>NW_027531185.1:746205-748955 GCF_008692635.1 Crocuta crocuta | reverse complement strand
GGGGCAGAGGCTGGCTGCCACTCTGCCTCTTCTTCCCATGCTATCTCCAAGCCCTGATCACTGTCCCAAATGAGATTGTGGAGTGAGATGGGGAGGTCAATCCACAGAATATGGAGAACAGGAAGAAGGGACCATCAGTTCTCAATGTGGGCATCTTTGCTTGTTAGGTCTCCAGAGGATGAGGACAAAATGGAGTGTTTGGAGAAAGACAATCAGTGGGGGATCTGGGATCCGGTCTTGGCTTCTCTCACTGGTTGTGGGACCTAAGCAAGGTCCTTTCCTTCTATGGGACCCAGAATCTTTCTCTGCAAAATGGCAACAACAGTACCTATCTCACTGGGCTGTCCTGGGAATTAACCTACACTGTAACGAGAGCATTTTGTGTCATAGAAAACAGTGTACAATCGTGCACCAATTACAAACCTGAAAGACATCCCCCTTTCCAAGTCCCTGTTGCCTTATCTGTGTAACCTTGGGGGTTGCATGCCTTTGAACTACTCAATGAAAACAACGAGCCCGGTTCCTGTAAAAGCATACCAGCACACAAAATGTTGCACATGATTCCAGGAAGTCGTTGAACTCCATGGGCCCATCTCATGGGCCACCTCCAGGCTAAGAATCCCTGTCTTGTGTGAAGGAGTTAATCCTTTCTTCAGCTTGCCTCTGCTGGCATACCTACAGTGACAGGGAACTCACTCCCCTCCAAGCAACTGGTCCACTTTTGCAGAGCTCTGACTTCCCTTCTGCTCAGCTGAAATCTGCCTCCTTGGAGCATTTCTTGGAGGGTTCTCCACTCCAGGCACCTGGGAAATATCTGGAGCCAGGTGTGGTCATGGTTCTGAGTTATCTGGGCAGCAGGGATGAGGTTTCCTCCTCTGCAAGCTAGGCAAACTACTTTGCTGCTGCTGCTCCCAGGGGTGGATGCTGGATTTTCTGCCTCATAAAGTTGTCCTCCAATTCACTCTGGAGCCAGCGTGTGGCCAGGCCCTGGCAGCCAGCTGGTCTGTGCAGCGTCCCCAGAGGAAAAAGGCAGCTGGAGGAGCCTGGCAAGCCCTCTTCTCCCGGGCTGCAACCCTGTCGAAACCAGGGTTTAAAGCAGCCCCTCCTCCCCTCTCCTACCCCTGCTGTCTCCCCTGCATGGGACAATGTCCCCTTGTGAGCTCAGGAACCACAGAAAATGGGTTTTGAGTCAGGGATACCGATACTAACTACTTCATACAGATGGAAGGAGTATTCTACAAAGAAATGAATGTAAAAGAAAAAAAAAAACTGGAATGCAACAAATGGCAGTTCCCTTCCCCCTTCTGCCCTTGTCCCTAGGGACTCTCCATTTCAATGGGGCAGAGCTAGTGGGAAGCAACTAGAATGGGCATGGGTTTACTATGGCTCATGTTGTGTGCATATTGACCAGAACCCCCCCAATAGGTCTGACTTGGTTCCTCAGGTCACACAGCTGGCAAAGGATAATGAGGGATTTGAATCCAGGCCTGGCATCCCCACCCCTGGCATCATACTGCCTTCCAGGGAGGGAGAATGGTACCCTCTCACATAAAGCAGATTCTCTTATGGTTCCTATGGGCCTCCATTCTGCTTGTTCTAAGGCGAAAGGAGCAAAGCACTCACTGGATTTCCTTAACTCCAAGTTCTCCCCAAGTTGTGCTTGGGATGACTCTCCTTATACCACTACCTTACCTTCCACGGGTATGAGACCACTGCTGTGGAGAGGAACTGGGCCTAACTTCTGGGACCAGCTGGGCAGTGACCTGATCCATGAATTTTGAGTAAACAAGAGGGCCCCTTCTGGCTTCACCAGGAGGAGCCAAATGGCCTGAGCTTTCAGGTAGGCAAGAGAGGCCCGTGAAAGGAGAAGTTTGTTCAGCTCAGATCAAGAGAGATAAATACTTCTTGGGTGGCCAAGTGAGGCCTTTGGTGGCCTGGGCGGAGAGCAGGAATAAGGTGGAGACCCAGAAAAGCCTGGGAAAGAAGATACTGAACTGGAGTAGGGCTTGCCTCATGCGCCTGACCCTGGTGCCCTTCACGGTGCCCTCAGTCAGCCTCAGCCTCCCTCAGTGGCTCAGAGCCTCGCCAGAGCCTAAATCAGCTCTAGAGAAGGCATTCCTCTGCCTCCAATGGAAGAGCTGGCAGGCTGTTGCCATGGCAGCCAGGGGGCTGAGAACAGAACAAGAGCAAAGGAGCCCAGTCTGAGGATTGTTAAGGAAGGAAGGCACTTCCTGGGTCTTTTGGTGCCCAACCCAAGAGAACGTTGCTGTCTGGGGCTCACGGCTGGCCGCTGAGGCTAAGGCCTTCTTCAGCCCACCCAGGGCCAGTCTCTGGTGCGAGTGTGTGGTGGCGGTGTGTGTGTTTGTTCATCTGTATATGTGTGGGGGGACACAGAACCCCAGGGGACCATCTGTGTGTATGGATATGTGCGTATGTATACACTCATGTGGGTCCACAGAGGCCTGGAAGGGCGAGGGCTGTGTATGTGTGTATGTCTTTGTGTATGTTTCTTAGACAGTAAGGCAAGGAAGAAGAAAGACAAAAGCCCTAAATGACTCTGGTTTCTGGAGGAGCCAGCCCAGCGTGGTGGGTATAGGAAGCAGAGTGGGCCGGTCAGGGGCCTGATTGGAACCAGACTTGGCAAGGAGGGGCTATAAATGTTTTTTTCCTGCCTGTCCTGAGAAATTTATGTCACACCCACTCCATCATCCTGGCAGGGGCAGCCTCTCCCAGCTGCCTGTGGTTCTGGG
>NW_027531185.1:726016-746005 GCF_008692635.1 Crocuta crocuta | reverse complement strand
CTCTGGGCCTTCTAGCACAACCAACAACCACTGTGGGAATCCCCCGAGCTTCCTCTGGTCCTAGGCTTGAATGCACCCCATCCCATGATGGCCTGAGGCTGACAGGGATGAGCCATGGATGAAGGAGGAGAGAACTTGGCACCCAAATGGCCTTCCTTCCAACAGAGTCTTATGCGATGGTGGGGAAGGAGGCATTAGGAAGCTATAGGGGGGAAGGTAAAGACAGGAAAGGGGCTGTGCGCCATTTATAGTATCTTCCCTGCCTTCTCCTCTTAACAGGGGGTAGGGACTGAAGGCAGACAGAAAAGGAAAAGATAGCTCAGACACCATTTGAGATACGGATGGAAACTAAATCCCAAGGAGGGAAAGGGGCTTGCCCAAGGCCACACATTGAAGGAGCCAACCCACCCTCCTGTATATGGACTTTTTCCTCACCCCCAAGCTAGAGATCTCTCCCAGCCTAGTATAAGGCACAACCTTTTTCTGACCATGTTGCTCTATCTTTAAAATCCTTCCCTGGTTTCCCTTTGTTTCTACAGTAACGGCAAGACTCCTTGACGTGGATTACAGAGTCTGCCCTAGTCTGGTCCCTGCCTGCCTCTCCATCCATGTCTTTTACCAAGATCCCTCCTGCCACCGGGCCTTTGCATATGCTGTGCCTCTGCCTGGGCTGATTTTCTTTCCTTTCTTCCGGTTTTGACCCCCTGCTTCTACTTCAGCACACAGCTCATAGATATCTTTCTCGGAGAAACCTCCCCATTTTTCCTGGCTAGGACATGCTGCCCAATATTTGACTCTCATGGGACTGTGGGCCTCTCCTCCATAGCACTTCTCAAATTGTAACTTTACTTTTGTTGTGTGCTTTGTGATTAATGGCCATTTTCTCCACCATACGCAAGACTCCACAGCTGCGTTTGCTCACAGCATCATGCTGTCCTAGTGTTCAGTCCAGGCCTGGCAAATAACCAACAGTGACAAGGACATCAGGAGCTAATATTTGAGGCTTACCATTTGCCAGGCACTCTTCCCACAGCTTTCCTTGAAATAATAAACTTAATCTTTGCAAACTCTAGCAGGTAAGTACTATCATTTTCTGTGTTCTTAACCACTATCACTAGAACTGCTTAATAATAAATATTTAGGACTCCTGGGTGGCTCAGTCATTAGGCATCTGACTTTGGCTCAGGTCATGATCTCATGGTTTGGGAGCTTGAGCTCTACTTTGGGTGAGCATGAACCCCACACTGGGTGAGCACAAGCCCTGCTTCAGGTAAACACAAGCCCCACTTCTTTTTCTCTCTCTCACTCTCTCTCTCTCTGCCCCTCACTCACTTGCGCCCTCTCGCTCTCTCAAAAAAAGTAATAAATATTATTTGTTGATTACATACTTTTGGTCGAGGCCCCCCCACCACTCCAATCTTGAGGGGAGGTGCCAGCCCCCGAGCCCCTCCCTGGATCTTGAAGTGACCCCTGCCCTAGAACTTCTGCTACTTGCCCATAGTTACTCCCATCTTGTGTCCCCTCTGTCAACTTCTCCTACATGTCCTGCTTGACATGAGAGGGTTCTAGGGCTGGGTGATGCCTCTGAGTTTAGGGAAAAGCACTTTTTCATCCTTGAAACCTAGCTCTGGTCACTATATCACAGCCAGAGTCCACTGACCTGTTCTCACCGACTCAGGTTCAAACGCTTCCCAGCTGGGTGCCAAGTCAGTTCACCTCCTGAGCCTCAGTTTCCCCTTCTATAAAATAGAGTTATTCGCAGGACTGTAAGGTAGGGCTACAAGAATTCAGTGAGTTTTTCTGTGTGTGTTTGGTAATGGCCAAGCACAAGACTGATACCTGTTATCACTTGAGTCATTATTAGTAATAAGTTACAATGTAAACCAAAACTTCATCTTCCTTGCTCTACCTCCGGAGCCCAGGTACTAATGGTAAGTGTTCAGTGTGCTGCCTTCCCAGCCCTGGTCCACCACTCTGCTCCTCTTGCCTGCCCGGCCACCCTTCCCACCTCTGCCATACCCAGAATATGCTTTGGACTAGTTAAGAACCCTCAGCCCTGTATGGGGGAGGAGACGGAGCTCTGTTCCCCCACTCCTTCCCCTCTATCAGCCTCCCATCGGCTTTGCTGTTTCTCTGCTAGGGCAAGGGCAGAAAATGCATGGCCCTCTCTAGCCCCCCAGGCCTCAAGAGCCCTGCCCCCGCCCCACCATGGCATCTTGAGCTAGGGCTCTTGGTAGGGGGTGGCTGTGGGATGGGGGGCACAAAGAGATGAGGGTTACAAAAGCTGTGCCTTGCTTTCCCAGTGGCCTCTCGGGGGCCAGTGAAGGCACAGAGCCACAGCCCAGGGTGGGGGTAGGCACAGCCAGCGTGTTTTCCTTTTACTCTGTTTTCTGTTTAGATCAACTGCTCAGTTCTGGTTTGGGCCTCTGAGAGGTGATGGAGTTTGGCAGGTAAGGATTTCCGGGGCCACCCATCTCTGCCTTCCACAGGGCTGTGGACTCAGCTCCGGCCAACACCTGCAGGAGCAAGGAGCCCAGCCTCGTCTATTTACTCGCCCCTTTATTGCCATTTTTCTCTTTTCTCTTTTTCTCTCTCCCTCCTTCCTTCTTTCATTGTTTCTCTTTCTGTATCTGTTTCCTATGTTCCTCCCTCCCACCATCCCTCTCTCTCTCTCTCTCCCTTTCGCCTTTCTCTCTCTTGGAGTTTGTCCCCGTCTCTTCTCTGCCTTCCTGTGCCTCTTTTATTCAGTAGGTCTTTGTCTTGACACACTCTTTCCCCCTCTTTCCTTTTTCTTTTTTCTTTCCAAAAGGAGAGAAAGAAATCAAGCCCTGGGGCACAAGGCAGTCTGAATCCTGGCCCACCTTCCCCCTTTAACTCCTTCAAAGTAACCTTCAACAGATCTGTTTCTATCTCTGGGCCTCAGTTTCCCCATCTGCACACTGAAAGATCTAATTTATGTGACCTCTGGGATCTAAGCTAGAAAATCTTTCAAATATTTACTCCTTGCAGGGGAAAGGAGGGAGGGAAGGGATCAGATTCTCTTTGCAGGGGTCATGGCCCTGAAATGAAGTCTAGAGGAAGTGGAAGGAGGGAGGTCAGTGGAGCACCTCGTTGAGCAGTGAGGGTTTAAGGTAAAGGGCAGAGACAGACGACACCCATCCCCCAACTCGCTTGTGCAAAAACCCAATCCAGAGAACCCAAGTGCTGGAGACTGGAGTTTGGAAAGGTAAAGACACCTTTTTCCAGAGTGGGGCCAATTTACATTCCCAGCAGCAGTGCAGAGAGTTAGGAATGCACCTTGTTCTCACCAATACTTAGTCATTTCCATTTTCTTTCCTTTAAAATGTATGGTGGCATATCATTATAGTTTTCATTTGCATTTTCCTTTTAACTAATTAAGTTGAACACTTTTCATGTTTATTCTTTGTTGCACATTTTTCTGTAGGGTTGCCTAATATACTCTGGATAATGAGTCCTTTGTCAGATATATATATTGTAAATATATTCCTCTATTCTTGAGTTATCTTATGATTAACATGGTCTTTTCATGAGCAAATTAAAAAAAAAAATTTTTTAATGTTTATTTATTATTTTTGAGAGACAGAGAGCAACTCAGGGAGGGTCAGAGAGAGAGGGAGACATAATTTGAAACAGGCTCCAGGCTCTGAGCCGTCAGCACAGAGCCTGATGTGGGGCTCAACCCCACAGACTGTGAGATCATGACCTGAGCTGAAGTCAGATGCTTAACCGACTGAGCCACTCAGGCGCCCCCTTTTTAAAAATTTTTATATGGTCCAAATTATCTATTTTCTTCTTTCATGGATAGCATTTTTTTTTCATCTTATTTAAGAAATCTTTGTCTAATCCAAGGTTACAAAAATTTTCCTATATATTTCCTTTGAAACTATTGTTTTGCATTTCACATGTATATCTGCAATTCATCGGGAACTGACTTCTGTGCGTGATGTGAGGTAGGGGTCAAGATAATTTTTTTCACATGGCTGTCCAACTGACCCAGCACTATTGATTTTTTAAAATAATTTTCAATATACTACAGTGTCAGTTTTGTCATAAGTTTGGTGATTATATATGTGTAAGTCTGTTTCTGAATTTTCTATTTTTTCCATCTGTCACTTTCTATATCCTTGTGCCAATACCACAATGTCTTAATTACTTTAGCTTTCTAGGTCTTGATATCTGTTAGTGAGAGTCCTCCAGCTATGTTCTCCTTCATGTTTACTTAAACTATTCTTGGCCCTTTGTATTCTCATCTGAATTTTGGGATCAATTTATCAATTTTGCCACCAAAAGCTACTACTGGGATTTTTAAATGAGATCACACTGACTCTGTAGATTAATCTGGGGAGAAATGACACCTTTATAATATTGAGCTTTCTAATCCATGAATACGGTTTATCCTTTAATTTAAGTCTTCTTTAATTTCTCTCCATAATGTTCTTTGTTACTTTTTAGTGTAGAGTTTCCACATCTTTCATTAGATTTATTCCTAAGAATTTGATGCTTATATTATTACAAATAATAAAGTATTGAAAACTTTCTTGTTCTATTTTTTCCTGGTATATGGAAACACAACTGGTTTTTTCATATAAACCTTATATCCACTAATCTTTCTAAGTTCACTCAACAATTTTAATAGTTTGTCTATATAGATTCTTCTGGACTTCCTATGTATACAATCATGTAAAATAAAAATAATGGCAATTCAATTTCTACTGTTCAAATCCTTGATTTCTTTTGCTTGCCTCACTGTACTGACTACAATGAGTGTCATTGTACACTCGTTATCATTGTACACTACAATGTACACTACAATGTAGTGTCATTGTACACTACAATGAGTGCGCTACGTCCAGTGCAACACTGAATAGAAANTTCAATATTCAACAATTAAGTATGTTGTTTGCTGAAGGTTTTTTTTAATAGGGGCTCTTTATCAAGTTGAAAATACTCCCTCCTACTTGTAGTGTGCTGAAAGTTTTATCATGAGTGGGTGTCAGATTTTGTAAAATGCTTTTTTTTTTTATGTATCTATTATGATTTCCCTCCTTCTTCATGTTAGGTGAATTACAATGATTGATTTTTGATTGTTGAACCACACTTGAATTCCCAGAGTAAAACTCACTTGGTCATGATGAATTATTCTTTTAGTATATTCCTGAATTTCATTTGTTTTTGAAAGTAAACTTTTAAAACTTTGTGATAATTATTGGGTACCTGGGTGGCTCCCATCAGTTAAGTATCTTACTCTTGATATTGGCTCAGGTGGTGATCTTGCAGTCAGTCATGAGATTGCATCTGAGGATGGAGACTGCTCGGGATTCTCTCTTTCCTCTCTCTCTCTGCCCCTCCCCTGTTCATTCTCTATGAACATAAGTAAACTTTTAAAAATTGTGATAATACTAGATTCGCATGCAGTTGTAAGAAATTATACAAGGAGATCCTGTGTATCCTTTACCCAGTTTCTCCCAATGGAAACATCTTGCAAAGATGTGATACAATATCACAACCAGGATATTGACGTGGATACAGTCAAGATACAGAACATTTCCATCACCTCAAGGATCCCTCATATTGCCCCTTTACAGCCAAATTCACTTCCTCCCCACCCCACCTCTTCCTTAACCCCTAGAAACAACTAATCTGTTCTCCATTTCCATAAGTTATCCTTCAAGAATGTTATATAATGGAAACATACAGTATGTAACCGAGTAGGGTTGGCTTTTGCACTCAGCAGAATTCTCTGGAGATTCACCCAAGTTGTGGGGTGTCAGTAGCTTGTTTCTTTTTGTTGCTGAGTAGTGTTCTAGGATATGGATGTACCACAGTTTATTTAACCATTAACACACCGAAGGATATCTGGGCTATTCCAAGGTGGGAGCTATTACAAAGAAAGCTGCTATAAACATTCAAAGTTTTGTGTTAATATTAGTTTAAAATTCTCTGGTATAAATGNAGTGCAATCACTGGGTTGCATGGAACCTTCATGTTTAATTTTATAAGAAACTACCAAACTTTGCTTCACAGAGTAGCTGTGCCATTTTACATTCCCACCGGCAATGAATGAGTGATCCAATTTTTCTGTACCCTCCCTAGCATTTCATATTGTTACAGTTTTTTTTTTTTTTTTATTTCAGCTGTGGGATAGCTATGTGGTGATATATCATTGTGGTTTTAATTTGCATTAATGATGTTGACTAACTTTTCATGTGCTTATTTGCCATCTGTATATCCTCTTTGGTGAAATGTCTCTGCATGTCTTTTACCCATTTTTTNCAAACCGCGAGATCATGACCTAAGCGAAAGTCGGACGCTTAACCGACTAAGCCACCCAGGCGCCCCCATTTTTACATCTTAAGAGTTATTTATATATTCTAGATACAAGTCCTGTGTCAAATACATGGTTTACAAATATTTTTTCTCAATTTGTAGTTTGTCTTTTCATCCATATTCATCACAGAACAAAAGTATTTAATTTGATGAAGTCCAATTTATCCATTTTTTTTCTTTTATGGATCATTCTCTTGGTGGTTTATTTAATACCATAAAATANGTTAATTTTGATCTGTATTTCTCCTTCTGCCAATATCACACAGCCTTAATTGTGGTAAATGTACTATAAGTCTTAAAATCAGGTAAAGTAATTCCTCACACTGTATTCTTCTTTTTCAAAATCATTTTGGCTATTCTAGTTCCTTTGCCTTTCCACATAAGTTTTAGAATAATCTTGTCTATATCCATAGAAAAAGCTTCATGGAATTTTGATAGGAATAGCATTAAAGGTATATATCAATTTGGAGAGAATTGACATCTTTACTATGTTCAGTCTTCCAATCAGTGAACACCTAGGTATGCCTCTTCATTTATCTAGATCTCTTTGATTTCTTTCATCAGCATTTAAAGAATTTTTCAGCATACAAGTCTTGGACATATTTTGTTACAGTTATATCTAATGATTTCTTTTTTTTATTTTTGAAGACAATTTTTGATGTTTTAAATTTTATTTTTCTTTGCAGATCCCCATTATAATTTTGCTCCAATTAGCTTGCATGAATCATAACTGGGAGAAAAAACACAAAAGACATTCAGAAATGTTCAGTTGAGTAATAATCTTAGGAATTACTTAGCAATTTAGAATATTCCATGTGGATGGGTGAACACATTTGACTAGAGATGATATAATGTGATCTGTTAGCCAATTATGTAAACACCACGATTGGAAATACAGATATATGAGTGGAGACATTTTAAATGGCATTGCATTTAAAATTTGGATGTTCACATGCTCATTGTTAGTATATAGAAATATAACTGATTTTTGTATGTTTATCTTCTATCCTGTGACCTTGATGAACTGAATTAGTTTTAGTTCACTCTCTTCCTAATTTTTTACATGTTTTTATTATGAAATTGGATTTTGTATAGTGTTTTTCCTAGATCAATTGGTAAGTTTATTAAATTTTCTTTCCTAGCTGATTAATATGGTGGATTGCATTGACTGATTTGCAAGTACCAAGCTATTCTTGCATTCTTGAAATAAACCCCACTTGGCTGTGTATAATTCCCTTAATATATTATTTACTTCTATTTGTTGAAGTTTGTTGAGAATTTTTCTATTTTCATGCAGGATATTGGTCTGTGGTTTTCTTTTTGTGTACTGTCTTTGCCCAGTTATAGGGCAAAGTAAATGAGTTGGGAAATCTCCCCTTCTCTTCCTTTTTCTGGAAGAGATTATAAAGAATTTGTCTTTCTTATTCTTTCAACTTTTAGTAGAATTCTCCAGTGAAACTATCTGGTCCTAGAGAGTTCTTTTGAGTGATANAATGAGTCCGGGAGTTTTCCTTCGATTTCTATTTTTTGGAATAGCTTGAGAAGAATTGGGGTTAATTCTGGTTTAAATGTCTGGTAGAATTCCCCAGGGAAGCCATCAGGTCCAGGGCTCTTATTTGTTGGGAGATTTTTGATCACTGATTCAGTTTCTTCACTCTGAGTGATATTTTTTAATCACAAATTCATTTTTTGATAGTTGATAGTTGATACTATCCAAATAATTGGTCTGATATTGGATGAGTTGTGGTAGTTTGTGCGTCTCAAGAAAGTAATCCATTTCATCTAAATTGTCAAGTTTATGTGCGTTGAGTTGTTCATAGTGTTCCTTCATTGACCTTTTGATGTCTGCAGAGTCTGTGTTGAGATTCTCTGTTTTATTCCTGGTATTTGCAATGGGTGTCTTCTTTTTTCTTTGTCAGTCTTATTAGAGATTTGTTAATTTTATTAATCTTTTCAAAGAACCAGCTCTTGGGGCGCCTGGGTGGCTCAGTCGATTAAGCGTCCAACTTTGGCTCAGGTCATGATCTCACAGCTTGTGGGTTCGAGCTCCGCGTCGGGCTCTGTGCTGACAACTAGCTCAACGCCTGGAGACTGTCTTCAAATTCTGTGTTTCCCTCTCTCTCTCTGACCCTCCCCTGCTCATGCTGTCTCTCTCTCTCTCTCATTCAAAAATAAATAAGTTTACTGTTTTTAATAAAAACATTTAAAAAAAACCACACAAAGAACCAGCTCTTTTGTTTCATTGATTTTTCACCCTTAAAATCCTGACATACACTTCACTTGGTCATGATGCATTGTTCTTTTAATATTTTTTACATGTTCTTTCCTAATATTTTGTTTTGTATTTTTCACCCACATTTACAAGAGTAAATTTGGAATCAAAAGAGTTGGGAAGTACTCTTTCTTTTTCTCTTCTCTGGAAGGATTTGTGTGATATTGACATTATTGGCCACATGGAGTTTTGTAACTTGTATGTTTGGAGGTAAATAGTTTCATCTCTATGCATGGAGCTAGGTGGAGTAAGGTAGCATATTTTTGGTCCCATATCATCTACCAGACACCAGACAAGAAATTTTACATTCATTATCTCATTGTTTCCTTATTTAAAAAAAAAAAAAAAACTCATTGGATAGGAATTTTTATACTTGTATCTGGCCTCAGAAAACTGAGATTCACTGACTTGCCTATGATCATACAGATGTAGGATTTGAAGCTAAGTCTTACTCGTTGACCACCTACTGCTATAGTCTAGGCATTGGGCTCTGAGATGGTCATCTGCTATAGCACTGAATCCTTCCAGCAGCTCAGGAGTAATCATGGGTTTCATTGCCGAGATGAGGAAGTTGAAGCTCAGAGAATTTGAGGAAATTGTCCAGAGCTAAGCATCTCAGATGTGGCCAAGTTGGGTTCCAGGGTGGTATTTTGCCATTCTACAGCCAAAATGTGTTCTTTGTGCTGTGGCCAGAATGTTGGTCCCAGGGAAAGGAGCATATTTCTTCTGTTAGTGACTGTTGCCACTTTTAGCAGCTCAGGGGAAGGGAGGGGTCATGATGGCCAGAACAGCTGCTGGCCCCAGGTTCCAGGTAAAACAATGAATCAAAGCTGAAGACAGACCTAGAGAGTTAAGTTGCCGGGCAGCTGGAACAAAAGAGCTTGGACAACCAGGCCCTGAGGCTGGGGCACTGGAAGGTGGCTTGGCATGCCCGTAATCCAGACCAGAAGATTGGTCAACAGGTGGAGAGGTGAATGGGGCTGGACTCTGGTAGGTCGCAGTGCCACCCCTCTATTATGTGAAAAAGCTTTCCTAGACTAGGCCGGGTTGGACTAATTTCCTTTGACCCTACAAGGCCCAGGCCTGAACCACTACTAATTCCTATGAGAGGAGAGAAGGTAGAGAAAAGAACAGAGGTACTTTGAGGCCCTAGCCCCCAGCTAGAGACATGGGGTCTGGATTAATGATATGGCAGAGCAGAGAAGGTCCTTACAGATCATTTGGTCCAGTCGTCTCACTGTCTAGGGGGAATCCAAGGCCCAGAGAAATGAGGGTAAAGTGATTTACTTGTCAAGGCCACACAACCCTAACCAGCCACCTAGGGGAGAGCAAGGGCCCAGACTGATGCGTGTGGTGTGTGGNTTAAAATATGGTGGAGACAGCATGGGTTTTGAGGCCACACTTCTCCATGTATTAACTGTGACTCTAGAAGCAAGTTACTTGAATGCTCTGGGCCTCAGTTTTCTATGTACCTCATTATAGTAATGATTTCTGTGAAGTATATATTGTTGTACAGACAAAGTAAGTTAATATATATGTGAAACGCTTCAGACAGTGCTTGGCACATAGGGAGCACTATGTAAATGCTGTTGTTACTGGAGGCCCCTGGGTAGGGTGGAAAGAGCAGAGGCTCGAGATTCATCTGGTCTGTGTTCCATTCCCGGCGGCCATGCTGTGTGGCTTTGGGAAGGTTCCTTCCCTCTCTGTGCCTCAGCAACCTCATCTATGGTATGTGTAATGTGCACCTAATAAAAGTTACTTGCTGCCAAGGCTGTGAGAAAATTCAGCTGTCACATGAACAGAAGGCCTTGGAGAAAATGGGGCTGTTACAAACGCTGATGAGACCGACAGAGAGGCATCCCCCAGGGTTTCTGCTTCCCAGCCTCACACACTCATACCCCTCACGTATAAGACCCTTCCTCCTCCCCACCAGAGCCGGGTAATAGCTCCAACGCCCAAAGTTTCAGGCCCTACAGCCCCTCTGCTCCAGCCCTCAGGCTGACTTGCTGATTTCACAACTTCCTTTCTCCTGACAGTGCTTGGGGGCTGTGAAAGTAACTGAAGGGACTTGAGGGCCATTCCAGTTGGAGGCCCCGCACCCCCAGTGATGGCCACTGAAAGTGGAGACAGATAGGGCCTGGCTGCAGAAGCTATCCCTCCAGCCTGGCAGGGAAAACTTGCCCAAAGCCTCATTACCATCTGACCTTGTTCTGGGGTCAGTGGAGCTGGAGCAGTCAGTTAGAACAAGAATCTGAGACTTGCAGGCCTTCTAAGTAGAGATCACTCCCTTTCCCCATGCATTTTAGCCTAGGGGAGGAGGCACATAGCAAAAGGAAGGAATGCAGCCAAGGTCACATAGCAATACTACAGAGTGGGAAGCTGTGCCTCTGAATGCAGAGGTGGGATCACAACCCAGACCTAAATGGTGTCTTTTCTAGAACCAAAGTATGTCAGAAGTAGAAGAGATCTTGGTTTGGGGGACATGTGAGTCTAATTCCATTTTATAGATGAGCAACATTGAGGCCTACAGAGGGAAATGGACTTGCCCAAGGCCCAAAAGGAGTTAGTAGAGAGGCGGGGCCCAAACTCAAGGCTCCTGATCTCTTGGCCAGGGCCCTTTCCACACCGCACAGCTGCAGAGGGAGTAGCACTGGGCCCAAAGTCTTCTGGGGGAGGGGAACCCAGCCCAGTACTGGGATGTTGTTAGCCCCCACCCAGTCAGAACTATTGTTTTCCCACCCCCTGGAGCTCTGGGGACCCTTTCTAACCTACCTCACTGCACCCTGAGGAAGGCATTCTCCTGTGGCTGAATCCTAATGAGAATCAGAGACCCGAGTTCCAGACTATGTGTCCTCTCTCTAAGCCTCTATTCCCCACCTTTAAAATGGTGTGTGTTCGGGTCACCTGGGTGGCTCAGTCGGTTAAGCGTCCGACTTCGGCTCAGGTCATGCTCTCATGGTTCTTGGGTTCGAGTCCCGCGTCGAGCTCTGTGCTGACAGCTAGCTCAGAGCCTGGAGCCTGTTTCAGATTCTGTGTCTCCCTCTCTCTCAGCCCCTCCTCCACTTGTGCTCTCTCTCTCTCTCTCTCTCTCTCTCTCTCTCAAAAATAATAAACATTAAAAAATTTTAAATGGTTTCTGTGGAGTGTGGGGCAAGGACGGACTAGTTGAGTCAGAGCATTCAAATTAACTGGATATTTGGGACTATCCAGATGCCCAGGCTCTACCCCAAATCCGTGAAATCAGGCTTGAGCGCTTGGTCTAATCCCCAAGGGATTCACATGAGCAGCAGGGTCTAGGAGTTCTCTAAGGGCTCCTCTACCTGACTTCTGCTCAGATTTTATGACCGACACAGGGTGTCTGAAATTTGAAGAGGAGATGGCCCTGATAATATCCCTCCCACAGTCCCCACACTAAGTATGCCAGGCCAAGCTACAGGCCACTTTCCCAGGGTTAGCAAATTGCTTTTGGGGTTCCCAGCACTGTCTGCATTCCTCCTGGGATGCTGCTCCTGTGGTAGGAGTCTGCCTGTCCACACCCCTCCACCTCCGCTCTCCCTGACCCCCAAGCGCCTCCCTGGTTGACTGCATGTGGCAGAGAAACAATGCAGGCTCTGGAATCAGAATGGGTTTAGGGTGAAGTCACTGCCTCATTGTGAAGCTTGCAGCCTCAAGCAAATCATTTCCTTTCTCTAAGCCCAGGCTTTCTTAGTTCTAAAATGGGGATACTAATAGTTCTTAGCTCACCACACTGTTGTGCAGATAAGCTGAGCCCACGCATCTAATGCTTTCAGGACAGCATCCCAGCAGGGAACACTCTGTGAACAATAGCTCCCCTCCCCTGAGGATGCTGCTCAGCCCCTGGGGCGACCTGGCCCCTGGCTCCCTCGAGGAACCGTGGGCAAACCACCTTTCTGTCCTTTGGAAGACTCAACATCCTGAACCAGCCCCCATTCTAAGACAAAGTGGTGAAAAACCTGCCCTCTGCACCTGGCACTTTCTATTTCATGAGTCACATTCATACTCACCTGCTCCTATTGCCTTCCCAGCAAGCCTATGAGAGAGGAATTGCAGTCCTTGCTGTACAGGTGACAAAGTTGGAGCTCAGATAGGTCCAGTCATTTGCCCACAGTGCCTCAGTTTACAATTGGTAGGTAGTATTGGGATTTAAATCCAGGGCCATTTTGCCCCAGAGTCAAGCTGCATCCACTGTATCTTCACTCTCTTAACCCAGCAAGATCAGGGAAGGCGCCGCTTCACAGGGCATGGCCTGCAATAACATGGAGCCATGTCAGCACAGGTGCAATAACCAGCCTTTGTTTCTGTCTAGCTTTACATCATACACAGAAAAATCTTCTCCTGTCTGTCAGTGCATTTCCCCCAACAGTGTGCTCATTCGATAAATATTTCCTGAGTACCTACTATGTGCCAAGCACTTTTCTATATATTTGAAGCCCATAATCTGGGGAGAGAAGCCAAAGAGTAAACGAGATGAATAAAATATACCATAGAGTTGATGATGATAAGTGCTATGGAGAAAAAAATAGAGGAGGAGGAAAAAGAAGAGTCAGTGTGTCTGAGGGCATGGTTACAGGTTTAGCTACCATGGCCAGGAAGGTCACACTGAGAAGGTAACATCTGAGAAAGCTCCAAAAGAGGTAAGGAAGGGAGTCACACAAATATCTGTGGAAAGACCATTATGTGCAGAGAGAACAATCCATGCAAATAACCTGAGTTGCTCGTGTGTCAGCAAGGTTTGAGGGCCTGCAGGGAGGCCAGTGTGGTTAGAGTTGAGTGAACAAACAGTAGAGGAACAGCATATGAAGGCAGACAGGTAATGAAGGGCCAGATCTTGGAGGATTTTGGCCGCCATGATGATGTTGGCGTTACTCTTAAAGACATGGGGAGCCTAAGGACCTGATATGAGTTTGACCGGGTACTTCAGGCTTGTATTCAGGTGTGGGGAAAGGGCTGTGGGGGTCAAGGGCTGAAGGGTAGCATAGAGGGTGGTGACAGTGCAGGTAGTGAGAAGTGGTTTGATTTTAGAGGTATTCTGAAGATAGAGACGAGGCTTTGCTGACAGATGGGATATGGGGGTTGAAGTCAAGGAATACTTCATACAGTATGAAGTCCACATGTTTCCACCTCCACTGTCACCACCCTAGTCCGAGGCACCACCCCCTCTAAACAGGACCTCTGCAAAGGCCTCTCACCCAGGCCCCCTATTCTCACACGTCCTCCCCACAGATCTACTCCCCACCCAGCAGCTAGAGGGATCCTTTGAAAATGTAAACCAGAAGGGGTGCCTGGATAGCTCAGTCCGTTGAGCATCCGACTTCAGCTCGAGTCCAGGTCGTGATCTCACAGTTTGTGAATTCGAGCCTCACCATGGGCTCCTGCTGTCAGCATAGAGCCTGCTTCAGATCCTCTGTCCCCCTCTCTTTCTGCCCCTCCCCATGTTCTCTCTCTCTCTCTCTCTCTCTCTCTCCCAAAAATAAATACACATTAAAAAAATAATAATAAAATGCTAACCAGGCCAAGTCACTTTCCCGCTTAAAACCCTCCAGTGGCTTCCCATGACGCTTAGACCAAAAGTCCATGTCCCATATAAGCTGACTCCTATCTGCCTTTTCAATGATCAGTGATCTTTCCTACCTCTATCCCCATGCCCTGCTGTGCTCCGGCCTGCTCTGCAGTTCCAAGAACTCACCAAATTCATTGTTCCTTCCCATCTCAGGACCTTGGCATCTGTCGTTTTCACTGCCTAGAATGTTCTTTTTCTGTTCTGCGTGGTTGGCTTCTTCTCATTCCTCAGGTATCAGCTGAGATGTCACCTCCTCAGGAAGATCATACCCTGCACTGTCACCCCCGTCTAAATAAGATTTGTCATTCTGGGTTTTCTCGCTCGTAGTTCCTTACTGTTGTTTATTCCCTTCATAGCATGTTACATTGACTACATGTTGATGTCCATAACTTTTGTGTCCTTTACTAGACTGTTAACTTCCTAAGGGCAAGGGCAGGACCACAGAGACTTGACCTACCACTGTATCTCAGTGCCTGGTTCCAAGATAGACACTCAGTGTTAATGTGTCTATGTGGCAAGATACTGAGTGATTTACAAGCATATGCTCCTTTAATACATCCAGTAAGACTATGAAATGGGCATTGCCATTATCTCCATTTTATAGGTGAGGAAACTGAGGCACAGAGAGGCCATGAAGTTTGCCAATAGAAGAGCCAAGTTTCAAACTTGTGTCTGTCTGACCACATCATGTGTACCCATTATAATCATACACACACGGACATGCACACAAAGAGCAGGTACTCTGGAAATACTTTTTAAATGAGTGAAGGATTGAAAATGTCATAAAGGTAGACTTAAACTCAGGTCCATCAGGTGTAAAATCCGTATTTAACCTCCACCTCATAGGCTGATATAACAGAATGCCCCATACCATTTTTGATGTGAGATTGTGCAAAGAACATGATGGTTGGAGCCAGGCAGGTCTAGGTTCAAATCCTTGTCTCACTGGTTACTATATGGCCTCAAACAAGTCACTTCACATCTGTGAACCACTGTTTGCTCGTCTGTAAAATGGGAATGATAGTCACCCCTAATTCTCAAGGTTTCCATCAGAAGTGTGACTTTGGACAAGCCTCTGAGTCTGTTTTCTTCCTCCATCCAGTATTCTCTAATTTAGCGGCATTCTATGATTAATCTCAGTCTGTCCTGCTGGAGCTAGTTTCACCCATTCATCTTGTCCTTCTGTCCATCCATCCAGCTGCCAGGCCATCCCACCATCAGTCCATCTACCATGCCATCCATCCATCCTGATGAAGCCCCCTGCTATGGACCGGGCCCTGTGATAGGCCATGAGCTCGAGAGAAGGGTAGGATAGTAACAAAGCTTGTAGTCTAAGGCTCAGATAGCAGCCGAAGTCTCTATCAGGTCCTGTGCAACCACTGGGAGAGACCTGGAAGCATGAGAGAAAATGGTATGTTAGTTCGTTGAGACTAAGTGGTAGATGAGAAGTAGGAGAGGATAGTGAGAAATGAAAGCAGAGGAAGGTTGGGCCACGAACGCCACGTGAGTGAATTTGAATGGCGGACTGTTAATTAGAACAGCTATCTTTAAGGGCACATTGGCAGCCTCCATCAACATTACAGATGACACGGCAGCTTCAGATCTCAGTGTTCGCCCTAGAGGAACACTTGGCACATGACTATGTACAGGGATTGCATTGTTTTGATAATATAAAATAAAATGTATGATACTATGAATAGCCACCAATAGGGAACTGGTTAAATAAGACTTTGGTCTACCTCTGCTAAGGAATATGAGACAGTTAGAGTAAATGAAGTAAATCTCTTGAGGACAGAACAAGAGTAAATGACAGTTTTTAAATGGAAACAAAATTAGCATATATATATATATATATATGCTATATATATATATGCGCTCTATTAGCTGAGAGGGTCTACAGACAATGACAGATCAGTAGCAGTGAATGTACCTAATGACCAGATCCTGGTTTCTTATTCCAGCCTCCAGCAAAAGGAGCAAGCGCTTCTTGGAGAAATGGCCAAATCAAGTATGGGACAGGGAAAGACCAAGGTACTCCTGGACCATCTTGTGGTGCCAGAAAATAAGGACGTGCTTAGGAAAGAATGAGGGATTGTTGGAATAACTTAGGAACCAAGCTCAAGGAGGTTTCAATTACCCAAAGTGGAAACGATTTGAGTGTAAAATAATGATAGTATTGGATTTTTAATATATGTTATATAGTAAATATACATTATATATATTCTAAATTTTAGAATCNTTTGTAGATTTGCAAAAAAGGCGCAAAGGTCATGCAGTGAGTTCCCCTATGCCCAGCATCCAGTTTCTCCTATTGTTAATATCTCCCATGAGTGTGGTACATTGGTTACAATTAATGGACCAATATTGATACATTATTATTAACTAAGGTCCATACTTTCTTCAAGCTTCCTTAGTTTTTTCCTCAGTGACAATTACCTGTTTAGGCATCCCACCCAAGATACCACGCTACATTTAGTTGTCAGTTACCCTTAAGCTTCTCTTGGCCATTGACATTTCTGTGACAGTTCCCCTGCTCTTGATGACTTTGACAGTTTTGAGGAGTGTTGGGTATTTTGTAGAATGTCCTTCAATTTGGATTTGAACAATCATGATGCTTTTCTCATGGTCAAAGTGGGGAATGGGTGTGTGTTGGGGGCTAATGTCACAGAGGTCAAGCACCCTTTCAACACATATCATTGGTGCATGCTATCTACTGATGATGTTAACTGGGATCACCTGGCTAAGGTAGTGTTTGCCAGATGTTGTCTCCATGTTACTTTTCCCCCTTTTCCACGCTGTTCTCTTTGGAAGGAAGTCACTATGCACAGCTCATTCTCCAGGAGTGGTGAGTTATACTCTGCCTTCTTGAGGGAGGGGATACTATTAGATTTCAACTGGTGGAATAAAGTAAATGTCCATTGACCCACACTAATACAAATAAATAACCGAATAAGTAAATAACAGGGAGGAAGAGACAGCTTTTCCATATAATACAATTCCAATTAATAGACGTAGAAAGAAGGATGGAAATAGAACATGACCATTAGGAAGGCAATCACACTCATAAATGTTGATCCACTGATGAATGTCGCAATTAGTAGACAAACATGGAATATTTGAGGAGAAACAGTACTTGCATACTCTCAAAATATCTTATCAAGATATTTATCAACCCTTGAACAACACAGGGGTTAGGGGCACTGGCTGCCCTGCCCCATGCAGTCAAAACTCTGCATCTAACTTTCTGACTCCCCGAAGCTGAACTGAATAGCCTACTGTCAACAGGAAGCCTCACCAAGAACATAAAAAGTTGTTTAACACATATTTTGTATGGTATATGTATTGTACACTGTATCCTGACAATAAGCTAGAGAAAAGAAAATGTTACCAAGGAAATCACAACGAAAATACATTTATAGTATTTCACTGTGTTTATTGAAAAAAATCCACACATAAATGGACCTGTACCATTCGAACCCCTGTTGTCCAAGGTCAACTGTACATATCAAAGGTAAGGAGAGTAACTTTATAGTGGGAAAACCCTCTAGACATCAGCTTAACCAAGTAATCAAAGTACACATCACCAGTAATAAGACATTGTCAATGTCACAAACCTCTTAGTATGATAAGCTGAGAAGGACCCAAAGTCATTTCTGTGGTATTCTTGCCAAAAATACATAACCTCACTCTAGTCATGAGAAAACATCAGACAAACCCAAATTAAGGAGCATTCTATAAAACACCTGACTAGAGCTCATGAAAGATGAGGAAAGACTGGGGAACTGTCACACATTGGAGGAGACCGAGGAGACATAACAATTCAATGCAATGTGGGATCCTTGGAACATTTGTGGGACATTAGTGGGAAAACTGGTGAAATTCAAGTAAGATCTGTAGTTCAGTTAACAGCATGATGCCAAGGTTAATTTCTTGGTTTTGATCATTGTACTAAAGTTATGTAAGATGTTAATATCAGGGGAAGATAGGAGAGGGTTGCATGGGAGCTCTCTGCTCTATTTTTTGCAACTTTTCTGTAAGTCTAAAATTAGTTCAAAATAAAAGGTTTAAAAAGTTGCAGCATAAAAGATCGAGGGCAGATACCCTTCCAGGGAAGGCCTTTGATGACAGAAACATGAGATGTTCCAGTGGGTTTTTTAAGGGTGCTTGTCTTGGGCAGTCAAGGAAAAAAGCCAGGGAAGAGGCCTGAGTAGACTGTTTTGCTACTCAGAGATCCTGAGAATGCTCTGTCCCTCTTTGGATGGGGCCTAGAGACGTCCTCTCCTCAGACCTGCCCCTACAAAGATTTGTTCAACACAGCAGGCTAAAGTCGGCTAGGTTGGGTCTCCAGAGCAGACCTTGAGCCTGTGTCCCCAGTTGGGACTGCCACCCCGACCTTTCTCCTCTCCAGCTGGGTGCTGTGAAGGGCAGCCCTTAGCACATCCCCCTCTCTTCCTGGGATTCCCACCCTGGAGGCTGACGCAGTTGGGGGAAGGCTTGGCAAGCAGGCCAGCAGCAGAGCTCAGTGCTCCAGGGGGAGGGTGGCTCAGACAGTGGTTAGCTTCGGAGTGGGGCTTAACAGAGAGGGAAGGGGGAAAAGGGAGGGGGCTCTCCTTCTCAAGGGGCCCTTTCATGTTGAAATCAGCCAGTGTGAATGCTGGCGGCCCAGGAGCCCAGCCGGGGGAAATGTGAGAGCCCCCTTATCTCCCCTCTTGTCACAGCACGGTCTGTGGTTCCCAGCCGGCCAGTGAGGATGCATTAGGAGAAGTGTCGGTGGGCGGGAGTGAGGGGGGTATCCCATTAAGACCTTGGGCTGGGCCCACTCACTTAAGGGGGCCGAGAGAAGTAGGCTTCAGAAATTCCTGGTGCTGCAGATGAGGTTGGACTGGAGTGCCCTGCATCTTGGAGCAAGAAGGAGACCGCAGACTTGGGGGAAGCAGGAAAGAAAGCCTCACGCCCCACCTCTGTGCAGCATCCCCTCACCCACTCTGAGTGTGCAGACTTGCTCACACACCTGCAAGAACAAGGAGCTCATTCCTTCGTGGGAGCGCTCTGGACTCAGTGGCCTGGTTCCACCCTAGGATTCAGTTTAAATTTCTGGGCAGGAAACCTGGGACATTCGAGCAGGGAAGCTGTGGCCCCACCTTCCCTGGGACACTCTCGGCCTAGGAGTGACCCCTGCTGTCCAGACAACCTTGGAGGCTGAGGACCGAGCCTGCCAGCTTCCCCTTTGCTCGCCAGCTCCTGTTGGGTGGCCCTTCCACCCCCTTTCCAACCTTCCAAACCTGCCATCGTAATGTTTCTCTGAGGTGGGGTGTGAGTTTCCAGGAGGGAAGTTGGGTGAGGCCAACATCTGGACCATGGGGGCATTGTTGGCCCCCACAGCTGGAGCTTTCAGCAGCCAGTGTTTTCACAGACACCGTTTACCCATGCAAGTTCCTGGCCCCCAACACAACGCCCACTGCCCAGGGTTCCACGCCTTCTCCTCACAAGTGCGCAGAGACCTCAGAGAACCCTGTCAGGCCAGAGCTGAGGTCGTCCCAGCAGCCTGTGCTACCCAAGAGAGGAAAAGGCAGAGAGGCCATGGAACTCTGGGGAGGTACAGGTACATGAAAATGGGATGAGGTGAAGCAGAGAGTGTAAGGAAGCCCCGGAGGTAGCTTGGTGCAGGGAAGGGGCCTGGGAATGTAGGCCTCTGGGTTTTGCCCCAGTTCTGCCAGCATGTGCTGGGTGACCTTGGGCCAGTCTGTTCCTCCGTCTTACCAAGTGTCAAATGGGAAGAATCCCTTTG
>NW_027531185.1:717157-725915 GCF_008692635.1 Crocuta crocuta | reverse complement strand
GCATGTGTCCTCCTCTGAGATTCTCTTTTGTTGTCCCTAGGGCACCATCTCCATGAGGGCAGGGACTTGTCTCCATTGTCACTGGATCCTGAGCCCCACAACAAAGACAATGGACTCTACAGTGTACTCTGCTCTGGCAATTCTCATTTCGTTTGTTCCAAAGGAGATTCTCGGTTCCAGCCAGGGAGGGGGGAACCATAATGGGAGTTGCAGGTGCCTAACAAAGGAGAATTTTCTCCTGGAGTTGTGTTAGAACAGACCTCAGCATGGACCCTGGGTGTGAAAAGCGAGACCTCACCCCAGGAAAAAGGCATAGGCCTGGCCTTAGGTCACAAGATCTATTCAAGGCTGATCCACCTCAGCCTGGGGACAGGTGTTGGAGGGCAAGGACTGTGTTTGATTGCTCCAGGCATCCTAGGAACTAGGCTCAGGACAGGGCAGGGTAAAGGGACTCAGGCAGTATTTGGAGATTCGAGATAATTAATTGCTCACCTTTTTGCACCCACCTTGCTACCTCTCAGTTTTGCCTCTGGGACTTCCTGGCATCTTCCTAAGTGGGCCCTGCCATCTCCCACAGGCTGCCTGTGCTTTATGCATTACCCCAAGGCACCCCCACAACAATGGGGTAGGTACTATATTATTATCCTCATTCTATAAATGAGGGTACAGAGACTCAGAGAGGCTTAGTGGCTTGCCCAAGGCCACACAGCCACAAAAACACAGAGCCGGCATTTGAGGCAGGTCTATGCTCTTCTTTTTACCCTGCTGCCTTTTGTAAAAGGCGTTCATGGCTCCAATTTGAATTGCCCAAGACACATGGGCTCTAACCTCCAGTGTTTCCACACATTTTTACTATCTCATTTCATCCTTACTCTCACTTCGTGAGATGAGCAAGGCAGGCACGATTACCCCATTTCACAGACTGGAGGGGAGCCTGTGGTCACCCAGCCGATAAATGGCATGACTGCAACCTGAGCCCAAGTCATTCTCATGATAGAGCGTTACCCTTTGCCTTCGGCCAATCTGGGCCTAAGCTCTTGGACCCCACTTGCTGGCCTAGGGCTCCTGCCCTCCCAGCTTGCATTCAACATCACCAATGCCATGAGCACCCCAGGGACCTAGCCCTGAGCAGAGATCACTCTTTTTACCCCACAGACAAGGGTCTTTCAGAGGACCTCCAGTGAGGAGGGAGGACGGTAGCCAGACTGACATGAGCTGGGCAGAGAAAGCAAAGCTCGCGGTTCCACACAGTATCTATAAAGTGTTCTGACCAAAGGCTGTTTCTTGACTTTGGATCAGAATCAAGCCTCAGTTGGGTGCCTGGGTGGCCTGGACAGTGAGGCATCTGGCAGGTCATGATCTCATGGTTTGTGAGTTTGAGCCCCATATTGGGTTCTGTGCTGGGAGCTCAGAGCCTGAAGCCTGCTTGGGATTCTGTGTCCCCCTCTCTCTCTGCCCCTACCCCGCTCACTTGTGCGCGCGCGCTCTCTCTCTCTCTCTCTCTCAAAAATAAATAAACATTAAAACCTTTTTTAAAAATAAAAAAAAAATCAAACTTCAATTCAATGAGTATTTCCTGGGTGTCTACAATATGCCCAGCATTTCAGAACATGACTTTTTAAAGAGGCAGTTACTATTAATCGAGCGCTTGCTTTATGGCAGGTAGTAACTGTACATGATCTATTTGAATCTTCCCGGAGTCCCATAAGTTTTTGCAGATGGGCAAAATGAGGGTCAGAGAAGCCAAGATACATGCCCAAGTTCTCCCAGATAGAAAGTGGCAGAGCCAGACATAGAACTCAGACCTCCCAGACTAATAATTCTATGTTCTTAATCCATGTGCCATCCCTCAGAAGAGAAGGAGCCTGCTGGTGAAGCCCAAGTTAGGAGAGCCCTGACAAGGGTCCTGTGCACTCCCTGGGTGCACTGAGGCCTTGGGGAGATGGTGGTGGCTCCCTCCAACACCTACTCTAGGCTTTGGGAGCCCCACATTTGGCTGCGGTGAGACTTGCTTGGTAGAGTCATCCACATCTGAGTGCACGTGAAGGTTCAGCTGGTGCTCCCTCCACAGAGCTGATGAGCCCAGGGCATGTAGATGGTAGCACAAAGGGCCTAAAGAGAGAACAAAAGGGCAGGATTAGAGAAGAGGGATGTTCAGAGAAAGTCTGGGTAGGAAATCACTAGAAAAGCTTTCAAAGCAAAGGANGAAGACTCAGGGAATGGCAGGTGCTAGGGCCTCACTCAGCAGGGTGCTGGCAGACCAATGGGAGCCAGCCCTCTACGCTTTATCAGGCAACTTTTATAGGCAGGATCTCCCCACTTTCTTGCCCCTTCCCTTCAAGGAAGAAGAGAAGGGACGGAATAGCCCCATTTTACAGACTATGACACAGGCTCTAAAAAGGGACTTGAGAGAGCCAGAGTTGCATAGTTAGGAAGTGGGCAGATCTGGACTATGAAAAGAGCTCAGTATGGTTTCAGAGCACATGCTTCAAAATGCTCCAAAGGACAAAAGTGAGAAGAGCCCTGTGGGGCGGCAGCTGAAAGATTCCCCCGAGCCAGGAGCCGTGCACCTGGGGCCAGTGTCTCTCAGCCCTTGAAATACCCTGGACAGTTTTCGCCACTTCCTTGAGACACCTCAGGCCAAAAGAGAGGTGGAGGACATCAAGTTCAAACCCCAGCAGGGTCTGCTGATGCCTCCACCCCTCTTATGGTTAGGACTTTCCGTAACATGCATGGTAAGTGGCATTTCACTTAGGCAGAAACAGGAGACGGCATTCCAGGCCAGGTGCACAGCCTGAGCAAAGGCATGGGGACTGGAGAGGCCATAGCAGATGCAGGGCAAGAGAGATTAGTGTGGCCAGAGAAAGACTGCTGAGACAGAGGAGAAGAATGGTGGGAAGCTGGCTGAGCCTTAGGCTGAAAAGGACCTCCAAGATTTTCTAGTCCAGATCCTGCCTTTGGCTTGAACCCCTTGTATGGCAGCTCTGGGCCCTGTGGTAGATGTCTGCTTCCCCTTCCCACGGTCAACCTGCAGGAGCTCAGACATGTCCTTACAGCTCATGTAGCCGGGTGCCTTCATTTGCAGATGGGGAAACCGAGACCGAGAGAGGGAGAGTGACTCATGCCAGCATAGCCAGTTAGTGGTAACCTGGGGGCAGGCTTTGGGTGGGCACTCCGTAAATATCCATTGAATTAAAAGCTTGGTTCTGAGCAAAAGTCCAGACAACCTTTGGTCAGAGAACTCTGTAGATGTGCTCTTCTCCAGAGTGAATATCCCCAGTTCCTGGGGCCCCTCCTCGATATGGAGAACCGTGCCTAAGTAGGCACGTACTAGGAGCTCAATAAGCATTTGTTGAATAAATAGAGGCAGGGTCAGAAAATGGTGGGGACTTTAGGACGGCCATGAGGGCACTCAGCCGTAGGGAGCCAATGGGAGCTGATCCAGCTGATGCTGCACTCACCGAGCCATGCACCCTGGTGCCGGGCTGCAGACACCCAAAGGAGGAACTTTTTGCTACCTTGCACTAGGATGCAGTATAGGCTAGTGATGGTGCTGGGGGCCTTGGAGTGCCCGAGAGTCAGTCTCCCCTGTAGGCTGCTCTCTTTCCTCCAAACAGCTGTCCCTTTGGCCATGGCGCACCCACTCCACCTCCAGTGAGATGCCAGAGCAAGAGGGACGCCTTTACCCTCCTGGACCCCAGCCATCAGTTAATGCAGGAGCTCTTCAGGCCACCACATCTCACTGCTAATTAACACTACTTTTTCTGATCAGCTAATCCAAAATTCTTTGCTGCTTGATCTCTTGTTCACCACCTCGTGGGGCACTGGCCTCTGTAAGAGGTCTTTCCCCCAAACATCTTCACATTGTGTGCGCTCAGTTGTCACTGCCCTTTTGGAATCTTGAACAGCAAGGTAGCAAAGCTTTTATATATGGGGAAACCAAGGCTTTGAGAGGTTAAATAACTTGGCCAAGGTCGCCAAGCAAGGACATCCCAACTTGCATTTAAACGGAGATCTGTCTATGGCAAGGCTCATGCTTTGCCCATTGCTCCCCTGTAGGGCTCTCCCTCTGGATGCCTGATGGCAGACCCTTGCCCATCCTCTCTGGTACAAGGTATCTGTGTCAAGTTGACATCAAAATCTCTGGCCATGTGCTATAGATGCCACCTGTGTGCCTCTAGGCAGGAGCTCCCANCTGTCCACCCTCTGTCCTGCTCAGGTTGGGGGCAGAGGCTGGGGAGTGTGTCCTCAGGAGGCAGACACTGTTTGCATGAATTCCTGTCTTTAATCTGGGTAGGATTTCCCTGGGTAGGGGACATCTGCAAATCCTAACCCTTCCCTAGGGAGAGTGGCTGCTCTAGTTCTGGCCTAGGATTGGCTTGGCAAGGCAGGTAGGCAGATGGGAAGAGGGTTTGCTAATGCCCTTCTTCGGGAAGGCCCCAGAGCCATGTGGGGCTGGGGTTGCCTGCCTGGTGGCCTGATCTGACACTGCCTGGTTGAGGGGGCAAGAAGGAAGCTGAAAGTAGCTCCAACTATTTGGGAGTCTCAACTGCCCAGACCCCTGTTGGGAAACAAAGAACGCATTGCAAGCAAAAGATGGAGAGAGAAAGGCAGTGCCAAATACAGAGGGGTGCGAGAACAGAGAGAGGGCAAGCCAGCGGGTGAGCCAGGGAGACTACGGAAGTTAAAAGAACTGGATTCTAGGCCCAGCTATGTCGAGTCTTGCATCATGCTCCATGACCAGTCACTTCCTCTCTTCAGGCCTTGTCAGGTTGTGGGGGGCAAGAGTAGGACAGGCTTAGGCATCTTCTGAAGACCCAATGGCACCAACCCTCCCAAGTCTGTAAGAGAGAAATTGCCTTTCCCAGGCAGTCTCTGGCAGTGAACCTTTCTGAAACTCACAGTAATGAAAAATAGCACAAACCAGACTTTGGAAATTCCAAGTGTGTCTGTGGCTGAGGGTTGAGGGAGGCAGAGCTACAGAACTATTTGTTTATGACTCAAAGCCTCTTGGGGGAAAGATCCTATACGTTCTCACAGGCAGGACTCTCCCCCCCTCCCCACCACCCAGCTTGACCTCAGTGGTCCCTGGCCCTGGTCCCTGGCCCTACCACCACTTCTGCCACTGTAGCCACCACCCACTTCCTGCTGACCCTTCTCGAAGAACTGGGGGTGAAGGCAAGACTCAGAGAGCCTTGCTGGTTTGTCCAAGGATACCCAGAAGTCTCCATGATAATCCTAGTGTCATCACCCAAAATGGGCAAAAGTGAAGGAAGGGAGGAAGGAGTGTCCCTCTCATCCAGCCCCTCCTGGTGCCAAGCACACTGCTTGTCCCTTCCCAAATATCGTCTTCCTAAATACTCAGAACTACCCTTCAGGTTAGGCCTCAGGGTGCCTGAAATGGGCATCTTTGCTAGCTCAAGGTCACATAGTCAGTAGAGCTGAGCTCTAGAATTCAGACGCCAGGGTTGTGTTACTGCTCAAGGGTCCTGTCGTGGCCACAGCAGGAAAACCTCTCTGACAGTTGGGCCTTGTCACTCCGACTGACTGTTTCCTTATCCCACACAGGCTTGGCCACGAGGCAGGGTCTCTGGCTACAACCTGGACAGCTTATGGGAGTGAGCTGCGCTGAAGGAGGAGCCTTGGGGGAAATTGTAGGGTGCTGTGCCATGGGGGATTGGGCCTCCCTGTTTTGGTGCCCTCTCCCTTGCCTAAAATAGAGGTGGCTGGCATTGCCCCAGCCCTGGGACCCTGGGCAGGCCTGATTGGCCTTGCTGGGCCAAGAAGGCCCACCACTGGAGCTTCTATTTTAACTAGCGACAGTAGAGTGAGAGTTGCTGCCCAGCTCCCAGCAGCTGCTAACTGGGCCCAGGTACAGAGCAGAGCAGATCGTACACGCACAGAGTTGGAGCAAGAGAGGATATAAGAGGCAGAAAGACCCAGAGAGAGGCAGATAGAAAACAAGAAGCAGAGAAAGGTAGAGACAGACCAGAGCCAGAGAGACACTGAGAACCAGTGAGAGAGACACAGAGGCAGAAAAACATACAGAAAGGCAGACAGGGAGAAACTGGAGAGAGACACAGAATCAGAGAGACAGTGAGAGGTGGAGAGAGAGGCCAAGGATAGGCCTAGAGGCAGAGAGACAGAGAAATAAAAACAAAAACAAAGACAGAGAGTGAAGGAAACAGGGACGGAGACACAGAGAAAGGCAGTATAAGGCAGGGGCCAAGAAGGGTGAAGAGATGTGGCAGGGAGAGGTGAGAAAGCATCGATGGGAGCCCCAGTGTGGAGGCCAGGCCTGAGCTATGCCAGCTCTGGATAGCCAGGACAGCAAGCCCACCTCCCAAATTCTTGCTCCCTCGTCCCGACCTTTTCTTGCCCTCCCCGGCCTTTTCCATTCTGGGCACATGGAAGAAAAACAGTCCTATTTGTAGGGCAAAATGGGATAAGGGGGGCTTAGACCACCTCGGGCTTCACTGGGCCTTTCTGAGAGCGAAAAGGGTGAATATCTCATCAGACCTGCAATCTATTTGGCACAATAGTGAGAAGCTTGGTCCCCAAACACTGCTGGGATCCCAGCATTCAACAGAGCTAGTCAATAGCTGGGAAGGAAGACGCCTTCTCTTCTCTCCTAGGGTTCTCAGTTTGCCCAGTATCTTGGTGACCCAGAATGCTTGGTCGAGAAGCCACAAGGTAAGGGGTCTAAGGCCATTGTGGGGCCCACCAAAAACCCACAGCCTTCTCCAGGTATAGTTGGCCATCCTTCCTCCCTCACACCCTGGATTCATTTGTATACCCACCTCCCTCATCCTCTGCTCTGTCTTTATTCTCAGCTGATGCCTGCACCATCCTGACATGCTGCCTCCATCCAACCACCACCTGTCCACTGGGCCCCAAATCCTATCTCCTCCCTGCCAGCCAGGTGGACCCCACCCAAGAAGTCAGGCTTTTGGCCAAGATTTCAAAGGCTCTATCGCTGCCACCTACCTAAAGCCCAGGAAGAGGGGCCAAGGTGCCAAGGAAAGACCCCCAAGCTCTGCCTGATTGGGCTAGTTAGGGTAAGATCTAGCTCTGCTTTGCAGGCCTGGATCAGGCGAGGGCCAGTATGAGGGTGCCTCCTTCCCAGCCATCACACTTCCTACATTTCTCCCTGCAACCTTGGAGCCCTTATGGTCTGCATCTTCTCCTCTGGGTCCTGCAAGGCAAGGGAAATGCCCACTCAGCCACCAGTACCAGCCCTGCCCTATGCCAGACGTTTAAGGTGATGGGTCCCCAAAGCTCCGTGGGATGTAGGAGATTGGGCTTTCAGACTCCAGGCTAAAGGGTGTGTACATGCACGTGTGTGTATGTGTGTGTAACCTGTACCCTAATAGTAGCACGTTCCCAGAAGACTATGGCCTTTCTACTGGGATGGGGAAAGGAGGTGACAGGCTCTGCTTGAGGGCCTGGGGACCACACTTGACAAGGTGAGGTAGAGCAGCTGCTTCAAACCCACAAGAAAGAATTCTCTAGCTCAGCTGGAACGTCTGCATGGGGGCTATGGGATGAAAGCAGAAGTCCAAAGCCCATCTACTCACTGCCTACAGGGACAGATAGACCAGGGCATTCTTGGTGGCATGGGAAAAGAACAGGCGTCTCTCCTCCACCCCCGTTATGCCCTCGGCTCTGCAGAACCTGGTATGGTGACCCTACCTGATGGGTGGGTTGCTCAGAGGTGGCATGCAAGTTTCCAGTGGGTACTGAGGGGCCTTGGCAGTGATTCTCTGGCCATACTTTCTGCCCTCTCCCTGCCCATAGTTAGGCCCTGAGGTGGGATCTGAGACCCCATGCAGCCAGATCACCCAACCTAAGGAGAAACACAGATCCCATGCACTCTACCCACTTCACAGTCTGAAGTGCCAAGGCTCAGTCAATAAGAATGTCTGGGTGAGATCTTCCTCAGCAGAGGCCCCACATGACCAAAACCTGTTCCTAAATAAGCCTTGCCAGCAGTGGAAAGAACTCCCTAATCCCAACCCATGGCTGTCTCAAGGATCGCACTTTGTCCTTACAGTCTGTATGCCCATAGGGGTGCCCATCCAGCAACTGTCAGTCAGTCAAGCCATTTTATTCCTTTAGGAGAGGCAGCATAATATTGAAAAAAGAACATTCAAGTTTGGGGGTCTTGGGTTTAGACATAAGATCTGCCATCTCCTGGCTGTGTCACGTCGAATTCTTGACCTCTCTAAGCCTCCACTTTCTCATTAACAAAAATGAGGGTACTCTCTAGTGCCTGTCTGCTTTACCTGCCTCAGAAGCCCTGGTTGGGGATGGTCATTTACTTGTCCATTCAAAAGAGATTTATCAAGTGCCTACCATGTGCCAGAAACTGTTCTGGGGCCTTGGGTGCTACCACGAATAGAGGAGGCAAATTCTTTGCCTTTGAGGAGTATCCTGTCTTGAGGCAGAATAGCCAATAAACAAACAGCTCATATAACATCAAGTGGTTTGTAAGTACTGTAAAGATAAAGCCGAATTAGGGGGCAGAGGGTTGGTGCAGGGGGGTTCTGTCTGCCCAGTCTTCCTACCTTGCAGAATCCACGTGGTTCCTTGCTTGTGAGTGGCCCAGACAGGCAGGCAGTGCAGGACACTGATCTGAAAACCCAGTGGCCTGGCCTATTTCTGTCCTGGGGCCCTGGCCCTGATCCAACCCAGATCCCAGTCTCCCTTACTTCCCCAGCTTCAATTCATGAACTGGGAAGAAAGCCAGCTCTGCTTT
>NW_027531185.1:699544-717027 GCF_008692635.1 Crocuta crocuta | reverse complement strand
GTGCTCCCCCTCCCCCCCCTCACCTCCTACTCCTGGTACAATCGGGGCTGCCACAGTCCTCCACCCAACAGGCTAAAAGGCAACAGCTCAGAATCAGCTCAGGCTTCACTGAAGTGGTACTAATATCATCTCCTATCACCTGACAGGAGAGGAGGGAGGAATGAAATCGGCTTGGTCTCCCAGAGGCCCTTCAGAGCTCAGCCCTTCCCACCAGCCTCCTCGCCAGGATGCAAAGGGCACTGTGGTATGGAAGGTGGAGCACCCACAGGGGAACAGAGAGATTGTGCGGATGTCCTCAGACTAGGGGGAAGTGGAAGTGACAGAGCAGAGGGGCTTCCTCATGAGGCCCTGCACGAGAGCCTCACACGAGCCTCACGAGGGCCTCCCCTCAGCAGACNTCCCTCTTAATGTGTTTGCTTTTGCTTTTACATTTTGATGAGTTATCATTGATAGAGCTGATACACACATTTAAAATTGTTGAGAAAAATTTTTTTCTGTTTGCAAAAGTTAATCAAGCTTATTATAAAATTTGGGAGATACAGAAAAGTACTAGGAAGACAAAAATACATTTCCTACCACCCACTCCCCAGATAGAATCCTTGCTCACATTTTGGTTTATTCCCTGCTGTCATTCTCCTATGCCTCACTCTAGAGCCCTGTGTAGCTATGCCGATACTGACACACACACTTTAATATACTTAGGAACACAGATAATAATAGCAGCTAACACTGACTGCAGGCCTGCTCTATGCTAGGCCTGGTCTTTTGCACTGTACATGCATTAACAGGATTATCCTTCCCAACAATCCTCAGAGGTAGGGACGATTATTAACCCCATTTTCCTTCTGAGGAAACTGGGGTAGAGGGAAGCCGAATATCCAACCCAAGGTCATGCATCTAGTAATTGGCAGAGCTGGAAAACGTACCCAGATGGTCTTGACTTCTGGAGTCTATGTGCTTTTAATTTTTTCAATGTTTAATGAGAGACAGAGAGACACACAGTGTGAGTCCAGGAGGGGCAGAGAGAGAGGGAGACAGAATCCGAAGCAGGCTCCAGGCTCTGAGCTGTCAGCACAGAGCCCGATGTGGGGCTTGAACCCACGAGCCATGAGATCATGACCTGAGCCAAAGTCAGACGCTTAACCAACTGAGCCACTCGGATGCCCCTGGAATCTATGTGTTTAATAACAATACTAGACTGTCTTAACATGTATAAAATTATGAAATATATGTCCAACAGATCACATACAATGTGTATATCTGGTTTAAGAGACAGTAATACAACGAGCATTTGTGGTATCACGACCCATATTATGAAATAGAGTGTCACTATTCCTGCTTGTTTTCCCCTTTCTGCTTCACAAGTTATCAGACACATGTCCCTACATCACTCCAACTCTTAAATTATATGACTCTTTAAACAGAATTGAGGATTCTTCCTCCTTGGCCTCCAAGATCCTCCTGGAATATTTGCCTGCCAATGACTTACAGTAAGGCGTGGGGCCCACTGCTCTGCCCCTTCTGAGACAGGCCCCTGGACACACAGTGGCTGTCCCATCTAGGATAGGCGGATGGTCTGGATAACCCTCCAGGCACAGCTTTTCTCTTGCTGATACCCATCAGCCTGTCCTCTGGCAGATGGGAGAGAACGAGAAAAAGAGATAAAGGGAGGAGGGGACGGACAAGGGAGGTATGAGGTATGCATTCACAGAGCTCCTGGGTTGGGTCCTGGGGCCCAGACTTTCGGGCCTGAAGGTGCTGGGAGAGCAACAGGTAGGTTGTCCTCTCCAACTCAGCTGTAGGCCCTGATGTGGGGGGCTGTCTCCTTCAAATGGGAGAGGTAGGTACTAAGTACTTGCATTCCAATGGGCTGGGAGGCATTCACTCACCCTTTCCTTCAACACAGTTTTTTAACATCTACTACATGCCAAGCATGATGTGTTCTGGGACACAGCTGCAGAGGAGACAAACACCATTCCTGCTCTCATGGAGGCTTTAATCTAGTGGGAGGACAGACATTGAATGACTACTGCCCAAATAATGACGTAATTACGGTTGACATTACTACTCCGAAGAGGAGGTGTGAGCTGCTAAAGGGGTATATGACAGGGGTTCCTGACCTAGCCTGGGGGACAGGTCTGGGTAGGGGGAGCCCTTAAGAACTTGGCCTGCCTCTACTGCAGGTTGGTAGAGGATGGGGAGGGGGAGGGCAGGCAGGGTTCCTGTCCACTTAACGTCATTCTAAAGGTCCCTAATCTGTTGGATGGTGGCCTTTGGCCTGGAGCCAGCAGAATTGGGTAGCTTTGCCCCCTTCTTCCTTTTCCTACAGCAGTCACTCCAAGGGGGAAGGGTGGGCCCTGCTCCTTTGTCTAGTCCTACCCCGAGTGGCAGGCCCTCTGAATGAACTTGCGGGGCAGCCACTGAGGTGAGGTACCCAAGTCAAGTCCCTCCCTGGTGACTAGGCATCAGAGTGCCAGGACTTGCCCACATTCAAGCTCTCCTGTTGGCCCTGCCTATGCGGCCTCGGGCCTCACTGTCAGTCTCTGCCCTTCCTGGGGCCCTCCCCTCCTCATTCTGCACCCACATAAGTGCCCAGATCTTTCCTTCTGTTCCAGGAGACACTGGGCAAAGATAGGCTAAAAAGTCAGGCATCCAGAGTGAAGTCAGACTCACCTTGGGGCCTCAGGTAACAGACAAAGGCCTCTTCCACCCCTCGCCCATCCATCCATCCTTCATGGAAAGTGCTTAAATAGCAGAGTATGGAGGTTAAAAACATAGGCTTCTGTGGCAGATAGCCAGAGTTTGCATCCCGACTGTGCCAGTTAATAGTTGTGTAGACTTGGGCAGGTTACCTAGGACTTAGAGTCCCATCCAAAAACTGAAGATGATGATGCTAGTACCTATATCATCGAGTGTTCAGAAAGACTAAAGGGATAAATGCTTGCAAAGTGCTTAGAACAGTACCTGGCACTAAAGAGTAGATGTAAAGATTAGCTCTGTGTAGCCTTGATATATCCCAGGGCCTGAGGCAAGAAGCAAATGTTGCTCTGAGCCCTGTCTTGGGCATCCCCCAGCAAACCTATTTCCCAGAGTATGGAGGCTGGCAACAGTTGGTTTCTATGCTCTGTCGAGATTCATAAAATCTGCACTTGTCACAGATAGAAGAACCCTGAGAGACCATCCAGGTCAGCCACTCACCCCTCCCCCGTAGATGGGACAGTAAGGTCCAGGGAGTTAGCAGACAGTGAATGACAGTGAATGACAATGTCATACAGAGAGTGAGTGATGGATAAGGGGCTGTGACCTTGGTCTCTTAGTCATAGCATTATTCTAGGTTGGTCACTAAGTATTTAGGTTGGATTCAAATCTGGGCCTTGGCACTTGGTAGCACTTGGCATTGTGACCTCAAGCAAGGAACTTAACTCATGGGAACATCAGTTTCCTGGTGTATAAAACGGGAATGATAATACCTGATATCTACACTATAGGGTTTTTGAGAGGCTGAACTATAATAATGCATGTAAATGCTCACTGTAGGGCCTGGCACAAAGTAACACATGTTAGCTGCTATTCAGAAGTCAAAGATCTTTTATTGCACCAGAATGCTGGTGCCTGGGCAGTGCTGGTGCCCAGGTGGTGCTCACTGAGCAGGCCAGGCTGACTCCAGGGGCTCACCAACTGACTTTGTGCCCATTTGGCTGGCCTATCAATTCTTCCCCTCTGGGCTCAAGCCCTCTGTGCCTGCTGTGAAAGCAGCCTGACTGGCTTAAACTAGAAATGACCTGTCAGGGGCCTGGCTGGATTAGATGCATTCAGGCTTAAGGACAAAGGAGATGCCAGGTGGTGGTGTGAAGGTATCACCCATTTGCCCTGCCCTAGGGGGAGAGCATGGCTTTCTCTGCCTTCTTCCTCAGGCTTCCAGACCAAAGACCCACCTTCCTTTGAGGTCATTTCTGGAGTCCCTTTGAGCCACTGCTGTTCCTTCATAGGCCAGCTCACAGGCCAGGCGGAGCTGGAACCATTTTACAAAAAGCCTGTCACAGAATGTCTGTTCCAGCATTTCTCCAGCCCGGCTGCATGTTAGAATCCTCATGTGGAGAGCTTTGAGGATGCTCATGCCAAGGCTCCACCCAGCTGGGACTCTGCTTTATTGATCAAGACTGAGTCTCGGGCATGGGCATTGTGTTGAAGCTCCCCATATGATTCTAATGAGAGCACCTGCACCAGACTCTGCAGAAGGTATAGCAGGAGATTCCAAGATGCTTTGGCTAAAGGTCCCTGGTCTCAAGAGGCATCCAAGCTAGTGGGGAGATAAGAAACAACACTAAGGAAATGGGATGTGTGCTCTGATGTAAAAGTATGTGAAAGCATGTTGGCAGCACAAATAAACTTTACCTGGACTGTTTTGCAGAAGAAGTAACATTTGAACTTGAATCCTCCATGTAGACAACAATCAGGGAGTGTGTGTTGAGCACCTACTATGAACTAGGGACAGTTCCAAGTGTTGGAGATGCAGTAGTGACCAAGAGGAAGTCCATATTCTCTTGTAACTTCCATTCTAGTAAGGATGTCTTGTGAATGGTCAGTGGGAAGTTGACAGGCATGGAAACAGGGGAAAGGTATTCCAGGGAGATGGAATATCACAAGCAAATGGGCGGGGAAGAAAAGCGCTTGTTTGAATAAAAATGTTTGATATGGCCAAAGCTCTAGCATCAAAGGCATAAGTGGAGGGGTGCCCAGGCAGCTCAGATGGTTAAGCGTCCAACTTTGACTCAAGTCACGATCTCACAGTTTGTAAGTTCAAGCCCTGCATTGGGCTCTGTGCTGACAGCTCAGAGCCTGGGGCTTGCTTTGGATTCTGTGTCTCCTTCTCTCTCTGCCCCTCCCCTGCTCATGCTTTGTCTCTGTCGCTCTCTTTCTCTCTCAAAAATAAATAAACATTAAAGATTTAAAAAAAAAAAAAAAAGCAGAAGTGACAAAAGATGGGAAACGAAATCTGGGCAGGACTCAGGTGATGAAAGTAGGTTCATGAAGGCCCAATCAAAGAGCTAGAATTCATCTTGAGGACAACAGGAGCCATGCCAAGATTATAAGCAGAGGACTGACCAGCTCAGATATGGGTTTAGAACAATGACTCTGGGGCCATGCAGAAGAAGCTGGGCCACTGGCTCATCCTAGGTGGTTCTTTCTCCTGATCCTGCTTCAGTCAAGATCCTAAAGTGTTTATTTCCCTTGAAGGAGGGCCTACGTGAGGCAAGGGTTGGAGGCACTGAACAATGAACATAATGGCTGTCTGTTGGGTATACTCTTCCCACTTTGTGTAGGTATTAACTTATTTAATTTCCACAACACCCGCTTCGGTAGGCACAATTCTTATCCCCATGTTACAGATGGTGAGCCTAAGTCTCAAAGAAATGAATCCATTTTCCAAAGGTCACATAGATGGTAAGTCACAGAGCCAGGATTTGATCCCAGGAAAGTTCATACTCTTAAACACTATCCTGTACTGCTACTTGAGATGCCTATCAACTTCCAGAACTCATGGTCTTGAAAGAGCACCATGATGGCATCGCTGCAATTCCTGTGCTTCCAGGATGGAAAAGGAAATTTAACCTCATTTTGAGCTTGAGATTTGTCCCCTTCAGAGGAAAGATACTCATTGATGCAAGACTGGCTTTGACTTACTGGTAATTTTAGGCTCTGACCACCTTGACTGTCCTGCACAGCATCCTTATCCTGGATGGCTTCTCCTCAAACCCATCAGGGAAGTTTGGAGAAATACAAGATGGATATATGGTTTTTCCATGTCTAACACAGCTCCTGGCACAAAGGAGGGTATTCAATAGGTAGAGGTCAGATGAATAAATGAATGAACCAATAAATGAATGGTGCGTTGAGCTGAGCCCCCTCGGCAGCTCCTGGAAATTAATACAGTATAGTGGCTAAGAACACAGAAGGCCTGGGTTCAGTCTTGGCTTGATCAACTACCAGCTGGCTGACTGTCCTAGGCTTCCTCTCCTCTCTCCCTGGGCTGTTTTGACAGTGCATTTGACAGAGATGAGAGCTATAAAGGTAAGACAGTACCTAGCAGACACTGAGTCCTTAATAACGAGTAGGTCTTGTTGACTTTTGGGAAGCCCCTCTGAGAACTTAATAAACACTCGTGGCTTCCTCCCCAGAATAATCCACCAAGCTGCCCAGTTTTTCCTGTAAGGTAAGGGGTTTAGGGAACCTTTAATGACTGGACCGCATATTCAAGAGTCTGGTTCCAGGTGCCCTCTCAGTGTTGAGGAACAGTGTGGTGTTTGCTTTCCACTCCGCTTACCCCTCATTAGGACCTGCATGTTGGGAAGAGGGGAGTTTGGGAAGAGAATTTCAAAGAGGCTTGGGGAGAGTCAGGACAAGGGGAGGGATTCCCTTGTCATTTTGAGCCTGTCTGGCTTCCCCCACCATTTCCTCTCCCATTGAAAGCCAGACTGTGGGTTGGTGAGGATAGAGAGGCTACCGGTTTTAGATCAACTTGGACCTGGACTATAGGGGGAGCCGGAGTTACAAAACAGCAAGGAACACCAGCTGTTCAATAGCCCCTCAGTCAGGCATGGGGCACGGGGCCTCCACAGCCAGCTTCTCCCTCACTCCACACATAAGACTGCATGTACCAGAGGAGACATAAGCCCCATTTGCAGATGAGAAAGCCGGCTCAGAGAAGGGAAAACAAGTATAAGGCCCCTCCACCCAGAATGGATGAGTCCATCCAGAATGGATGGAATTCCAGCCTGCCTCACTCAGATGCCTTATTCCCTCCTCCCCACCATCTTGCCTCAAGGGAAGGCATAGCTCCCAGGCCAGCTGGATACAGCCTTGTCCTTCTGGTGGGCATCAGTGGGTGAGGGGCATCAGACACCCAGGCCTGAGCGTCTTTCTCCTGCCCTATTCAGGTCTCAGGCAAGCTGAGCTGCATCGGGAACAACAGCCACCCATCCAGTGGGGGTGTGGAGCCGCAGCTGAGTTTATTAAGAGCAAAAGATGACTCCAGCTGCACAGGAAACTCGGTAGCCCGGATTATGTGTTTATTCTTTCCCTTCCCTCCCTCCCTCCCACCTCCTTCTCCTCTTTCTTCCTGCCTCCTCCCTATCTGCCTTCCTACCTTCTATCTTCTCCTACAACTGCATACTGTGAGTTGCTCTCCACCCTCACCTCCTCTTCTCCCATTACCAGCTCCAGACCAGCCAGCTTGCTCAGGTTTGCTTTCATCCCCTGCCTCTAAAAGCAGGGATGCTTGAGTAGCAGAGAAAGCGGCCCAATCCTCTTCCCTCTGGTAGGGAGCCACAGGCTAGAGGCGGTCCTAGAGATCAGCTTGTCCAATCCTACTCTCCCTTGTTTATAGGTGGGGAGACTGAGCCCAGAAAGAAGGTAGGACTGTGCTCAATAGCTGTAACAGAGCCAGACGTAGAAATCCAGGTGCCCCAAGCAAGATTTCAGGGGGCATTAGTGACACGATATCACAGGTGATGGAGGAGGTGCTAGGAACTTGGAGCACCTGGGGCCAATTCTCCACCAATAAAGTTCAGGATAGACTGACACCCACTGTTGGTCTCAAATCTTACAGCCCCAGGCTATTTGAGGCCATAGTACCCATGGAGGTTATCTAACCCAATCCCTTGTGACTCAGATAGGGAAACAGAGGAAGGGTGCCAGGGAGGTCTTTCATCCTGAACCATGGAGCCCCATGGCTGCCCTGGAAATGCTCCAATGGGGATGAGCAATAGGTGGAAGAGGAAGGATTCATGTTTGACAAGACACTATTTCCTGCCAGCAGGCTTCGTGGGCTAATGGAAATGGGTGAACAAAAGTGGCTAGAACTTCCCCCAGAGATCTCTCAGAAAGAGGTCAGCCAGGGGCCCTCAAGATCCTTGTACCTTGGTGACAGCATTATGTGTGGCATGTAGGTAGGATACCTCCACTGGGGAAGAGCCTGGGAAAGGAGGTGGCAAGAGAAGGGGTCTTTGCTCAGCTCGAAACAAAATCTCCATTAACCCAACCTGACACATTGGTATTAGCTTTTCCTACGCTAAATTACATAAGGATAAACTTGGGGCTGGGAGAGAAACCACACCGATTAGCATCAGCTCCACGCCCACCACACCATGACCAGGGGCAGGGACAGGCATTTGTGAGGGAGTTCTTTCCCTTCCTGTGTCTTCCTTGGAGTTTTTATTCCCATGCCATGCTATGGAGCGCCAAGGACACAAAATGGATTTGTCACATTCTCCACTGAGCCAACACAAACCCTCTGTAAGCTTGAAAGCAAGATGGCAGGAGCAGGGAGCCTTCCCTAGTGTCTTGGAGTTGGAGCGACTAAAAGAACAGGGGGAAAAGAGGAAGTTATCATTCAAGGCATCGTTGGGGAATAAAACTAAATAGGGACTTTAATAAAACTAACTGGGTCTCACTTTGTTGCCAGAGTATATTCCTAGTCACTGGTCTCTGAGCCCTGACATCTCTGACAGGCTACACGCCAAGGGCAGTGGGACAAGGACTGGTGGGGAACTAGAAGCTGCAGGTGGGGCTCTGCTCTCTGGATGGAGTCATGGGACCAGCTTCCTACAGGCACCACCTATGGGCCAGGAACTTTGCTGGGCACATCGCTCGGCTCCTCTCATTAAAACCTCACAACATTGCTCTGCAGTTGGGATTATCAGTCCCACTTTGTAGATGAGGAAACTGCAGCACAGAGAGGTTGAACAACATGCTGAAGGCTACGTAGCTAAGAAATGGTAGAGCCCAACTTGAACCCAGGTCCTTTGGACCCACTTCCCCAGGCTTTTGCCACAGACCGTGGCATCTGATGAGTGCCTTCAGAAGGGAATTGATGAGAAGCCAGGAGCAATAGAGGAATCTTTTTCTTTTTTTTTTCATGGATCACTGATCAGTTCTGGGGGCCACAGGCCTTGCCTAGCTTGAATGATATAGCCCCTCTGTCCCCACCCCATCTGTTCATTTGCTGACCTATCTCAGTGCCTGGGAAACGTCCCCTTTCCCTGTTGTTGGGTGTAGGGACAGGTAAGAGCAGATATCAGTCTGTCCTTAGTCCATGGCCCAGAAAGGAAAATGCCTCTGACTCAGACACAGGAGCAAGTTCGAAGTGCAGACACAACCTTGTGGTCCAGACAGCCTAGTTCAGACTTTAATCCTACCTTAATGATGTACTGCTGGTGGGACCTCTGGCAAGTTGCTTAATTCCCCGGTCTATTCCTTTCCCACATCATAAAGTTGGGGTAATATCGCACCCACCCCATGGGATAGTTTTGAGGATTACATGGGTTAATACTTGCGAAATACTTAGAACAGGGTCTGGCACATAGGGAGTGCCATGTAGATGTTAACTGTCATCGTTATTGAATGTCAAAAGAAATCCCTGCATCACCAACAAAAAAACCACGCAGCAGCAAGCCTCAGGGGACTTACTGTAACGATTCCATGGGAATTGGGATTGCCCAGTAGCAGGGTTGGGGTGCCCACTCTAATGATTCAATATGAAGGGCTATTGCTTGGGGCAGTCCTTGCTAGATCTACCTTTTTTTTTTTTTTAATGCTTTTGTATTTATTCTTAAGAGAGAGAAAGAGACAGAGCATGAGTGGGGGAGGGGCAGAGTGAGAGAGGGACACAGAATCCGAAGCAGGCTCCAGGCTCTGAGCTGTCAGCACAGAGCCTGACATGGGGCTCAGACTCACAAGCTGTGAGAACATGACCTGAGCCGAAGTCGGACGCTCAGCCGACTGAGCCACCCAGGCGCCCCGTTGCTAGATCTACTTTACCAGGTCTCTCAGATCAGTTGGGAACTCTCAGGTTGAATCATAAGAAATTGCCAATGCTTGACCTTGACCTAGAAAAATGATAATTTCATATGGTTGAATCTAATAGCATTTGGGGATAAACAAGGGTTGGCTCAACCCTCACTCATTCCTACTTCCTCAGCTGAGGGAGGTCGCTAAGCATATTTGACCCATTTCTACAAAGAGTACATAGTTGGTTTCCAGTAGGTGCTTCTAAAGTGCTTAAAAAGTGTACTCCCTCAAGAAGTTGAAACATTTCTCCTGAAGCCAATTTTGCACTATTAGAGCCCTTGATGTTTAAAACCAAGAAGGATTTTAGGGGGAAAAAAATCTATTTTTATGTCTGAAGATGAGCAGTGAGTAATCAAGGACATGGCTGGCATTGCTGAAAGAGCTGGAAGGTGGGAGTCACTGGAGATGGTGTCTGTGACCCTGGGAAATTGCCATGCCTTTTGGAAACTGAATAGAAGGGAGAGGAACCAAGTCCCTGCCATCTCACTCCTTGACGGCCCCCATATTTATGGAAAACGGCTCAAGAAAGAAGCACGTGTGTATGCAGGGCGTGCGTTGTCCTCTTTCATCTCTACCTTGCTGTTCACTCCAATGATGTCACTGGTGCTTTATGGTTCCTCTGAACCTGTCTTTCCTCCAGAAGCTCCATGAAGTCAAAGACCACATCTGTCTTGCCTTTGAATACTCAGCACTTCGCACATTGCTGGGCACAAAGTAAGCCTGCAATAAACGTTTTCCAAATGAATTAATTAATAAACAAGCGAAGCAAGTGGGTTCTTTCTTGCCTAGCAATCATTTCCAGGAGGAAACAAGGAGGACCTATGCAAATCCTTTCCAAGAACTTGAAGTGCCCCATCAGTGTCTGGGGATGTCATGGATGTTGTGCAGGATTGTGTCAAGGTTCCCAAAAGCAGTCAGAGCCCAAGTTCTTAGAATGATAAAAGCCACGCAAGAAGAGTCTGAGGGGCAGGACATGGCTGCCTTAAGGTGAAAAAAAAAAAAAAAACGGNGCACAGAGAGGTGGACAAAAAAGTAGGGTTTATCAGCCTCAAGAAGGATTTAGATCAGACCTTGTATATACTTTGGTGAGGTGAGTCAGAGTGTAGATGTCCTTCTCTGGATATCTTCAAAAACAGAAGGCCTCTGCTCCCATTACACAAGCTCGTCCACTTATAGGCAGTGGGACCTCGGGCTAATCCCATCCCCTCCGTGCACCTCAGTTTCGCTATCTGCAGCTGGGGTGGGGGGTCAGTAGCAGACCTCATGGTCTCTACAGTTCATTCCAGCTCTTAAACTCTGGAATTCTGTCTGGAGGCTGGGGTATGCTGGCATAACTTCAGAAGGATGTAGACGGCCATAAAACTGGTGGGATCCCTGGAGATGGAGAATCCTGCAGGGAAGCCCCCTCCCCCAGCCCTCCACCTCCTGCCCTTTTAACTGCTGCAACCACAACCCTCCCCTGCTCTCCCGGGTTTCTCCTCCCCAACCTCCCGCAGCTCTGTCTGGAGGCCCCATTCTCTGACCAGCTTTGTTTGCTTTTAATAAAGTTAATCGCACTCCTAATTTGTATGTAATGAAAAGATAAAAGGGAGACATGGGGGCAAACCTTCCACCGGAGTGGGAGCAGTCCAGTTCCAGGGCTGTCAACTGCTTCCCTGCGTCTGTCTTCACCACTGCCTTGCCTGTCCCCAGAGTCTGAGCAGGGGCTGCTGTCTGGGCCCCGGCCCGGCCCAGTTGTCCCTGAAGTTCCCCGCCAAGGAAGCCTCCTGAGGCCTGCTCGCTCTGCCTTCCACCCTGCCTGTGGTGGAGAGCAAGGTCTCCCACTCCCTCTGCATGTAAGTCCTGATGAACCCCAGAGCCCACCTTTGTAGTCCTCCCTGTACCCCAAAGCTGGTCAGCTCCTTGAAGGAAGGGCCTGGCTCATGGGTAGGCACACAGCAACTAGCAGCAAAACTTGGGTCATCCATTCTTGACCATGTGTCCACTTGGTCTCTGGGAATGCCTTGGATTCCTTAATGAGAACAGAGGAGAAATATTTAGAAGGGGAGTGGTGATTTGATTTGATTCACCTGTGGGTCTATACTTCTCTCTTACTCCCTGACACACTTTCTCTTTCACCAGTCCCACTCAGCTGCTTGGTCATCTCATCCCAACTCTGCCACCAGCCGTGGGGCCATTTCTTTCTCCTCCCTGGGCCTCAGCTTCACCATCTATCCATTGGCAAGGCAGATAAAGTTCAGTCTTTGAGGGTGGTGGATGGAGACATAGCTAATTGTAAGCGTGGCGGTACCTGGGTCCCTGAATGCTGGAGAAGCTTGGGGGACTGCTCCTAGGAGGCCAGCCCCCCACCCAGAACAGAGTCCCTGGCTCCTGGGGCAATTCCCCTGTACCCAGCCACCCCAGAGTCAGCTTCCACGGGAAGCAATCCCCTGCAGTATTGGTTTGGGGGAGATGGGGCAGGAACCCTAGGCTCCTCATGAGGTCTGCTTAGTGACACAATTCAGTGAGAACCGTGACAAGGGGTGGAAGCAGCAGGGGCCACCACCATCTCCAGACCTTGTCTCAGACACCTATGTCCCAAGCCCTTGACTGTCTCCAGTACAGGGACGGAGGTAAGGATAGTGGGGCGGGGGGGTGAGGGTGGCTTAACGCACGAGGAAAAAGTGAGGCTGCAGAGCAAGCAGCCCTTCCGGTGCCCTCCCTGGTCCAGGTCAGGTAGGGCACAGTCTGGGCTTCAGACCCAGATGGGGATATGGAGAGAGTGCTCCACTGGAGGGGGGGGCTCCCAGCATGGCACGCCTGAGCAGCAATCTGGAAGCTATTGGGCTTGTGCGTTTCTGCAATCCAACGTGAATGCCATGCCCAGTTCATTTCCTCTAAGGAAACACAACCTCAGGGGATAATTAGAGCTTCTTTGTGTACACAATCCCATATTGTTTATCCAACACAAATTAAAAAACGTGGGCCCTGAGAACATGGAGTGAGAGATAAAGGAGACCTCTTCCTCCTTCTCCTCCTCCTCCTCCTCCTTCCCAGCTGGATCTCATTACCCTGCCTGGCCACACCAGGCCAAGCCCCAGAGCCCCTGCCTCACCCCCACCCTGCTGGCTCCCGTTCCTCACACAGTCTTTGTGCACCCCCCGACCTAGTCCTTCAAAGCCAGGGCCTGGGATCCTTCTTAGCCTTCCCCTGTGTCTGTCTGCTTATTGTTCTGTTATGAAAGGTGGCTCTAGGTCAGGCTTTTCTGGCCAAAGGAGGTGCTTGACAGAATGCCCACTTGTCCTCGGGTCCCCTCAAGGACCCTCCCACTGAGGAACGTGGGAAATGCCAGCCTGAAAACACAACTCAGCACCCAGGAGCAGAGGCAAGTGCCCTGGGAGTCTCTGGGAAGGAAGGGCTGGCTTTCTTGGCCCTGGCCTTGGCCCCCCGGTCCCTTCCATTGCCCAGATGCACTCCACCCAGACAACAGGGAGCCCAGTCAGCCTGGCCTGGGGGCTCGTCCACAAAGCCCAGCCCCTCTTTCCCCAGGCCTCAGCCCAACAAAGGAGGATTCTCCACTGGGGTGGCTCAGGGCAGAAGGAATGAGTAGAAGGGTGGAAAATAGCTTCGGAACCCAAGGTTGGCCATGTCCATGAAAGCCCTATTATTGCTGGGGTTGCTAAATATCTTGCTCGGCATGGCCAATTCAGCTCCCCTCACTTTCCCGTCTCCCCCTAGGAATAGCTCCGCATTCCAACACTGCACAGCCAGCCTGTCTCAACCAAGGGAGGCAGAATGGGAGGTGCATGGGCAGGGAGGGGCTGAGCAGGAGGGAGGGCTACAGAGGAAAAACTCACCTTCCCCGAGCCTTGCCAGATGAGAGGCCCCACGGATGACAGCGCAGCCTCAGCTCTGACCTCCCATTTCTCCTGTAACACAGCCTCCTTCCCCGGGGGTTCTAGTTCCAGTTTGGGGCTGGGAAGGTGTCTGTCTATCCACCGGTGGCTAAGCAGTATGGCCTCTCTGTCTACCAGGGCCCAAGGCTGCCAAGGACAGGCCCGCCTGTTCCATGTCCCTGACCCACCTGCCCCCACCTCAGTCACTAAGAAGGCAGGAGGGCTAGGAGAAGGGATGGACTCTCTACTGGGGGGCAAGCCATCCCACCCTCCCTCAAGCACAGAGCAGGGAGCTGGCGGGCCGGGTGAGCAGAGAGTTTGACTTGAGGTAGAATTTTCTCTGGTTGAAGTGAAGAGGAAGTTGTGTGAGCTAAGAACACATTCCCCGTCTGGTCTGTCCTTTCAGCTCTCCTGGTATTTTTTTTTTTTTTTCTTTTGGTTTGTCTCTGAGCTGGAAAGAACATGTGCTTGGCAGATTTTTTATTAACTCTGTAGCGCTCGCTCGCTCTCTCTCTCTCTCTCACTCGCTCGCTCACTCTCTGTCTCTCCCCTTCTCACTTTCTTGACAGAATTTAGATTAGACAAAACATGAGCTCATTTCTCCCTGAGAAAGAAAAAAAAAAAGAAAACCCCTCCCCCCTCCCCCACCTTCTCCTCCTCTTTCTAGCCTCACCCACCTCTGCTCATGGGGGGCAGAGGAGGGCAGGCCTGCAGAGACAGCATCTCTAAGTCAGGGCTTGGGGTGCTGTTGCCCCCATGCTGCACCAGCAGTCAGCTTTGAAAGGCAGACCACAGTCTTGTGTCTGGGATGGGAGGAGAGGTGGCAAGGAGGCAATCCAGAAGATATGTGCCTGGGGTTCTGAGGGGTATAAATAGGCAAGGTGGGCCCTGCTGGGGTTGACCAGTCCTCTGGTAGCATCTACACCCAGCACCCAGGCCCCAGACCCTAACCCGGCCTGGCCCTTCCCTCTCTTTCCCTTGTTCTCCCTCCCATGGGTATTCCTGGATGGTTGCACTATTCCTCATCATCAGGATGCTCAGCCAGTACCGCTGAGTACTCACTGGGGTCCCCTCCTGAACTGCTGACCAAATCACTGGAGCCCCTCGTGTCTCTCTTCATGGATACAGGCATCCGGGATGGTGGCTTGGGAGGCCCATCTGAGGTTGAAACCCCAGCTGTATCACTCACCCGCCAGGGCTTGGTCGGATCATTTCCCTTCGCTGAACCTCAGTTTCTTGTCCTTAAGACAAGGATAGTAAGATCTCCATTATAAAATTGTCCAGAGGTTTAAATAACATTTAAATCAGTTTTGGCCTCTTCAAATTGGTGAGAACACCTAGCCCAATCTGTGATACACTGTGGGTGTGCAATAAATCTCTTCCCCTTCCTTCTCCTCTCTCCCTCTGTCTCCCCCTCCCTACCTCCCTTCCCCTCTTTCTGTCTCTCTCTGTCCCTCTCTCTTTTTCCTCATCACCATACCCTCCCATCACCCAACAGAATACAGGGGTAGAAAGGTAGCACAAAGGACTGCACTCAGACACCAGAAAGAACTCCCCGGGGGTGTAGTGGTTAGAACCCAAAAGAAAGGCCCCACTGGAATCTGGGGATTCAACTTCCGACATAAGACCCAGGAGAGTTGTGCACCCTGGAAAGAAATGGAAGACGTGGAGTCCAGCCCTGGAGAATCTGAAGCAGTGGAGTGCCCTTAGACTGTGGTGGGACAGGCCCTGGATTGGGTCACCAACTTCCCTGACCTTCAGTGCTTCATCTGTAAGTGGAAGAAGCGTTCCCTTCCTCAAAAAGCTGTCATGAGGTATCTTCATGAGTTTATATGAGCTGCTCAGATGAGTCTCCCTTGTCACTGAACACCAGTAGGAAGGAAGGGCCGGAGGAGGTTTCTGGGGCTGCCCTAGGAGCCAAGGCTGCTGGGTCTTTGGGGACCCTCACAGCCATCCTGGCAGGCGACAGTCCAACCCAGTGTGGGCTGCAGCCCAGGCTGGTGGGCCCCCCTGAGTCAGTGAGTCCCCCAACCCTTCACAGCCACCCCTCTCCAACGCCCACTGGCCCGCCCGCCCATGAGCTATCTATTAGCCAAGCAGGGCAGTATTGCTCCTTTAATCTTGTTTTATAAATTAATCCCTCTCTTCCCTTAATCATTTTCATTGCCTGCCTCTGAACCCATTCCAATCCATCTCCTGCCCCAGCACCTTCTCCCACTTATCATCCTTTTCTCATCGTCTGGCTGCAGAGGGGCCTCCCAGGTGGCCTGCCGGGGCCTCCATATTAATGTCCACGGGTGAGAGGGTGAGCCCCCCATGCCCAGTGGGTCTGGTCTCCTTTACTTCTGGCTCTTGAGAGACAGGGGTGTGTGGGGGCTGGAATCAAACACACCTGGTCTGAAACTCTGATGCTGCTGCCTTGGGAAGTCCCTCTACATCTCTGGGCCTCATTCTGCCTCATCCGGAAAATAGAGCATCTGGCAGGGGTGTGGGAGAGAAAGCAAGGGCACATTTTAGTCACTCTTTGCACTTCAGAGGAGGACAGGTCTGCAGAGTCGGCTCTCCCCTAGGCCCTCTCTACACGTTTCCTTACCTGGGCCCTGCTCCCACATCCCTGGAGCTCCACGGCATGTCAGACACAAGGCTGCACAGCCCACCTTGGTCACAGACAAGAACCCTAACCCTATTGCTGTTGGCCTCTCTGGGTAAGGCTTTTCTTGCAACAGGAAGGAAGCAAGCTAGACCTGAGAATGCATGCCAACAATGGGGATGGTAGAAAAGGGCCCTGAATGGCAGGTATGTGGTAGGGCCTCTGGCTCAAAGCCAAAAGGAATGGACAAGATGCTGGAAGCTTCTCTTCACTTCACCCCCTAGATTCTCTCTGGAGAAGGCAGCCCCTCTGTTTGGCCACCTGGGCCTCAGGTGGATAAGACAGGATTGAGGGGACTCACTCCGTATAGAACCCGTTTTGATAGGCCTTGGAAGTTTTCCTAACAGCCTATGAGGCTGGCTAAGAGGGTTCTATCTCCATTTTCCAAATGGGAAGGCGAAGGCTCACAAAGCTGAAAAAGCTTGCCCAAGTGAGTGCCCCTGACATGCCAGGCACTTGTGGATTCAGCAGCAGGGAACAAGGTTGACATGTGGCAAAAGCAGTTTTGAACCCTGGTCTATCTGATGCCAATGCCTGGGCTTATGACCAATACACTAAGATGCTCCACATTTCAGAAACATTCTAGTTGTATGACAAAGGAGAAGGCTGACAGTGACCAAGAGGCTCCTTGAGGCAACTCCCAGCCCTGTCCAAGCAGAAAACTCTTTCCGCAATGTTACAAGGACAGGGATGTGGCTGTTGGGTCACAACGGAACAGGCCACATCTGCAGGAGGCAGCTAGGCTTGGCGGAATGAAACTTTTAAACTGGCTCTTGAAGGGAACCTAGGAGTTGGCCAAGCTGACAAGGAAGGAAGTGGCATCCCAGATCAGATAGAAGAACACATCTTGAGTAAGTGACAGAGTTAATTCCAGCAGATCAGTGCCTCTGGGGAGGGAACTGTGTAAAGAGTCTGGGTTCCTAGCTCTGTTTTGCTCTTTACTGGATGTGTGGCCTTAAATAGGGACTGAATCTCTCTGAGCCTCAATCCCTTGATCTGAGTGCTGGGGTACCTCGTTGGTGTGGGATGGTAGCTAGTTGCTAGTATTGTTATCCTCACCATTATCTTCACTAAATCTACCATCTCAAAACGGACTGGGCTGTAAAGCA
>NW_027531185.1:690288-699369 GCF_008692635.1 Crocuta crocuta | reverse complement strand
GTGGGGTAAAAGTTGGGAGGGGGTGGGAAAAGAAAGAGCAGGAAGATTTTCTGTCCTATTCTAGATCAGATGTCTTCTGCCACACAGACTGGATAATCATGACTGAGGTCTCTTTCCTTCATCTGCTTTGTCCACTTCAGAGGCAGGGAGGAAGAGAAGCAGAGTTATTTCGAGTGAGAATGCAAAAGCAGGAATATCCCCCACCACAGCCCACCCTAGACCACCACTGACACCCAAAGGCAGCGCTGCCTGAGCAGCAGCAGGGTAACCCTCACTGGGCTCCTTGCACTTCTGAGGACTGGCCTCTCCTGGCCCTCGCCCTGGGCCAAGGAGACAGGGAGAGGACAGTGAAGGAGGTTGGGCGGGGGAGGGCTAAGAGTCCAGCCTGGTTCTGATTTCCCTGGCTAGGGCTGGGAACCAGAGCCTGGTCTGTCTTCAATCCGCCCCCCACCCCCTCATGCAATAGTTCTCTGCTTTCGGGAGCGGCTCATAACCGCAAACACATTTGCTAATGCAGCTAGCCTGCCCGCCCTAGGACAGCTGGCTGGGCCCCGTGCCTGGGGCCGGGCCAGGCAAAGGGCAGGGGGCCTGGCTGGGAAAGGGGTCTGAGGCTCCTCCTTCTCTGCTAAACCTCCGGGACAGCCTGGGTCAATGCCTCTGTGGCTCCATAGCCCCTCCCCAATAGGACTCCTTCAAGGGCTGAGATGGATGTCAGAGAAACTGAGGCCACTAGCAGGAAGGGCTACCTGGCTGGCTGCATGACACCCAGCCCAAGAATGCGGCAGCAAGACACGAACTTTGGCCGAAACATACCTTGTCTGGTGGGGCTAAAGGGGTTTCTGGGCCTGAGCCCCCCCACAAAAGGAGAGGGGCTGCCTACAATAATGGGAAATTGGGGTGCCTGGGTGGCTCAGTTGCTTAAGTGTCTGACTCTTGATTTCCGCTCAGGTCATGATCTCACAGTTGGTGAGATGGAGCCCTGCACAGGGTCCACGCTGACAGCACAGAGCCTGCTTGGATTCTCTCTCTTCCTCTCTCTCTGCCCATCCTCTACTCATGTGCTCCCTCTCTTTCTCTCTCTCAAAATAAATAAGTAGGCATTTAAAAAAAAAAAAATAATGGGACATCAAGGGCCCAGCGTGGGCTGGGAGTTTATGGGTTGCCCAGCAAGGCAACTGCAGGAGGAGGCCAGGACTTTTCTTCTCTGCCACTACATGACTTGGATAATCAGTTCTCTACCCTGAGCCTCAGTTTCTCTGCCCTGTCCTGACTATTTCACAGGCTTGTGATATGGGAACTAATACACATATGTCTTGTAAACTGTAAAGTGCAGTGTCCATAAGCATGATTATTCTCTACGATTATGACTGCAAGGACAAGAACAAGGACATTTCTTCCTAGATCAGGCCTACCTCTGTATGCTCTGTGACCCCAGCCATGAGTGTCATTGTAAGGGATGGCTAGAGAGAATGGCCTGGGGACTGGGGACTGAGAGGTACAAGTTTGTCCTACCTCTCATCAGCCCGAGTTTCTGTAGTCTCAGAGAACCGAGACTGGGTCCTGAGGTCCCCGAACTTGAACAGGCGCTGTGACTAGAGTCCACCCCCAACCAGACGTCAGTCCCAAGGCCCCAGCCTCACTTGGCTGCCCCCATCCACCCTCCCCACTACCTCCTCCCATCACACACAGGCATGCAGCTCAGCTTCCCCCTGGCAAGACACCCCCACCCAACCCCACAGCCCCTTTCCAAAGACAGGGGCCTTTCTCTGCCACGTTCCTGGAGGCTTTTCCACTTAACAGGGCCTTAAAATCCATTTGCTGCAGACTGTGAACTTCCTCTTCATGCTCCTGCCCGCTGGCCGTCTTCTAGGCTGACTCCCCCACTCCCACCCCCACCCTGGCGTCCGCCAGCCCTTGGCTCAGCAGCTGTTACCCTGATCTCCCCCTCCCCCCAGCCTCTGAGGCCAAGCAGGGGCCACCTGGAGGAGGTGCTTGGGGCCCAGGAAGCAGCAGTGGCCTGGGCTAAAATGGGATGCTGAGAGTTTGCTCCCTAAGAGTGTCCTAAGCTCCAGCTGAGACACAAAGGGCTGCTTCCCATTATTCCAGCCCAATAGAAAAAGGGGCCACCTCCTTCAAGACTACGAAGGGCATTCCTTCCTAGATCAAACCTCCATCCCTATGGTCTTTGCTTCTATTGCTGGTGGAGATACATGACAGTGGCCTGATAACCTTTCAGACACAGCTAGAAAGGCAAGCAGTCTGGCTTTTAGTCCTGCCTTAGCCAGAATCCATGACCTTGGGCCAGTCTGGTCACTCCTTTGACCTCTGATTCCCTTGGAGCTCCTCCCCACTCAACCCGACCTCCTCTGCCTTCCTGAATTAAACTCTGCCCTCTGCTTCCCCTAAGTGGTCAATTCCAGGTCTCTGTGCTCTTATTCCTGGAGTTCAAAAGGCTTGCATGTTCTTGCCACAAACTTAATTCCTGATTCCACAAGTCCCTCTGGAGCTATAGAAATGGCGAGCAGTTACTATCCACTGAACACCTACTACGGCCATATATTGCATACCTTCTAACCCATTTTGACATTAATATTTCCATGCGAGCAGCTGAGGCAACTGAGGCCCAGTAAGCGACCCATGGTCCCAATGCCAAGAAATGGTAGAGCCACAATTTAAATCTGGGTAGTTGGGTTCTTTCATTTGTGTTCTTTCTTTGCCTACCTTCCCGTGCCCATGCCTGTACACCAACGTACCCTGTAATGGAGGATCCATTAATCCATACATGCTTTGAGGTACCTATTCACAGAGCTTCAGATCCTGGTCAGGCTTCAAATAATGAGATCCATGCTGACACATGTGCAGCTTGGGACTCACTCTGACCTGAAGCTCTATCTCAGCTCTATTGCCTTCAAATTGTATTTTGCTAAAGGTAAAGGCAGAATGAAGAAGAAAAGTGTGCCACATGGACAAATCACCTGAGAGAAAGAAGGACTGCCTTGTGGAACTCAAGCCACCCAACCTAACCAAGTACCTACTGTGTGTCAGCTACTGGTAGCCACTTTCACGTGCCTTCTCTTGTTTGGATACTCACAACAACCCTTTGGGCTAGCAATATAGACAGGGAAACCGAGGCACAGATGGGAGAAGTAAATTGCCAAAGACCACACAACGAGAAAGTGACACAGCATTTCTCCCACTCCTACTCAAACACTTCAGCCTAGCCTGTCTTCAAGGGAAGAAAGGTGATATCTGTAGGAAGAGGTACCCCTGTCACAAAGATGCAGGGCCCAGACAAGAGTGACACAAGTACAGCGAACCTAAATGGCAGGGGCAGGGCTACAGTCCTTTCAGCCAAAATTTGCTCTCACCCTCACAGCCTGGAGCTCACACTTGGGTCAGCTTGGGGATGATGCCTATCTCTCTCCCTATCTATCTTTTCCCCACTCTGGTTGTAAGCAATGGATCTGTACAAGACATAGATTGAATTACCTACCACCCATTACCCAACTTACTTCATTCCAAATCCCCGGCATTAATGCAATCAATGGAGGGAAAGCAGGTTCCTATTAGCTGCCTGTCATGCCTGCCCAGGACTGACTTTCCAGTGCTGTGCCACCCCAAGCCTTCCTCCTCCTTGCAAACAGATGGCCTTCCACATAATTTACACATGCACCTGTCAGAATGGAGCAGGTCCTCTGTCTTCCTGAAAGCTCAGTTGAATGAAATATACATACTGGTTCTTCCAGTGGACATGTATGGGGCCTCAGGTATGTGCCAGTCACTGTTTCAAGGCACTGGAGGTACAGCAAAGGCAGCCCAAAGTCTGTGTTTTCAGGTCTATCAAAAGGAGAGGTGGACAGTAACCAAGCAAAGCATACACCAACAAAAAAGTCCAGGTTGGGGCAGGAGCTCGGGAGAAAATAAGCCAGGTTTATGTAATTGCGATGGTACGGGGGCTATTTTAGGTTGAGTAGTCAGGGATGGCCTCAGTGAGGAAGCAACGTTTGAACAGACACCTGACTGACAAGAAGCCGGCCCAGTGAGGAGCTGAGGAAAGGGTTTGCAGCAGAAAGAACAGAAAGCATGAAGAAGCTGAGGTGAACTGAATGTGATAGAGAATAGGGCTATGAACTGAAGTTGGATAGATAGAAAGGGATCAGACTACATAAGGCCTTATAAATCTTGGGAAAGAGTTTGAGTTTTAGTCTGTGATGTGAAGCCATTAAAGGATTTTAAGCATGTTTAAGAATACGACTGAGTTTGTGTTTTCGAACAATTGCTCTGACTGCTACAAGGAGAACGGATTGTTGAGGGGCAAGAGTAGAAGCAGGAGCCCTATTGCATGAGTCCAGATGAGAGATGATGGCGGCATAGTCTAGGCTGGTGGCCACATGGAGAAGCGGATATCAAGTAGGTAATTAGATATACCAGTCTGGATTCCAGTGGAGATGTCAGGCTGTTCCCACTAACTTCAAATGGTTGGTTCCTCTGTACCTCCACTTGGATGTCTAGGCAAGTATCTCAAATAAGCCATGGCTACAGGAGAATCCTTGATTTTCCCCGCTAAAACAGGCTGCTTGATACACATGCATGGAGTTCAAGGGAGAGATCAGTGTTGGAGAAACAAATCTTGGGGAGTTGTTGACATATGGATGGTGTTTAAACCAGTAGGGATCAATGAGATCATCTACTAAGAAAGTACAGGTAGAGAAGAGAGCACCTAAGAATGAGCTCCAACATTTAGAGGAGGAGCCTACAAAGAACCAGAAAAGGAGCAATCGGCAAAATGGGAGGAAAGCCAGCAACCAGGGCAGCGTGGCTCCAGGAGAGGATGGTCAACTATAGCAGAGATTCTGAGAGGTCCAGAAAGGCCAGACAGATTGTTGGGTTTGGCAAGGTGGCGTCATTGGTGACTCTGGTAAGAGCAATTTCAGTGCAGAAGGAAGCCCTTTGGGGTGGCCAGAGATGAGAATGGACTTTGAAGACACAGAGACATGGAGTATAGAAATACTTTTTGGGAGGTTTCATGGTAATGGAAAGCAGAAGAGAGGGGACAGAAACTGGATGAATGTGTGGGTAAGGACATAGTAGTAGGGTCAATGGATGGGACGCCTAAATGAAGACAGAACATTGTTGGAGCCAGGATACCAGAGGGAATAAGAAGGACAAACAGGGGGTGGGCTCAAAGAGTGGGTTGATTGAAATCAAGATTTTGAAAGTGATGCAGCTAATAGTGATGGCAAGGTCAAGGGTATGGCTATGGGAATGGGAGACTGAGATGAGATGGAGGACCAGACTGTTGAAGGTGAGGTACTTTAGGAACAGAAAAGTCAGGGTGGTGCATGTGTTAATGAAGAAGTTGCCAAGAACATTGCCAGGATTAGGGAGTGGAGAGAGGACAGTGAACCACCTACTCACATCTCAGCAAGTAGAGGGCATTGACCAAGAAGATCAAACGATGATAGTCTTGAGGAAGGATAGGGGATGAGGCCATCTTGGGAGGAGCCATTGTTTTGGAAAGAGGAAGACAAACGGCCTGGAAGTAGCTATGGGAAATGAGGAAGACATCATCCCACCTCCCTGCCCAAAGGTATGCAGGGTATGGGAGGAAAATAGAGCCCCCCACTTGAGGGGGTGGCAAGAGAGTTGTTATATCCTCGGGGCATAAGAAGGAAGGAAATGATCCTAAGAGATTGAGGGTGTGGGGAGAGAAACAGTTGCTGACAGTGGACCGTGGGTACTGGAAGGCAGGCTGTAAGGGTTTCAGAAGCTTGCGGGAATATAAGATAGGGCCCAAGATTGGCAACATGTGGAGCAATATAGGGATCAGAGCTGAGAGGCTTCTGTGGCAATTCAGGTAAGCAAGGACAGGAATCCTAATGGAATAGATCAGGCTTGCTTTTAGGAAGTGGTCATCAACTCAAGCCAGAGGCCCTGAGGATCCCGAGTGACTGACTTCCTGCTCTTGGCTGGAAGTGGAGAGGCGAAGGATGATAGGACCTGTGGCCAGGGGAAGTTCTGTAGGTCTCCCATGTAACCTGCAGGGGGCAGGGTGTCTGCCGCAGGAGAAGAGCTCAAACCCAAATAAGCAAAGTATGTTAAGCACCTGTTCAACCAGGCACACAGGCCTGCATACTCTCACCTACACACTTGCGTGCACACAGAGATGCTAACCGCCCCCCACATGAGCATGGAAGCAAAATGCTATGTAATATAAACATGTACATATGCAGGCATACACTTTTACATGTAATGCACACATGCCAGAACACCACACGTGTCTACATTTCCCCATACCCTCGTGTAGACATTCACACATGTGTGCATGCACACACACACACACGCACACACACACACACACACCAGAGACTGGGCTTTCTTAAGTCTTGCCAAGCCACAGACAGCAGAAAATCAAGCTGAAGTTGAACAATCCAACCCCGAAAAGGGGGGAGGAGATGAAGGGGCGTGAGAATGAGGTGTGTGTTGGGGGAGGTGGGTAGGGGGAAGCAAGGGAGCCAAGTGCTAAGGAAAAAAATCTAGACCATTTGAAAAAGGGAAAGCCTTCAGACAGAGCAGGAATGCAGGCTGTAATTAGAATCGCTTCAACCGTCTCTAGATTTGGAGTGGATAGGCAAACTGGTTGCACATGCAGCATGGTGATCCCTAGCCTAGATAATGTCAGACAAGCATGTGTGCATGCATGGGAGCCTGGGAGGCTGTGGAAAATGCACTTGACCACATGGCATTGGGAAGCCAATGTGAGGCTGTCCCCAATTTACCCCCACAGCAGCCTGCCTTCAGGCTGGACTCCTTACCCAGCTGAGGGCCACCATGCGCACACACACACACACACACACACACACACACACACGTNCATGGAGTATAGAAATACTTTTTGGGAGGTTTCATGGTAATGGAAAGCAGAAGAGAGGGGACAGAAACTGGATGAATGTGTGGGTAAGGACATAGTAGTAGGGTCAATGGATGGGACGCCTAAATGAAGACAGAACATTGTTGGAGCCAGGATACCAGAGGGAATAAGAAGGACAAACAGGGGGTGGGCTCAAAGAGTGGGTTGATTGAAATCAAGATTTTGAAAGTGATGCAGCTAATAGTGATGGCAAGGTCAAGGGTATGGCTATGGGAATGGGAGACTGAGATGAGATGGAGGACCAGACTGTTGAAGGTGAGGTACTTTAGGAACAGAAAAGTCAGGGTGGTGCATGTGTTAATGAAGAAGTTGCCAAGAACATTGCCAGGATTAGGGAGTGGAGAGAGGACAGTGAACCACCTACTCACATCTCAGCAAGTAGAGGGCATTGACCAAGAAGATCAAACGATGATAGTCTTGAGGAAGGATAGGGGATGAGGCCATCTTGGGAGGAGCCATTGTTTTGGAAAGAGGAAGACAAACGGCCTGGAAGTAGCTATGGGAAATGAGGAAGACATCATCCCACCTCCCTGCCCAAAGGTATGCAGGGTATGGGAGGAAAATAGAGCCCCCCACTTGAGGGGGTGGCAAGAGAGTTGTTATATCCTCGGGGCATAAGAAGGAAGGAAATGATCCTAAGAGATTGAGGGTGTGGGGAGAGAAACAGTTGCTGACAGTGGACCGTGGGTACTGGAAGGCAGGCTGTAAGGGTTTCAGAAGCTTGCGGGAATATAAGATAGGGCCCAAGATTGGCAACATGTGGAGCAATATAGGGATCAGAGCTGAGAGGCTTCTGTGGCAATTCAGGTAAGCAAGGACAGGAATCCTAATGGAATAGATCAGGCTTGCTTTTAGGAAGTGGTCATCAACTCAAGCCAGAGGCCCTGAGGATCCCGAGTGACTGACTTCCTGCTCTTGGCTGGAAGTGGAGAGGCGAAGGATGATAGGACCTGTGGCCAGGGGAAGTTCTGTAGGTCTCCCATGTAACCTGCAGGGGGCAGGGTGTCTGCCGCAGGAGAAGAGCTCAAACCCAAATAAGCAAAGTATGTTAAGCACCTGTTCAACCAGGCACACAGGCCTGCATACTCTCACCTACACACTTGCGTGCACACAGAGATGCTAACCGCCCCCCACATGAGCATGGAAGCAAAATGCTATGTAATATAAACATGTACATATGCAGGCATACACTTTTACATGTAATGCACACATGCCAGAACACCACACGTGTCTACATTTCCCCATACCCTCGTGTAGACATTCACACATGTGTGCATGCACACACACACACACGCACACACACACACACACACACACCAGCCACTGGGCTTTCTTNAAAATCAAGCTGAAGTTGAACAATCCAACCCCGAAAAGGGGGGAGGAGATGAAGGGGCGTGAGAATGAGGTGTGTGTTGGGGGAGGTGGGTAGGGGGAAGCAAGGGAGCCAAGTGCTAAGGAAAAAAATCTAGACCATTTGAAAAAGGGAAAGCCTTCAGACAGAGCAGGAATGCAGGCTGTAATTAGAATCGCTTCAACCGTCTCTAGATTTGGAGTGGATAGGCAAACTGGTTGCACATGCAGCATGGTGATCCCTAGCCTAGATAATGTCAGACAAGCATGTGTGCATGCATGGGAGCCTGGGAGGCTGTGGAAAATGCACTTGACCACATGGCATTGGGAAGCCAATGTGAGGCTGTCCCCAATTTACCCCCACAGCAGCCTGCCTTCAGGCTGGACTCCTTACCCAGCTGAGGGCCACCATGCGCACACACACACACACACACACACACACACACACACGTACAAGACCCACAGGGGTTAGTACTTGCCCAAGGCCACATGGTCACCCAAGTTGAGCCTACAGGGTGAAGTGGAGGTGAAGACAAAGAATTAAGAGACAGTATCCCTGAGTTCAAATCCCAGGTCAACCACTGACTGGCTGCCTGACTGGGGCCACATCCTTCCCTTTCTAAGGGCCCCTGTAGCCTAAAAGAAGATCTTGGGGTCCTTCCAAGCTGTCCCTGAGTATTTGTCCAGAACTGTTGGTTCAGAGCAGCTGGAAGCAGGCAAAGGGAAGAGATTTGTGAAGTGCCTGCAAGAGGAGGAGCTGGGCTGGGAGGGATGTAAATGTCTTTGCCCACCCCCCCCCC
>NW_027531185.1:684182-690173 GCF_008692635.1 Crocuta crocuta | reverse complement strand
TTTTTGCCCCCCCCCCCCCCCAGCTCCAGGTGGAGGTCTCACAGAGGGAAAACCTTCACATGATGGCCTGAGCAGCGTGCATGCCCAGGGACTGATGCAGGCCCCAGAGGAGAGGGGCAGGCAGCCACAAACAGAATCCCTCATTCCTTTTGGACCTCCCTTTCCCTTCCTCTCACCTTCCTCCTCCGGGCTTGCTGGGAGGGCCTTGGGGCCAGCTGCTGTCATCACTAAAAATAGCTTGGCCAGGTCTGAGTGTGAAGGAGCCCCTCTTGCTTGCAGCGTCCCAGAGGCCTGGCAGGTGGCAGTTGGTGTCTAGGGCCCATCCACGCCTGAGAGATCAGATTCTTCTTTTCAAGTGCAAGCCCCGATTTCAGCCCAAATCTCAGTTTCCCCAGGCACTGCCCTCTTTGTTCTCCAGTACCCTAGCGACTCCTCTTCACAGGTTTGTGTAGTAGGTGGCTCAGGTCCTCATGCTCAGTGAATAACAATCATCATCATCATTATCGTTAACACTTAAGCAATTACTGCGTGCGTGTCTGTTAGGGGCTTTGCATGGCCTAACCCATCAGTCCTCTGGACGACTCTTTGCGTAGGTACTATTGTCCCTATTGTTGCAGGTGACCACATCAAGGCACGGACACCTTAAGTGAATTATTCAAAGTTACACAGCTAGTAAGCAGTAGAATAGGATTTTGTTTACCCTTTTAAATGCAGGTTCCTTCGGGGAGAGAAATATGCTGATAACAAGAGTAAGAGTTAGTATTTATTCACTTTCACATGCAGTGGACCAGCTGAAAGACCCTTGTAGCTAAATGACTCAAGAATTAAATCCTTTTTTTTTGCCCCTTACTGGATGTGTGGCCTTGAGCAAGTGCCTTCTGTTCTCTGAGCTTGAGTCTCCTGATCTGTGCAACAAAAATATTAACAGCCAGCTCTCAAAGTGCCATGAGGACTTGAGGAGAGACAGTGTGTGAGACGAGGCTCAACATGGAGGAGTCCACATTACTCTCTTCTCCCTTATTAAAGACACCTGGGAGCTACTTTTATTGTTGGTAATAACCCAAGGGCTTCTTCATCTCATTCTCTCCAGGGGCGGGCCGATGTGCCCTGAGGCCCTACAGCTGAGCGCCGTTCTCCACGAGGCACTGTGGGAACACTACCCAGGGCCTCCAAGCTTTCCAGGGGGCTATGAAAACGTACGCGTCCCAGAAAATTTATTGGCTCTAAAATATGAAAAGAAAACAGCAGAATTGGAATTAATAAATGTTCTATTATGTATCTACAAAACGTAATATAATATCACCCTCATTAATTGTTAAATTTAGTATTCCTAAAAATTTCATTACATTTGAAAACAATTTGTTGGTTAGATTTCCTCACTTAGCAAGAATTCCCAAGTATGCACGATGATTACCAAGAAATCATAGCCAATTGGGAATGAAACGAGTTACTCATAGGCAAATAATTTCAAAAGCGGAATTATAAAAATCCTTTGAAACGTTTTATAGCAAAAATTACATTTAATATGGGATGTGGGTGCATTTTCATATATTTGATATTCTGGTGGGTAAAGCCACTAAAAGTGAGAGTGCCGAGGGCCTTAGGGGTGAGGGCCTGACCGACCGGTGAGGGAATAAAAGTTGCTCTGTGAGAATCAGGATTTGGGGGAAAGAGCCTATGGGGCCATGGTGGGCGCCCACTCCTCTGGTTATTCCTCTCATCTCAAACAAAACAAAACAAAAACCTGCCCGGGGCCACATGTGTGTAGGCACTGGCAGAATGGCCCTCATGGAGCAGCTCTTTCATGTACTGCCCTCGGCTCTTATCAAAGGCCCTTTCAAGAAACAGGCCTGCGTGTGTGCCTTTTATAATCAAGAAGAGAAATAAACATTATCTGACGAAAAGCGAAAATAAAACAGCCATGTGTAAACGGTGTCTGTTGGGTTGTCAAGCCGTTGCCCAGGACATTGTCCACTGGGCTGCTCAGTGCCCCGAGGCAAGGGCCCACACGAGGAACCTCTCTCCCAATTTAGCACCAGCAGCCACTGGGGGTCCCTTGAGGCCCTGGCAGTTTCCTCCTGTCTGATACCAAGAGCAACAGAGTGCTCTGCCTGTGACAGGCTCACCATGGGAGGCCGCCTCGGCACAGGCAGGGAGTGGGAGGCACACAGGCCACCGCTTACTTCTACGTGACCTGAGGCAGGTCCCTTCCTGCTGAGCCTTCTGTGCAACACTGGCATAAGTCACAGGGTTAGCGTGAGGATGCATTGAGATAATGAATGTCAAGTGGAAAGAATAGGCTTCCATGCAGTTGAGAACTCAGGACTGGGAGTGGGTTTGCTCTCAGTTGCTAAGATTTGATGACTCAGGCCCCCTACCCCAGGATGCCTGCCTGCTCTGCATGATCTCTGACACCTGGGCTGTGCGCCCAACACGTGCCAGCAACCTGACTAGGTCAAGACTCTCTTGTCAAATCTGCATGCCCAGGAATTGCTGCGACGCTCAGGGACTGGTAGCAGAGACTTCCTGGCCCCCAGCTCTCCAGAAGCTGAGATGACTCAGCCTCACCTACTCTGGATGTCGTCCCTGCGCTCGCTAGCTGCCCTGTCCTGATTGCCACCCACTCCTCACCTCTTCCCTACAGAAATCCAGTGAGGATACGGTTCTGCTGGGGGCTCTCTGTCCTACGTATTGCTCTGGCCAACGCAGGAATGAACGAGCCCAAACAAGGGGCTGGTGGCATTATGCCAGTTCATCAATGGCAGACCAACACTTGGGCTAGGTCACCATCTGCATCTGGTTTGACCCCTCTCCGGGTCAAACACCTTGTTGCCAGCTCCAGAGCTCAACCCACTCTTTTGAAAGCTGCCTCCCCACTACCCACATTCTCTCTCCCTCAGGCCCCTTTGCCCCTTCCTGCCCCCGAATGCCATTGGTCCTCCCACCTTTGTGTTCTTGCCACACTTTGTATGTGGCTCCAGTGCGGTTCACAGCAGCCCTTGGCTTCTTGGACCAGCCCATTTCTGGGCTCTGGCATCTATAGTACTTAGACAGCAAAGACAGAGGCTGTGTGATTTCACCTCTGGGTCTTGGGTGTCCTGCACTACTGGGCTTGGCACAGGCTTATCTGCTGAATGGGTGGGAACTCAGCCTGGGTGGAGGAAGCGGGGAGAAAAGTAAGGAAGAGTCTTTCCTCTGGGATTGTTCCTTCCAGCTCTGGCCACTGGGACTCAGAAGATCTGAGCTCATTTTTACCTATGTGACCTTAGGCAAGTCAGTTCCATTTCCTGTGAGCGCCACTTCTATCACTAGAAAAACAAGGCTCTCAAACCCTTCTCTGCCTTCTGGCAAGAGCTGTTATAGAGATCAAATGAGAGAGTGGTTGGGACAGTCTGTGAGACCCCATGAGCTGCTAGACCGGTGGATGAGACTCCATGCATTTGCTCATCCTGGGCATTTTCTGTGTTCATTTTCATGAGGTGTATGCAAACCCCTGGGAACATTCAGACAGGCCAACTGCACACACAAATGCCCAGCCTGCTAGACAGCTCCACTGCAGAGGAAACCCAATTTGACTATTATCGCACAACTCACATTTGTGCCATGTGGTCCAGCTCACAGCATTCAGAGAGCTTTCTCTGCCCTTTCATCCCTTTAATACCTGCTCTCACCCTGCCTGCCAGGCACCCTGAACCCCAATTGACAGCTACCAATGTGATTAATAACAATGGCAGCTAGCACTTATCAAGGACTTACTGTAGCTCTGAGTGTTTTGCATTTATTAACTCAATCCTCATAACACGAACGGGCACCATTATTTTCCCAGTTTTTAGAGATGGAAAAACTGAAGGTCCAAGAGATTAAGTAACTTGCCCAAGATCACAGAACTAGAACAAGGCAAAGGTGTGGCTTGCCCCTAGGTAATCTAGCTCAGGAGTCTGTGAGTTTAATCACTTTGCTACACTGAGTGCCAGACCAGAAAAGAGGAAGGGACCTGCCCAAAGTCAGCACGCAGAGAGTTAGTGGCATTGCCTGGATCTCCAACTCAGATTATTAGCACTCTCTACATCCTGGACTTTTCTATTAAGCAGTTAATGATGTATAAGTAACACTAGGTGTAGTGTCTATATGGAAAGGGATGGCACTATGTGAAGGAAGTCAGTCATAGGTAGTTCTTATGTTACAATTCAACAGACACTTAACCTTGCCCTCCAGGAGACATTCTAATATCCCACTGCAGCAACAGAGATAATCCAAGAACTAACAATGGCCCTGCAAACGGAGGAAGGAGCCCTTCATTTTCCTACTTGGGGTGGACTTGGAAGGATGCAAAGAGCTAAAGAGGTGGGAGTGGAGGGGCATTGCAAGCAAGGGGAAGTGCCCAAGCAAAAGCGCTGCCATGGGAAAACACCTGGTGTGTTCTGGGAACAGCGGGGAGTCCAAAGCAACTATAAGACTTTATGGGAGAAGAGTGGGGCCAAATGGCCAAAGTGCTTGAATACCAAGCGAAGGAATTGGGACTTGATTCCTGCAGCTGATGAGGCATCCACTTCCCTTCTTGTTGCAGAGAGAAGTCATGCCTACGGAATTGTTGAAGAATACACTTGGAGCATCACAGTATGTCCCACCTCGAGAGGATCCAGTGACTTGGGCAAGGTCAAGCACTAAATTTGTGGAAATTGGGCCTTAGTTTTGGTCTCAGAAAGCCTTGGGGATTTGTACAGTAGAGAGAAAAAGGGAAGGGCCACAAGAGCAGGGGACCCAGGGAGAAGAAAGGAAATAAGCCTGACTTTGGGCAGCCTCACATCCCATCCCCGTACCCACCCAGGCTGTCAGGTGTGGCTTTGAGTAGGGGGCTCCCTCCAAGGGCAGCCAAGCCCCAGGATCCTGCTGGTTTCCCAGAATCTTGGGCCAGGGCCCACATCCCAGGGAGGACCCCAGAGCCAGACCATGGGTCTCCTTCCTTTCAGTGGAAAGCCTATGGGTAAGAGTTTGTCAGGAGAATGGAGGGGCTGACTGGGCCTGGCTGGCTGGCAAGTGTCCTGGTTTGAGAGAAGCCAGGTCTAACATAGAGGGGGCAGCCATCCCCAGCTTGCCAGGAAGCCAATTAGAGCTGGGGTGATATGGGGTCCTGACAGATTCTGCCCTGGGTCTTCCACCCCCACCTGGAAATCATTAGGTGGGTTTGGAGGATCCGTGTCAAGCGAGCTACACTTCTGGGATGGATCAAGGTGGAGGGGAAGCTGGCAGAGAGGACTCTTGTGCCCAGACCTCACACCAATGGCCCCCCACAGCCACCGGCTCCCTTGGGAATGTTAAAAAGACATTGCAAAGACCTGGCTGGCCCCTTATCAAGTCATGTGTGCCCTCCTCCCCCCATGTAGCAAGCCGTGTGTCCAACTTTCATAGGAAGTGTGAACCTGTGGGCCCAGTGGGGAGGGGCTGATTCTCCCAGCAATGGACCGATCAGTTAGACGAAAACTGCTAGGAGGGTGCTAAACTCTGGGCATGGGAATATGAGATCCAGGAATCCCCAGGATCCAGTACCCTGGGGCAGTGTGTACGGAGGCTGAGACCATACTTCTTCTCCCAACCTCCAGACCCAATGGCCAGTTCCTGAAATGTCCTCATCTGTAAAAGGGCTGTAATTTCTTTTCTCACAGGACTGTTTGGGAACTGAAACAAGGGACTGACTAAAATTCTCAGCACTGTCCCAAGTGCAAAGTAAGTACTCAGTAGGTGCTAGGGCAGCCAATTCCATTTTTGTCCCTGTAGAAAGGTCAGGATAAAACAGGTGAAAATCTGGGGTGCCTGGGTAGCTCGGTCAGTTAAGCGTCCGACTTTGGCTCAGATCATGATCTCATGGTTAGTGGCTTCGAGCCCCACATCGGGCTCTGTGCTGACAGCTCAGAGCCTGGAGCCTGTTTCGGATTCTGTGTCTCCATCTCTCTCTGACCCTCCCCTGTTCATGCTGTCTCTCTCTCTCTCTCT
>NW_027531185.1:659982-684010 GCF_008692635.1 Crocuta crocuta | reverse complement strand
CTCTCTCTCTCTCTCTCTCTCAGAAGTAAATAAAACATTAAAAAAAAAAAAACAGATGAAAATATGCCAGTGCATGAAGTTCCTACATATTAGAGTCTGCAGGGCCCCTATCACCTAGCCCCGATCTTCTCCATCCTTCTGGTACAGTAGTAGAAGCCCAGAAAGGTTAAGTGGCTTATCTAAGACCACGTGGCACTTTAGTGGTAGAGTTAGGACTAGAATCCAGGTTGCCTGAATCATAGAACACTGGAGTGCTGCTTGTTTCAGAGCCCTGTCTCAGCCCCACAGCAATGCCTTGTGATTTTCAGTACCCCCTCTTTTCCAATTGGATGTGATGATAGGGAATCTGGAGGTATTGTCCCAGCAAGGCTGAGGTTGGAGATAAGGGATCCTCTGGTTTTCCTCTGTGCTATAGCAGCCAGGCCTCATGCAGTGTGTGTGTGTGTGTGTGTGTGTGTGTGTGTGTGTGTGTGTGTGTCAGAGACAGAAGAGAGAGAAGCCAACTTTATTTTGCTNTGCACGTGGGGGGGAGGGGGGGGTGGGGCTGCTGGTCATCCTGCCTTTCTGTCTCCTGGGGGCAGGCCACTGCTGTATCCTCCCTATACTCACTCTACCTTTCACTACCTGCCCCTGAGATGGAAGCAATTGTCAAAGAAAATGCCATAGATACCTTCTTCTGAATCACTTGATGCTGGTTGAAAATGAAGATTCCTGAGACCCACCCAGACTGACTGAATCAGAATTTTTTTTTGGGGGGGGGGCAGAAATCTATATTATGCATTCTGTTTCATTTGTAAATGTTCTGCTTGATTCTCTACCTTTAACTCGTCATGAGCAAGGGGTTCATTTTAACAGCTGACCTCAGTTACTCCTATTCCAAATTCACTGACTTCCCCCAACAATTTATTGGTTTCTCTTCTAGCTCTCTGGCTATTCTGTTTCCTTGGCTGGCTCTTCTTCTCATGTTCCTTGGATGCCAGAAGGCCCAAGGCTCGGTCCTTCTTCCTCTTTTCCATGCAAGCTAGTGTCCCTGCACGAGCTCATCTTCTCTCAGCTCCAGCTCTTATGTTCACACTGATAATCTCCACCCCATGCCTCTAGCCCAGCCCTCTCCCCTGAGCTTCGGCCCTGTCCCAGCTTGAGTGTCCTGCAGGCCCCTCAAATTCAACAGGACCCATGCTGAGCTCATCTTCTTCACACACCCAGTGAACTTTCTGAAGCACGCATCTGATGATGTCACTTAAAAACCTTCTGGGAACTCTCTTTGGCCGGCAAGAGGAAGCCCACACTCTGCAGCCACAAGCAGGGCCTGACCCCTCTTTACCTCTCCAGCTTGTTCTCTGCACATTACTCTCCTCACTCTTCACCCCTAGCTTCCCTGCTCCACATGGGATGAGTGACTCACTGCCCCATTAATATGCCAGAAGCCCCTGTATATCTTACTTCTTCTTCATGGGACACAGGATCATGGGGGGCAGAAGGGGACATCTACCTTTAAGCACGGGTGCTGCTGAGGTTCTAATCTTAGTGTCCTTAGTAGGCCTCTGGGGATCAAAGGTGTAAACACATTCCTCCAGGATCATTCCCCAGGTGATGTCACTGTTGACATACCCTTCTTCCCGCAGCCTTACCAAGCCAAAGCCTTCCTGTCTTCCAGGTACTTCCACCTCCAGAAGACCTCTCCTTATGCCTTCAATCTGTATTATTAATAAGGGGATGATCATAGATAAGCCTCTAAAAATAGTGCCTGGCCCATAATAGGTACTTGATAAATATTTGTTAATGATTGAGGGAATATGTTCCTCTAACTTTCCTCTGTCAATATATTATGATAAACGATGTCAAGTTTCTCCCAACCTAGACCATGAGTTCACCCAGAACAGGGGCAGCATCTTCTCTAACTGTGCATGCCCAAGGTCCAGCACACACCAGTAGGTGTTCAACAAATGTTTGATGAATGAGCTTACTGAGGTCCCTCTGGGTCTGGCACTGCACTGTGTCCTGGGAAAGCAAGCAATGATTGGAAAGCAGTGTTGTGGCCCCTGCCGCTGAGACACTGGAAGCCGCAGCTGATATGTTAAGGATGAAAAAGTGGGTGGGTGGTTTGCTCTTTGTAGAGAGGTGAGGAGGAGGGGCAAGGAGAATGCCTTCCCAGGCTAGGTACCTTTTGTCCAGAGCTTTGTTGGATGTGATGTTCTTCAAGTCTTTTTCTCTGATTATAAAAATTAAAACTTCTGGGGCACCTGGAGGCTCAGTTGGTTGAGCATCCAACTTCAGCTCAGGCCATGATCTCAGTTTGTGGGTTCAAGCCCACATCAGGCTCTGCTGACACCGTGGAGCCTGCTTGGGATTCTCTCTCTCCCTCTCTCTCTCTCCCCTATGAATGGATAAAGAAGAAGTACATATACATACAATGGAATACTCCTCAGCGATGAAAAAGAATGAAATCTTGCCATTTGCAATAGTGTGGATGAAACTAGAGTGTATTATGCTAGGCAAAATAAGTCAGGCAAAGAAAGGCAGATATCATATAATTTCACTTATAAGTGGAATTTGAGAAACACAACAGATGAACATAGAGGAAGGGAAGGAAAATAAGAAAAAGAACATAGAGAGGGAGGCAAACCATAAGAGTCTCTGAAATACAAGGAACAAACAGGGTTTCTGGGGGGAGTAGGGGATGGGTTAAATGGGTGAGAGGCATTTAGGAGGGCCCTTTTTGGGATGAGCACTGGGTGTCATACGTAAGAGATGAATCACTGGGTTCTGCTCCTGAAGTCAAGACGATACTGTATGTTAACTAACTTGAGTTTAAATTTAAAAAAGGGGTGGGGTGGGGAGAGATAGCAACGTGGCCTAGGTCATTCATGTAGTAAGCAGCAAAATTGCAACTTGGTCCCAGATTCCCGGTCCCCAGGGTTCACATGCTTAATGCCACATTCTCCTGCCTCCAAATCCATACACACCGTAGAACACGGTAAACAGGCTCTCTCCTAAAAATCACCCTTAACCTGCCCCCACAGAATGCCACTGTTAACTTAGGCGTATAAGCATCCAAGCTTCTTCTCTTGCTGCAGCCCCACAAACACAAGGCAGCAGAGTGTGAGGACTCAAAGCATGGATTCTGGAGCCAGCTCTGTCACGTACTGCTCTAGGTCACTGAGCAAGATGCTCTGCCTCTCTAGGCCTCAGTTTCTTCATTTGTAAAATGGTGATAATAATGGTACTTAAGTCATAGAGGTGTTATAAAGATTCAACAAGTTATAAAGTACTCAGAATAGTGCTTGAAACATAGCAGGCACTCAACAAGTATAAGTCATTAGTATGAACCATATATACATATAAAGGAACATAGTATATATATAGCTTGGTATCCAAGTGCTTCCTGTGGGGTAGGGTTTTGTCAGGTGGGGAAGTGTATTCGAAGCATGTGGGGAAATGAGTGCAACAGCTTAAAGTGGGTAAAATACATGCTGTGTGTTTGGGGAAGTACAGAGAGGACCAGTGTAGCTGGAGTGGAGACGAGGGCTGAATCACAAAGGCCTGGGGGGCTACTTAACCTAATAAAGCTGGGAAGAAAGCCCTGGATTCTGCAAGGCTCTTGCGAGCACTGCCTTGCAGTTGTAGAATGGGGTTCTCGGCCTCCATCTCCTCTGGCAGAACCTCCACCAGGGTGGCTAAGACAGGGGCTGATTCTCCCCCAGAGACCTCAGCAAACCTGCAGGGACCAGGGTTTGCACTGCCCAATCAGCTGTCTGTTGTGTGCCCAGATCCCCTGCTCGAGACTTGCTTCCCAGTCAGCTTCAGAGGCATTCTTTCCTCTTTGGGGAAGAGAGGAGATGGGAAGGGGTTGCAGGGGCAGGGCCCCCTCAGCACCTGGAGGTGCCACCTTGTGATGAGCTCGCCTCTGAAAGCCCAGGATGGGGAAGGCAGGGTGAAGGGGCCAGGGCAGCCTGCCAGGGTGGGCTTCCCTTCTCAGTTGAGGTCTAATGGGAGTTGACAAGAGCAGCTGTGTGAGCCTTTGATCTGCCCTTCAGGTATGTGTCCCAGCTCAAGATGGGGAAGCTGGAATGAGGAATGTTGATGGGGGCAGAGATAAGAGAGGATCAGTTCAACCAGGCAGAAAGGGCCCGGGCCACCAGGCCAGGACTCAGAGGCAAAAAGAGAAACAGAAAAGAGAAAAAGAGCTAGGAAAAGGCCTGTACAGCCTCCAAATGAATGGCTGGCAGCCCCTTCCTTCCCCGCTTGGGGAGAGGCCCTAGAGGTGAGAGAGGCTCCTCTGGACTCAGACTCAGCCAGGCCCCTTGCATGGGTGGGGTTCACATTGCCATGTGGTCCTCTTTTCAGGTCTGCACACAAGCACTCCACCCTGCCGCACCTGGCCAGACATGAGGTGGGGCTGAGCTCGGACTGGAGTCAGCCTCAGCAGGTGAATTGGAGTGAGGGCCTCCTGCAACTACCAGTCCTAAGATCGGAGGCCCAGCCTGGGCCCAGTGGTAGTTTTCCAGTTGGCTCCAACCCAAAAGACACCTGCTTGGCATAGCTCAGACAGATCCAAAAGCCTTCGCATTGCAGATTCTTTGCCCACCACTACTGCCTCAACCAAGTGTTCAGCCAGCATTTTCTCAAAGACTGCCAGGGACAGGCTGCTCACTTTCCCAGGTAGCTTATGGACCTGCTTTGTCACATTCAGCCCCCCTGCCATAGCCTGGGCCAACACTATCTACCTTGACTTCTGCCTCTTTAAATGAAACCTCTAGATGCTAACCCAGACGAAATCAGGGCAAGTGCCCTACAGAAGACTAGGCAGCAGACTTTAAGGACTGCTGAGGAGCTTGAGTGTAATTCCTGTAGTCTCTAGCAGACATTGGGGGACTCACACCGAAGTCTCTGGGAGGGGGAGCTGGGCATTAGGGCAATGTGGAAATGGAAGAACAGAGCTTGAGAGTTCCCCAGGCACGTAGCCCTTTGTAGCCCAGAGGACTGCTATCATTCTTGTTCCATTTCTTTCCTTTCTTTTTTGTTATTATTGAAGTATAGTTGACGTGCAATGTTATATTAGTTTCAGGTGTACAACATAGGGATTCAACAATCCTATATATTACTCAGTGCTCACCGTGTAAGTGTAGTCGCCATCTGTCACCAAACTACGTTATTACAACATTATTCACTATATTCCTTATGCTGTACTTTTCATCTCCGTGACTTACTTATTTTAGAACTGGAAGTTTGTACCTCTTAATCCCCTTCACCTATGTCGCCCATCCTCCCACCCCCCTCCACTCTGGCAACCACCACTTTGTTTCTCGGTAGTTAAGAGTCTCTTTGCAAATGAAAAAACTTCTTAGTCCCTTTTTCACCTGTCTCACTTTGGTATTAGAGTGTTAATCCTGGCAGGAGCCTTGAAAGCCATCTCATCGCATGTTCATCTGATGCCCTGCTAAAGACCCCTCCTTGCACACCTCCAGCCCCCGGGGGGCTCAGCATCTCTCCCTTCTTGGACCGCTCTGCTTGTCAGAATGTGATTGCCTATTAATTGTCTTAATTCGTTTCCCTGTCCCTTTCTCCTCTGGACTACTCTGCTTTATAAACTCTTATTAATGGGGAGGCAACTTGGGTGGTGAGAAGATCTGCACTTCCACCTCAAGTTTGCCCTGGCCTTGGGGTGGGCCCTTCCATCAAGGGTGGATCTAATGAGTTTTATCCAAATCCATGGAGTTTCATCAACTCTCTGCCCCATGGCAGCTCTTCAGATTTCTGAAGATGAAAACGAAGCCTCCCACACTTCCCCCACAGTTCACTCTTTTCCAGGATAAAGAACCCCAGTTCCTCCAAATGATTCTTCTAGCTAGGATGTAAGCTCTTCGCCCCGCTCCCCAGCCAGCTGATTCCCCTCAGTGGGGAAAGAGGGACAGAAACCCAGAATGGCCTTCCTCAGGATCTCAGAGATGTCTGCTTAGAGGAAGGGGGGTGGGGGCGATACTGGACCTCGGTCTTCTGCATCTCTGCCCAGTCTTTCCCTTAATCCTGTAGTTGTCCAGTTGCCCCTACTCCTAACGCCCCAAGCGGCATGACACCAAGCAACCACCTGACACCTTTGTCAAGACTTTGTGCCCTCTCCTCTCTTCCCTTCTGCCAGGGCCTAAGCTTAATAGGGGAGCAAGGAGCTCCCCGGGAAACAAGTCCTACACCAGGACCTAGATATTGTTCATTTTCCGAAGGAACCCAGCTCCAGCTCCATGAGCAAGGTGGGCCTGATGACTTCTGTTTGGTTTGCCTGATTATACCATTGCTCCCCTCCCCACTGCTAGAGCCCCTCAAGCTTCGTCAAAGGCCAGACCTAGAGATCTGAATGCTGGTTTGGGGCAAATGGGATCTGGTTCCATTTAGGAAGTGTAAGCTGACCGCCTCAAGCTCCCAGGGGCAGCTGCAGCATCAGAAGCGGGGCTGGACTCCACAGTGAGCCGGAGCCAAAGCCTGAAGTCTGGTCCCAACCTCAGAGCCCTGAGACCCCGCAAGCCCTCCAGGGGATGAGAGTAGCAGAGGGAGCTTGCAAATGAATGAGGCAGACAAGCCTCCTCCCAAGCCCCCTTTCTCCTCCTCTTCAGACTGCTGAGGAGTTGGAATGTTACCTTCTCTCCCTGGGGCCGTCACCTGCTTCCTTCCCACCTGAGCCCCTGGCTGCTGAGAGAAGGGGCAAGGCAGCACTAGCTAACCTTGGCCTGGAAGATTGTGCAGAACAGGCAAGGGACAGGGCCCCTTCCCCAGTCAAGGACCCAGTGATAAGGAAAGGGATGGGGCAGCTGGAGGCCGGCAGTGGGAGGGAGAGGAGGAGAGTGTAGAGAATGTGCTGTGTCTGCCCTGNCCATTCTAGGTCTCTTTCACCTTGGCTTCCTGCTTTTGTTTCCTTCTCTTTTTGTCTCAGACGCTCTTTCTTTCGCCTCTGTTTCTCTTTTACCTCTCCATCTCACTGTCTGCCTCTCTCCCTCCCGTTTTATCCCTCCGTGTGCGTCTGTTGCCCTCTCTGCTTTACTTCACTGCCCCTTGCCTTTCTCTGTCTTTGTTTGCCTTTCTCCCAAACCTGTTTCTGGGCCTGTCCGTCTTTCTGTATCTCTGAGTGTGTCTTCCTCTCTCTCACTTCTTTGTCTCCCCCTTTGTATCTCTGCTTTTCTCTCTGTCTCTCTCCCTACCTATCTCTTTCTGCCTTTCTCTGTCTCTGCCTTGCCCCCCTCCCCTGCTATCACTCTCTTTCCCTCCCTTGTGTGTCTCCCAAGAGGCTTTCAGCAGCTGCTGAAGCACCAAGTGTGAACCCCAGCCCCCTGGCTGGCTGGCTATGCTTCAGAGAGGAGACAGGCTTATGGCTGGAGGAGGAGTGAGAGAGGCAATAAGGGGAGCAGCAGGGAAAGTTTGCCCAGGGAAGACTGGGGAAGGAAGGGAGCAACCTTTTGTAGCATCACAGGCATGGTACCAAGCACCTTCACAATCGCCTCTCCTTATCCTGTGATGGCAGGACTCTTTTATACTCATTTTCTTGATGATGGTACTTGGTCCAAGAGAGGGAAGGAACTTGTCCAGCACCACATAGTATGTCTGGCAGAGCTGCTGGGATTAGAACCCAGGACCTTCTGCCTCCGTTGCCTATTAGGACAGGGCCATCCTCTGCAAACCCATGCCTGCCTCTGCCCAATAGCTCTCTTTCTCTGGGACACTGGTCTGGGCTATCCTAGTAAGGGACCTATTTGAAGACCTACTCAAAAGCAGGTCTGCTGAAGTTCGAGGTATCGCAGTGAAGCCACCCTGAGCTGGACCCCAGGAGAGAAACCCCCAGAGCTTCCTGGGAGATGTGGCTGAGAAGGTGGCATTTGTTGGGTAACACAGAGCATTCAAGCTAGAAAAACTCTTGCTCTGGCCCAGCCCGGCCCCTCTTATTGCACAGAGGGGGACACTGAGCACTGAGATCTAGAGAAGGGGAGTGGGCCCAGGCAAGCTCAGGACATACCTTCAGTAGAACAGGAACATTTTGAAGAGGAAAATTATCAGGGACTAGTTTGGTTTCTAAAATAACATAATTCTATGCAAGCCAATCCACACCCCTAATGCCATCCATAGCCTAACTGTGGACCAGGCACTTGGGGAAACACTGGGGCAAGTCCTTATGCCCAGACCCCTTCTCATCTCTGGGGCTCTCTGGAGGTGGAGTCGGATCTCCCTGGGGTCTCATGGTCTGTGGCCTTCAGCTTGCCTGCTCCTTCCCTGGGGGGATGGTGGGCACTGACCCAGGCTGGCAATACAGCTGGCAGGGTAGAGGGTATTCTTTACTGAGATACAAAGCGAGATCGAGGGAGAGGAATAACCAGGAAAGAGAAGGAACGGAGAGAGACAGAGGCAGAGTATGCGCCAGCAAGCCAGCAGGCAGAGCTGTGGGGGCGTGGTGGGGCTGAAAGGAGTCTCCAAGAAAGTGTAACTGCATCCCTTCCTTCTCAGGTCCTAGCAGCACCAGTCCCATCCAACTGCACTGCCTCTGAGTCTCCAAAGGGCCGTTCACAGACATGATCTCATTTGGCTCCTCACTAAAGGCTTGTGATGTTGGTGGAGTTGGCATCATTGTTGCCCATTTACCAGAAGTGGAAACTGAGGCCCAACAAAGCAAAGCCACTTGTCCGAACTACTGCAGTGAGGGGGCTGCCAAATCGAGATCGTGAGTGATCTTCTACTGGCCTTTGCTTCTCTGGGAGATGGTGGCATGGGGTTACCTTGAAGAGTTCTCAAGTAAAGAACAGGCAAGGTAGAGAAGTGGGAAGGCAGATTTGCTGGGGGGCATTTAGAGGGAGAGAAAATGATTAAGGCTGAGAGGGGGAAATGAAAGGAGCCAGCAGACAGGGCATGCATGAGTCAGGCCAATGGCCTCCTGAGATAGCGATCTACAAATATCTCTGAGGTGTCAATAGCCAAGTAGGCTTCAAGGAGGAGGAGGAGGAGGAGGAGCATCGGAAACACAACACAGCAGAAAGAAGAGGGGAGGAGTTGGAAATGGAGTGGCTGGGCCAGTCAGCCCTGCAATACCTACCTTGAGAACCATGCTAAAAGAGGCAGGTAGGGCCTGGATGGCTGCCCAGAGGGCATGCTGCCCCCACCTTAGCCTTTCCCACCAAGTAGTCAGCTCACTGCTCATTTTTAGCCTCCCATCCTTTGCTGGGACCCTGCTCCAACTTGGGTCTCTTCCATCTATAATAGGGATGATGCTGTGAGCACATGTTGCATATTCCCAGTCCCAGGCTGGACTGGCAATCCACATGCATGGCCTCGGTGTTGCCCCACAGCCTAAGGGTAGGAAGGAGTTGAGGAGAACAAGAATCCCCGTGCCTAGGCCTGTCCCCTCCTGCCCCCCCAAAGGTTCAGATGCTGGGAAGCCTGGGCTGCCTGAGCAGGGCACAGCCCCCTTTCTTCAACTCAGAGAAGAGGCCGCACAGTGGTGCCACCCATGGAGGGCAGCGACCAGTGCCTGGGCCTCACACTCACACCTCCCTGAGCTCTGCTCAGGGTCCCAACGAGAGGCTTGGGGGGCACCTATCTTGCTTTAAGCAGCTGTGGAAATTGAAGCTCAGCGAGGAAAAAGATGGTCCTGAGTTTGAGACAAAAATGTTGTTTGGAGAAAATAACCAAAATGGGACGGAAGCTGCTCTTACTGGGAGGTTAGAAATACTGTTTCACCCTACCACCAACCCACGTGTACACAGACACACACACTCACGGATATATGCAGGCATCTCTTCCACATTTCCCTGCTGGAGTAACATGGGGGAACCTGGGCAGGGCTCAGAGGGGACCAGAAAGGCTTCGTATGTTTCTTTCCATGTGGTAGCTCACCACTGCCACGGCTTTGCAAGGTACAGCTCATGATTCTGTGTCATGGATGAGGAGACTGAGGCTTAATATGATGAAGTGACTCACTGATGCTCTCACAGCTAGGAAGTTGGAAAGCAGGGCCTCAGACTCAGGTGTGTCCGTGCCCACAGCCCATGGTCTTTGTGGCCTCCTCCACGAGGGCAGATTCTGCAACCTCCTCCTTTTTTCCCTCCTTGTCCAGTCTGGTTACAAGCACAACCCCTCAGGAAGTTACTCTCTGGGCCTCCGCTAAAGCTGGGAGGGGAGGGGTGCAGCTGGGCAACCCCTTCAGAGCAGCCATGCTGGGGCCTTCCCACTTACAGTCCAGGATCCCCATACTGCAGACGCCCTGGCCAAGCCCACGCTGGATGCCAAATGGCCTTGAGGCCCTGGAGGGGAACCAGAATGACGAGGGTGCAGGCTTCGTGGGAGTTGGCCAACTGTTACAGTGGTATCCCCTGTGTACACACTCTTCTTGGTCTTTTTTTTTTCCTTTTTTTAAGGTTTATTTATTAATTTGGAGAGAGGGAGAGGGGCAGAAGGAGAGGGACAGAGAGAGAGAGAGACAGAGAGAGAGAGAGACAGAGAGAGAGAGACAGAGAGAGAGAGACAGAATCCAAAGCTGACTCCGGGCTCTGAGATATCAGCACAGAGCCCAACACGGGACTCAAACTCATGACCTATGAGATCATGACCTGAGCCAAAGTCAGATGGCATGGGCATTGTGGTCCATGATAATGTGTATAAAGTGCTTAACACAATCCCTAGCATCTAATAAGTGCTTAATAAATGGCAGCTTTTATGATTATCACTCACCATTCATCTTGCATATCTCAAGTGAGGTCCCCACCTCCATGCCTTTTCTTGGGCTCTTCCACCTGCCTAGAAAGTCTTTCACTTACTTCATCACCACATATCCAAAACCCACCCATGCTATAAGGCCTAGCTCCAAAGAGACCTCTTCCACAAAGCCACCCCTGACTGCTTCTCAGCTGCCCATCAGCTCTTTTCCCTCCAAACCTGTCCACATTGTATCTGTCCCTCTTTATTGGCACTTGCCACTTTCTACCTTTCATCAGGACTGTTAGTATGTCTCACCCCTCTAACTAGATGGGCGGCTTGCTGAGTAGAGGGCTGGCATCTCATTCAGCTCACTACAAGGCCCGGCTGCTGATACTGAATGCATTTGTTGTCATTTTCAGTGACTTCACCTTCAAGTGCACCGTACTAGAGGCAACTGCAGATAGGAGGTCGGAACCATCATCGTGACTCTAAGAACCCATGGAGACCGGAAGATTTACAAATATCATACTGATTTCCAGAAAGGGAGGAAAGGTAGACTTCAGTGACATCAAGCCATTTGGCTCAGTCTGGAATTTTGACAAAATGCTAAAGAGAATTATCAAGTTGCTGGTTGTCAGGAAACCTCCAAACGAAGCAAGGAGATGAGGAAGCAGCGCTTCGTTTAAGGACATCCCAGCGCCTGATAGGCCTCACTTTGTTTTGTGACTCCGTTGGTCTCTGGAGTGCAGCAAAGCTCTGACAAGACCCCCACACTGTTCTTGTAAACAAGATGGAGAACTGTGGACTGGAAAAGGTCAGATGAGGTGCACTTGTAGCCGAACAATAGAACTTAAAGAGCCTTGATTGATGTCAACAAGGAAGGAATTATTTAGCACGCTACCACAGGGTCCTGGCTTCATCACATCCTGCATATTGAGTTTATCAGTGATCTGGAGGAGGACGCACAAGGCCTGGTCACCACCAAATTCCCCAAGACCCAGAGCTGTGAGGCACAGATAATATGTTGAATTGAAAAATGAAAACAAAATAAAACAAAAATCTCAACAAGGCTGGAGCCAGGGGCCCAAAGCAGCCAGATAAAATTGAACAGGAGTAAATGTAAAGCCTTACATTGAGAATCAAAGCCCAACTGCACAAATATGGGCTGGGGAGACGGGGCTTAACAGCCACATGTGTGAAAAGGACTGAGGGCTTTGAGTTGACCACAAGTTTCACAGAAGCCAACAGTGTGACGTGGTGGCTAAGAAAGCTAATGAAATCTCGGGCTGTATGAATATAAATACAGTTCCCAGATGCAGGGAGGTAATAGCTCTACTGTACTCTGCCTGTCCAGACCATCTGGAATATGGGGCTTGATTGTAGGCCCCATATTTGCCAAGGCACATTGATAAACAGCCAGGGCAGTTCACCCAGGCTGGGGAACCACAATATGTGAGAAATAGTCACAGAAACTGGGGCTGTTTACCTTGTCCAAGGGGGATCCTGAACCTTGGCCTAAAATAGCAACATTCTACAGGGGCTCAATCACACTGAGCACTGACTTTGTGCTCGGTACTGTGCAGAGGGCTTTCCAGACATGGAACCCCCACAATGACCCTAAGGGAGTCAGACTCGGAGAGGTAAAGTAACTTGCAGGAACATCTAGGAAGCAGCAGAGCCAGAGCACAGCCCAAATCTGCTTGGCTCCAAAGACCATGCTTTTGTCCAAAAAGCTGAAGGCCAACATGGGGCAGAGGGAACAAGGGTGGTCTGTATGGTCTGAGAAGGCATATCTAGGATCTGTGGGTGGAAACCACTGGAAACTATGATTTCAGCTCAATACATACATGGGTGTTTGAGGGTTTTTGCTTTGCTTTGTTCTGTTTTGCTTTAACTTTTTATTATGGAAAATCTCAGATATACGTAAAAGTAGACAGAATAGTTCCATGAGACCCCATGTATTTACCCCATCACCCAGTTTCAACAATTATCAACTCACAGCCAATTTTGTTACACTCCTATCCCCATCCACTCCCCAGCCAAGAATTATTCTGAGGCAGATTCCAGACATCCTATCAGTATGTAAATAGACAGTGATTTTATCAGTCTGTCCTGAGATAGAACTGGCATCTAGGAGAGAGAAGGAATAAGCTCATTGTTATTGGAGGGGTAAAAATATCCCTGAGGCCGTTTTCCATTCATATAAATGGAGAATGGCCACTACCAGCTCCCTCTTCTTTTGGACATAACCAAATTGATGGCAGCAGGTCAAGGAACAGAGGCTGGTGCTGTCATCTGGGTGAAGGAGGCTACTAAGGTGACTTGGACTTGCAAAGTTTTTCCCCAGGGGCATAATATAGAGAGCCCTTACCCTCTCCAGCCTGGAGCTGGCACTGTGGCACTGTACTACTCTTGGTACCCAGGATTTGCTCAGAAAATAAAGGGGGCACATATTTCCCTGCCCCTAACTCTCTCTCTCTCTCTCTCTGTCTCTCTCTCATATTCACACACCCTATTAGAGTCTTTAGAAGGCATGTCCTAGGCTGCCTCTCACACCTTGCCCTCGAGCCTGGCATGAGTCACCTCCTCACCATGGACATGTGGGCACAGGTCTTCATGGGAGCCAGCTGTGGGAGCAAGCAAACTTCAAGGCTTCAGGGACCATCAAGCCCCAGGCCTAGCCTATACTTCTAGTAGGTGGTTCTCCTGGGTCCTTCCCACCCCTCCTAATGCCCTTTATGCATGGCACTTCTTTACCAGCCCCTTCTTAAGCCTGAAGGAGGGCCTCCATCCATGCAGGCCTCATGGAGCAACCAGGGGAAAAGAACATGACCCAGTCAAAGCCCCAGATTTCCTCCACTGTGGAAAATCTCTGGCACCTGATCTGAACAGACAATCCCAAACACGTCAATAGCATGACAGGTATACAGGTTAGTTTTGATGAGTTCCTTACACACATCTTTATGTTAGTTTATCAGTCTTTGACTAGAGGGCAGGGATTGGGCTCCTAGTGTCCTCTTTGAATGGAAAGCAATGACAGTTAAATAAGTAAATAAGTTAAATAAGTAAATTTATTTCCAGCGAACATGGTGGAAGTGGTAAGTGTGGAGAATATGACCGGCAGTGATGGGAGTTGTTGGTAATAACAGAGGTGTTACAAATATTAAACTTGAGGCAGGTGAGGACAATGATATCAGACCTTACTAACTTGGTGATCATTGTGAAAGAGGTGGCAATGGTGACAATCAGTGTAGAAGAAGTCATGTTGGTGATGATCATGGTGGTGGCAGTGGCTAGAGATTTGCGCTATAAGCAGCCATCTTTGGTGATGTGGAAAATGCTCTTCGCAGCAATTCTAAGAACCAAAGCACTTTCTGCAGGCTCACAGCCTGCCCTGAGAGCACCCCCCTGGCCAGAAGCTGACCTGAACACTGGGGTTCCTGAGATTTGTCGTGGTGACATCTGTTCAGTTAGGCCTCAGAGGAGGCAGGAGAGTAGACCATATATATGACTTCTCTGGGGGCCTCTTGATACAGGAGTCTGTATCAAGGCCAGAGAGTAGATTCAATCCCACACTGGTCTCAGGCAAAAAAGGCACTCTCCAGTTCCTTTTTTCTAATCTTGTCCATCCCCAGGTGTGGCTTCACAAAGTCTCAGACGGCAAAAGTGCTATGCCAGACTCTGGGCTTCTCTAGAATTGGAAATCCCTGTAGTGGCTGGGTGACAAGAGGCTGGATCACCAGTGGAGGCTGGGAGGCTCTTTTCTGTCCCCAGGAATACAGACCTCCATCTTCCTGGGCAAGAAACCCATCTGGGAGTGAGATGGGAGACTTCTGACTCCCCAGGAGGCTGAGATGTTCTGGGCTGACACCCTGAGGTCCCTCAGGACAGAGAAAGTGATCCAGGAGCCCAAGAGGAGAGATTCACTCCTGCCTTGGCTATCACACAGTCAGTGGTGCAAACCTGGTCGTCTGGGGGCCAGGGGATAAATGGGGGGCAGCTCCACTTTTTCTATGGGGAAGTGAGAAAAGTAGGGCTTTTTGAAGCCAGACAGATCTAGGTTAGAATCCAAGCTCTAGCACTTCCTACCTTTGTGCCCATGCTCCATTCCTTTCAGTCTGCTGTACCTCAGGTTCCTTGTCTGGGAAAGTTCCATGACTCCTAGTTGTTCCTTTTCATCCCTTTGAACCTTACTGGGGAACTACAGACTTCCCCAACACTTTAGTCAATCTATATGCCCAAACAGCCCTAAGTAAAAGGCTAGATCCTCAAGAGCCTTGAGTTGCCACCACCTCATATACTGGACCCAGTATACTGGAAAAACTTCAGGTTAGGCACAGGTCAATACAGTGGTCTCCCAGAATGCCAACGGGTGATGACCTCTTTGTGACCAGGAGAGGAGAATGGTTCCTCCCCATTACTTTGAGCAAATGTGGCAGGGCTGGCCAAAGAAAGGACACGGTGCTTTTTCTTTGCTCTACGGTACCTCTGACACTTACTCCTTAAGCTCTTCTGTCTGGCACAGAGCATGTCATCTGGTAATGTCACTTGCATTGCTGTTAGGAAACCTTGCATTATTTAACTTGGCCTGCATATCAATGTATGTGTCTGAGTGGGTGCTGTCTCTTCAACTAGACCAGAAGGCCCCCTGAGAGCAGGGGACACCCCTTCATCTCTTCTCTCCCCTCTTAGCACAGGGCTGGTCACCTGGAAGTCTTCAGTCCAGTCCTGTTCTTGCTTCGGTGGTCGACAGCTGCTCAGGGTCTTTCCAAAAAGTGCAAAGATTCCAAATCCCTCCTAAGCTCTGGGCCTCTGGGCAGAGGGGCCTTCGTGGTTCTTCTGAAACTCTGTCTTTCTCTGTACAGGCCTCTGACCCTAGATCTCTCAGGTGTGTCTCTGTGCCAATGTCTCTGTGAGTAAATGTCTCCTAGTCTCTGGGAAATGAGGGTGGGGCCAATGCAAACATTGCAGCTGAATAGAATCTTTGTGGCCTAATGATTTTAGAAAACGATTTGCACGGCAGGCTTATTATTTGGAGGATGGGAACCAGCTGTTCCCCCTCTCCCTGACGGCAGGAGAAGGAGTGGGTGAGGGTAGCATTTGGAGAGACTGAGGTTTCTGACCCATAAAGGCAAGTGATACAGGAAGTTGAGGCCCTAGATTTAGGGGGTGGCATCCTCTCTAAAACGCTCAAAGAGCAGATCACCTACCATATACACTAGAGCTCTTTTTGGTTCCAGGGGACCAGGTGTCAGGGCTCTAGGCTCAGGAGTTACTAAGAATGGAGTCACAGCAAGGTGAAGCCCTGCTAGAGCATCCACAGCTCTCTGCCGGGGCCAAGATAGTGTCTCCTGATGTATGAAGGGGCTGCTCCCCGCCCACACAGAGCTACTGAGACGCTGAAACAAGAGAACTTATGTACTTGTCCCCAGGGATGGTACCATGCACCTGGCTACTCAGTAAATTTTAGAATCTACGTGGACACGTCAAGGGCAATGTGGTGATGAGACCTAGATCCTTTGGGGGTAAGAAAGGGAACTGGAAATCTCCAAGGCCCGCACCTCACAAGGCCTGGCATAGACACCTCAGGAGCCTACTTCTCCTTCCTCAAGGGGGCCTCTGCTTCCTTCCCCAGACTGTAAGTAGTGGGTTCTGCTCTCTTTCTACATCTCAGCTGCCCCACCTGCTCTGCCCCTGCCCATCAGAGACTGTCCCCAGCATCTCTCCTCCCTGCTCTCTCTGCAACAGATCCCTGGGGCCTTTTGTGTTTTAAGGACTTTAAGGCTACCCTGGACAGGGAAACAAGCAGCAGTGTTTGTGGGGCGGTGGGGTGGGGGTGGTCACCAGAATAACAACTGTGGGGAAGCCTCAAAGGGTCAAGAGAGTAGAGTTCCAGTTGCCCTTGGCATTCATTGAAATGGAAATGGAGCTGGGGCAGCCATTCTCAGAACCCTTTCCCAGACTCCTTTTCTTCCATGGTCCCATGGACATTGCTTCATTCTTTCCCTCTTTTATGCCTGAGCTTGGCGCTCCTATGTTCCCCAGCAAGGCGCCTTCATGCTCAGCTCCCACCCCTGTCTTCTGTCCTCATCATCAATAGGCCCAGAGGGTAGCAGAGACCCTCTTAGGGTGAAGTAATAGCCATCGCAATTCCATCATTCACATTCGCCTGAACTCAAGTGGGTCATTTACATGAACCCTGGAATGGCAATGCTGGGAGGGAGTGTAAGGATCATCTGGGTCATCCCTTCCCCCTGTCCCTACCCTCTCAGTGGAATAGAGAAGGAAACCAAGGCCCAGAGAAGGAAAGGGAGCTACCCAAAGTTATACAGTGAGTCAGAGGCAGAGCCTGAGGGCCATTCACTGCTTTTGATCAGACTTTTCAATTTTGAGGGCCGCTGATCTGGGCTCCTGAGAGTCTTAAAGAGTACAGCAGAGCTAACTCCCACCAACTTTATGAAGGGGGTTTCAGAGCAGGTTTTCCCCTAGCTACGGGGCAGCGTAGGCAGTCCCTCAAGGCTCAAGGGAAGGAAATTCCCATCTGCTGCTGGCCTACTGCGTGCAAAATACTCCCATATTGGCTCTTTTCTGTCATCCTCATGACAAACCTGCCTAGGAGGAAGGCAGCATTACTTATTATCCTCATTTTCCAGATAAGGAAACTAAGTGTCAGAAACATCAAGGGACACAAGTAAATAGGTCACATATCTAGAAAGTGATGGTCTGGGCTCAGAGCCTATGCCCTATTATCTACATCCCACTGGCATAGAGGGCTTCACAGAGCACATCTAAATCATGCCCCAGCTCTAGCCCATGCTCCTTTCCCTTTCCACCTCCAACCTACCTCCAATTCACATGGTGTGACTCAGGTGGGAGTGGCTGGGTGAGGGATGCACAGAGCAGTGCTCCTGAAGACACCTAGGTCTTGACTCAGCCACCTCTGACTACTCCAAAACAGGTGTGTGTGTGTGTGTGTGTGTGTGTGTGTGTACATATGTGATAGCTGGATATCTAGGTCAATTTGCTTTTGTGCATGAGGCTCTGGTTCCGTACATGTGTTTGAGTCAACACATTTTGGGCTCCATTTGTCTAGGTCAAGATAGACATCTGGAGCTCTGTGTGATTGTATACATGTGTCTGTCCACATGTGTCACTGTGTCAATGCGTGTGTATTTCTTTGTGTAAATATGTGTCTGCCCTGGTACACCTACAGACTGTGTGTGTTCCTGATCTTAAGCAGGTCCAGCGATCTCTGCAATGTCTAGGTGTGGATATGGCATCTATTCTAGTGCGGGGCCTATTTACATGAAATTTATGCAGGTGGTCAGGTCTGCAGAATACTGATTTATACAAGTTGCTTTGTCTCCAGTGGCATGATTGCCCGGGTCTCTTTGTGCAGCTGGGGGCATGTCTACACACACGTGTCCAGGTCTAGGGCTGTGTGTGATGGCCATATATATTGCACACTCAAATATGTCAGCACATGGGTCCGTAGCCACAGGCGCCTGGCACTCAGGGGCACTGTGCACACTCAGACCCGATGTCAATCTCCACCAGTGAATCTCAGCAGTCACCAACATCCCCCAACTTCCATGACCTGTCTCGGGCGCTGAGGAATCAGGACCCATTGGGTGTGAGCATCCCTATTACACCCTACCAAGTGTACTAATCCCCTTGGGGAAGTCATTACCAACAACCATACACAGCCAGAGTTGCTTAATCACTCTTAAGAAATTTCTTTATAATCCAAGTAAATTACTTTAATTACTTGCAACTACCAATTAGTGTTTGAAGATTTCCCTTCCAGAGAAACAAGCCTCCTGTGCTGGGCTTCCAGTCCCCTCCTCCTCCGGGATGAGGGCTGCTCACCTGGCTGCCCCTCCTACCAGGCGCCAGGCTGCCCCCTTTCCGCCCACAGGGCCAGGCCGCAGTGGCTCAGCTCCTGGCTTTGCTTCAGGGGGACTCAGTTTCTCATTGGCACACACTGCCTTCTTACCCCGAGACCTGTGCCCAAGGAGGTTTTAGCATAAGCAAGCCCCAGCTCAGCCTCTCCCAGCTCACCCCGTGGGGCCTGGCTCAGTGCAGATTTATTCCAGGCTCTGCTGTTAGTGGCCAGAACTTTCCTTCTCTGGGTCTTTTTCCTCCCCAGCCAGCCCCTGCCTCTCCAGCTATGCAAGAAAAAAATGGTTTCTGCCTCTGAGCCCTTTGCACAGAATGGACACAGTGGCTGCAGGCATCTCAGGGACAAGGACTCCTCCAAGTCAGGCTGCCATGCGTTTTTGCTGAAGCCCCAGAAGAGGTGCTGGCCCTACCCAGCATTCATGCCCAGCCATGGAAATTCTCAGAGTAAAAGCAGCATGCTGTCAAAGGAGGAAGAGGAACACTGGCTTTGGTTGGAGTCCTGGCTCTAGTTCACCTTAGCTGCACTTCCCCACTCCAAGCCCCAGTTTCCGGATGTGTGAAATGTGGAAGATGACACTGACTTCACACTGGTGTGTGAAGATTAACCCCCTCCCCTTATGGCACCATCGGGGCACACGGTACATACTAATTCCCAATGTGCCAGGAACAGAAACACTCAGAAAGAAACAACCACGTTGCTGCCTTTGGGAAGCTTCCTGTCTCACAGGAAAGATTGGGACATGTGGAGAATTAACTGGAATGGAAGGAGAATTATGGTACTTGCCCTGCAAAAGAGACACATAAAGTATTGAGGGCAGTCAGGAAAACAAAAGCAGTAAAGACAGGCTTATTAAGGAGGCCGTTTCATTTGGAACTCAGCACACCACCTAATTCCTGTTTGTCCCTCCCCAGCTTCATTTAGACCTTGGTCACCTGGGCAGGGGGTGTCTTTGTGGGCTGGATATTGTGTGCATACTATATAAGAAGTTACAAGACACCCCTCAGAGCTGTTCCTGCTCATTTGTGTGCTGGGGTGTGTGTGTGTGTGTGTGTGTGTGTGTGTGTGTCTGTGTAAAACTTGGAGCAGGAAAGAGTAGGTGAAGACAAGGAAAGAAAAGAAGGTGCCAGGAAGAAAGGCTCTGCCCCCCTCCTCCCCGCCAGCTCCTCTTTCACTCTTCCCAGTGCTAGGCAGTAGCCCCTGATCCCTGAGCACAAGTGGTGCAACTCCCCACCACTGGCCCCCTTAAAATCCCCCTCTTTCAGAGCCCCTGGATGGCACAGTTGGTTAAGTGTCCCACTCTTGTAGGCTTAGGTCAGGATCTCACAGTCAATCATGACATTGAGCCCTGAGTTGGGCTCCATGCTGATAGCATGGAGCCTACCTGGGATTTTCTCTCTCCCTCTTTCTCTGCCCCTCCCCTGCTCATGATCGCTCTCTCTCTAAAAATTAATAAATAAACTAAAAAAAAGACCCCTTTCTTCCACGCAGCTCCCCACCCTCTGTTCATGAGACAGCTCCTAGATACTCCTTCTGATTTCTTTCCATTGTTATTGGGACATACCATTCCCAGAGCATTTGCTCTCCCTATGCCCCATTACATTTTCCCCATAATCCTAACAACTAACTGCTGTTAATATCTCTGTTTTAAAGATGAGGAAACTGAGGCACAAAGAGATGATATGACTAATCTAAAATTAACTGTGTTGGAAGATAGCTCTTTGACTCCTAGTCGCTTGGCTGTATAGCCCGGCCCCTGGGGGGTCCCTGTAGCCATTTGAGGGGCAGGGCTGGGGGACTGAAAGAGAAGGCAGCTTCCTTGTCTGGGAGCTTGGGATCACTTGGGCCCCTTTAGGCTTCAGTTTCACTGGCCCTCCCCTTTCCCTGCCTCCACGGGAGATGAGGGAATCAGCAGCGTTCTGGGCAGTTGGTAGGGCTGTGGGGTTTAATTAACCGTTTCCCAAAAAGCTTTGAAGATGAAGGTTCTCCAGGAGGGAGGAGGGAGAGGGGCAAGCCAGCTTGCAGGTAGGCAGAGCCACCAATGAATTGGGGCACCAGGTTGTTATTAAGGAAAAATCCCCAGCTTCTGGCCTCCACTCTACCCACTCCCTTTCAGGTGCTGCCAGTGGGCTCTGTACTTCGCAAGCTTTCTGGACTCCATACCTTACCATGTCCGGGCATGCTTTCTGAAGGTGTGCACTCTTGGTGTAGGGGGGAGGGGCTGACACTCAAGTCTCTGGCAGGAAAATAGGGAAGAAGAGGAAGAACCCAGGCTGGAGGCAATGCAAGTCCCAGGGTCCATATGGAGAGGAGAGTGGAGGTGCTACTCAAACATCCTGTCTGTAACCCTGGGGAGGGAGACTGCTGGTCCCTATCTTGGCTCAACCAAATGTCTGCAATGTGCCCATATGTGGACTTGATCAGAGGTCCAGAAGGATGGCTCTTGATTCAGGGCCTTGTGTCCTCAAAAGGCCAGAACAGTGTTTGAGATGCTTTTCCCCAGGAAAACCAGGTAGAAAATAAAGATCCTTCTATCTACAAGTCAGAAGGTGTTCATCATGAGTCACTTCCTTGATCTCTTCTTTGTCTACCTCCCTCTATCCCAGTGTACCCAGAGCTTACAGTCTAGTTAGGGGGACAGAGTTGTAATAAGATACAATATGGCTATTAAACCACGCATTCCTCTTCTGGGTAATTATCCGACAGAAGTACTCGCACATGCACAGTGATATATGAAAAAGCATAGGGCATATAAGACAGGCAAATTGTATACAGCCTAAATGGCCATCAATAGGGAATTGGTTTAATAAACTATTTCATACTATGGGATCCAATGAGGCTTTCAAAAGAATAAGATACATTGACACATGCAGAATGGAAAGATGCCCCACACCCACCATCAAGGTTAAAAAGTAAGTTGTAAAACATGTGTGCATATAGAGTAGGACCCAATTTGTGAAAAAAATGAAGCTATACATTTTTGCATTTACTTATGTATGTGTGAAGATGCACAGAACAAAGCTCTGGCTTTTCTTGGGCCCCCTACACTGCTCCTCTAGTGATGGCCTGTAGATGGGAGCCTGATGCTTCTTTACTGACCTTTGTCATCGTGGTGCAACAATAGCAAAACTGCAGGGCAAGAACAAGAAGTAAGAAAGTGCCTATTCTGGGTCAGACCCTTGCTAGGACTGAACATGTTTCCCGAGGATGGCTAAGGTGCTCAACACCTCTGGAAGTCACCCATCCTGATCCCTGCCTCTACCCCAGATGGCTTCCTCACTTGCCTGCCAAGCAGGGTCTCCCCCAGCTGAAGGCAACTGTCCGGCCTGTGGCCTGGCATAGCTTCCTTCCTTAGTCAGGAGCCAAGAGTATGCAAGTGAGTGTGTGCTCTGTGAACCATGCTATGCACTAAAGGGGACCTGGTGGACCAGAGGACATACAGTGTCTGTCCCCACTGTCTGATGAGGGGTGAAGGAGAGAGGGTCTGGAGGGCAGACACGGAAACCAAACTGGGTCACCTTGAGCTGAAAGGAAGTTTATACTGAGGACTCCTGGAGGGGTACTCTCAGAACCCATGGGAGCTGCAGAAGCAAACCTGAGAGTAAGCAGAAGTCAGGGAAGGTCTGAGCATCCAAGAAACAGGAAACACAGTGCCTGCCTTTTAACCAACATGGGCTGGCCAGGACATCTTTGCTACCAGGGAGCCTATATAGAAAACACCCACCCTTCCATCGTGGCTCTGGCTTGAAGAGGGAGCATCCTTTTGGCTGAGTTTCAGTAACACATCAACCCTCTTGAGTTAAAGCAGTTGCCTTAGATTATCCTCTACTAAGACAACATAAAATGAGAGAGGTAATTTCTCCAAAAGAAATCAGGATACCATGGGGGGAGATGGGCAGCCCCAAAATGACAAATGACCACGATAAGGGAAGCTAGGACACAGACCAAAAATGCTGTCTGTGCTGAGGGTATGGTTGCACAGGGCCTGTGGGGAGAGTCAGTGTTGAGCACCTCTTTGGTACCAGCCCTATACTGGGCTCTTTCCACATGTCATCATCTTAACCTCAGTCCTGAGACACAGGCATTATTACCTCCATATACAGATGAGGATCTGGAGGCTCAGAGATGGGGAATGACTTGTCCAGTGTCATCATCTGCCAACTGGCTGAATCTGGACTTGAACCCAGGATTCTGACTGTACGCTCCTCCTACCCAATCCCAGGGATGTGGGAAAAGCTGCCGCTGTTTTTTGAGCTGCCCCACGGGATCTGCCTTGAGGTCTCTGTATCGGCAGCATCCTCTTGACTTTCTCTGCTCCCTCCTTTTTCATCCCCTGCCTCCATAACTCAATCCTCAGCAAATCTCTGAGCCCAATTTAGAAAGGGTGCTTGAGGCCTTTGGTGCCAGCTGACTTGTGGGCAGAGGCAGGGTGAGCTGTGGTCACATATTCCCTGGGGGCTGTCCCATCAGATCCCTGCAAGGCTGGCTGGAATCCCTTGGCTGGGGGCAGGGCCTGAGAGAAAACTTCATCCCATGGGGGAGAAGAGTAGGAATTCCTCCAATTCCCATTTCTCCTCTTCTGCCTACCGCCTCCAGTAACACTGAAGCAGACAGCAAGGGGTACCTAGAAAGCAGGGGGAGTGGAAGATGGCCACAGAAGGTAACCCAAGCTACCTTGGGAATAAGAAGCCAAAGGGTGGGCTCCTGGGTTCCCTTGTTCCCTTCCTTTCCTCTGAGCTGCTGTCCAGTGCCTGATTGGCCACTTTGGTGGCACTTCTACCTCCATCCTCTCTCCCATGACTGCCAGGGCACAGCTATCAGGACACAAGTCCTTTCCAGGCACTCAGCCTCATCGTGGGCTCCTGGCTTCTCACTCCCACTAGGTGTGTTGCCCTTTTAGAGAGATGAGTCTTGGGGGACTCTGGGTGGGTCTTTTCAGGGCCCCAGGCAGATCTAGGCCACTGGCTTTGAGGTCTACACTATCTGTCTACAGCCATGGCTCTGAAGGATTAACAGTTCTCTGGTCTCAGCACTTAGAAATACTTGATCTGGGGCACCTAGGTGGCTTAGTCGGTTGAGCATCCAACTTCAGCTGAGGTCATGATCTCACAGTTCATGAGTTCAAGCCCCACATTGGGCTCTGTGCTGACAGCTCAGAGCCTGGAGCCTGCTTCAGACTCTGTGTCTCCCTCTTTCTCTGTGCTTCCTCTGCTCACGCTCACTCTCTCTCTTAAAAATAAATAGTAAAGTAACTTAAAAAAAAAAAAAAGAAATCCTTTACCTGTTCCCCGTGGCCCATCACCCATGTGGCAAAAGTGGAAAATTTCAGCCTGGGTGAAAGTTCCTTCCTGTTCTGACTCTACTGAGTCACCCTGGGCAATGTGAGAAGGTACAACATGGCAGGTGGCGGGAAATAAATAGGGCAAAGAGACCTGCTGTGTTCCAACTCTGCCCCTATTG
>NW_027531185.1:659619-659756 GCF_008692635.1 Crocuta crocuta | reverse complement strand
CCTTCCCCATCCAAGCCCACCCTGCCCCACCCCCAGTGCCGCGTGGAGGAAAATCAGGAGAAGCTAAGGAATTGTTTGTAATTAGTGTGTTTTTAAAGGCTTTTCCGTGGGCCTTTAGCAGATTTCTGGGTGGGCAG
>NW_027531185.1:659187-659411 GCF_008692635.1 Crocuta crocuta | reverse complement strand
CTCCAATAAGTCAAAGGATGTAAATAAACTCTAACAAAAATAATTTACTGAGTGCTCACTATGTGCCAGACACTAAACACTTTATGAGTATTAACTCATTGAAGCCTCACAACAACTCTGGGACCCAGGGACCTATTGTTTTGTGATGTCACAGAAAATTGGAAAGCGACCTAAGGCACAGAGAGACTAGTACCTTGCCCCAAGTCACAGGACAAAGAAGTAGT
>NW_027531185.1:656232-658586 GCF_008692635.1 Crocuta crocuta | reverse complement strand
GACCTCATTTTAAACCCAGGTGGCCTGGCTCCTGAACCATCACTCTTAGCCACTGTGATATATACTATAAAAGACTGCCCAGGCCTCGGTATTCTTCTGCAATAAGTGCCTCTAACTAAGGCTGGTTGTGACTGGAGCTCTTCAGAGAGGAGACTCTTAAGGAAGATTTGGAAATGAACAAATAAGGACCTGCGTTCTGAATCTGGTAGAGGTCTGCAGAGGTCAGCTATGCCTCCTCTGACTAGGGTGGTGGGACCCTTCCCCTCCACAGCCCTGGATTTGAGGGAGCATCTGGGTGGCTCCAATATGCTCTGGCTACAGGGGGCGGGGAATGGGTAGTGGGGCAAGAGCAGCGGGTGAGCCAATAATCAGAAACAGCGGGCCTGCCTGGGCACAGCCCAACTGCTTGGCTCACTCCTACACAGCAGCAAGCGCCTGCTGAAAGGGCCCTGCTCCACCCTGGAGCTACTGGTGGTGGTGGCGGCGTGATGATGGAGAGCCTGGGAAGCCCCTCCCCAGGGGCCAGCTGTCCCCCACTCTGCTTTGATAGCTGGGTCCGAGTGGCAAGATCTCAGTCCAGCAGCTCCTCTGGCATTGCACACATTCTTCCTGGCCAAGAAGGAACGCAGGGAGCTAACAGGATCCAGATGTGGGACTTTGCTGGGCTTGAACCCCAAATACCCCACATACCAGCCAGGCCACTGAGAAACCTGGAGATGCACAGGAGGGCTGCCGGAGACTCCTGGCCTCCTCAAGGGCCTGGAAGCCAGCCTCCAACCCCTGTAGTCATTCTCTAGGGTCCCTCTAGGGACTTAAGAGTTGGGTTCAGGCCTCAACTCCCTCTTTTGCTTTCATGCTTCATTCTCATGCTCAGCCAGCTGAGCAAATCAGCCCCCTCCCCATGGGAGTGGGAGAGTCTGGTGGGTAGCTCAAGGAAGCCCACCCAGGAGGTTACGTACTCCTGTGTGAATCAGAAGCTCCATTCCCAGACACTGGTGAATCAAGTAGCCAGCCCGAGCTGGTCTTCTTTGTGAAAGGAGGGCTTTGGGCACCCGTGAGGTCTACGGGTCACAAGACTTGAACGTCAGCCCCAGATCCCCTGTGTCCTTGTGCCACTTGTGCCTTGTGTCATGTCAGTTTTCTAGAGCTCAGTTACACGATCTCCATGATGCGACCATTCGTGGGCAGTTCTATCACGTGAAGAACATGAACCCTGAGCCTGAGAACTGAAGCTGGCACAGAGGGAAAGAAAGCCAACTCTCCAGAGAGCTCATGTCCCTCGTTCTTACATGTTTCCTTTGCCCTCAGGGCCAGGCTACACTAAGCAGGAGGAAAGGGCCTGGCCAGGTGTGTCTAGGCCCCTGCTGCCAGAGATAGAGGGCTGGGAAGGAAAAGGGAGCAGGCAAATCTGAAGGCCTCCTTGCACATGTACCTTTAAGAACTGTTGCCACTCAGCCTATGGCAGCGTGTTCATCAATATGCTGTGATCCCAGACCAGAGGCACTCTGTGAATATGTGGCAACACAGGGCGCTGGATAAATGGTTTGTAATATAATGAGATGGGCTCTTAAAAGGTCTCCCTATCCCCACAGCTCTTTTCCAGCCTCCAAAGAGCCCGGAGAGCCTGAAATTGCACCATGAGCGCTTTAGAGTAAGTTATTATTTGCCATTGACACCGTGGTGTGAATTAGTTGATTAGCTGGCTGGGGTTTTAGGAATAGGGAGTGTGAGGAAACATTTCAGAGGCATGAAAGGCTGCCTAGAAGGGTAGATCTGGGCCTGACTTGGGTGCAGGGGGAAACAGTGCTAGGCTTCCAGAATGTTGAGCACAGACTGAGAGCGGACAGGGCGGGGGCTAAAAACCAGAAGACCTGGGTTCGAGTTCTGCCATTGCCATGGACCAAGTTGTATGATCGCAGTCAGGTCATGTTCCTTTTCTGAACTTCTGTGTCTTCCTTTGAGCATTAGGAGGAGCCTGCCCTGGATGAGGCAAAGGCAGGTAGACTGACCTCTAAGTGCTACTCAAGAATAGCATTCGAGGATTTTAATTTCTCAATGCAGCTCTGAGCTGGGCCTAGCCTAGGGGTCCCCAGTGGTCCTGACAAAGCAGGGGAAACAGAGTCTTGGTAAGAGGAATAAGAGAGGGGCACCTGGGTGGCTCAGTCAGCTAAGCGTCCGACTTCAGCTCAGGTCATGATCTCACAGTTTGTGGGTTTGAGCCCCGCGTCGGGCTCTGTGCTGACAGCTAGCTCAGAGCCTGGAGCCTGCTTCGGATTCTGTGTCTCCCTCTCTCTCTCTGAGAAATAAATTAAAAAAAAAAAAAGAGGAATAAGAGAAACTCTGGGTCACAGGGA
>NW_027531185.1:653012-656114 GCF_008692635.1 Crocuta crocuta | reverse complement strand
TTTTCACAAGTTCAGAAAGGTAGCTCAAGAAAGAGGAGAGGGAATGAGATGGCTAAGCCTAGTCTATCCCCGTCACCGCATTCGCTTTTAAAATAAAACCCATTTATATATAAATGTTGGCCTGATGCCCAGTCTCTGTAGAAAATCTTTTCTGTATTAAATGCTACAATGAATTAAATTAACCATAATAATTTCTTTGTTAATGAAAACACCTCTCTCTCTCTCTCTCTCTCTCTCTCTCTCTCTCTTTCTCCCCCACCCCTCCCTCCTTTGTGACATGGTTTTGATCAGGTTTCTCCCCTTTCAACTCCAATACTGCCTGACCCCCCACCCACCGCACCCCTTACTCCCCACCAGCATCAATGCCCTCCCAACAAATGACCAGTCCTGTGAGCCCTTCCCAAGATTAAACTGGTGCCTCCTGGTGCCCAATGTGGGACAGAAATCAGTCAGCCCAGCAGGACTGAGGGCTGAGGACATGCCTTGGGAAAACATGTGCCCACCAGGGCTTCCATATGAGGCTTTTTTGGCTGTGGGATACTTCTCTGAGCCTCACTTTCTTCCTCTGTAAACTGGCATGAGTGGTATTGAGTCCAGCCGACTAATGGTAGGAAACTGGAAGGGAGCACACACATGTGTGGTGGCAGGCAGTGCAGGAGAGAGGTAGATGTGAATGTGGGCATTTGTGGGGCATGCCTGAGAATACCTGTGCCCACAGGGGCATCTCCAAGTGTGGGTGCCCGGACCTTGGCTCATCCTCATATGTTTAGCCATGTGTGTACATGGCAGAACACAAGTGCACGGGAGTCCTGATCTGCAGGGAACCTACCCAGGGCTAGGCCCTGTACATGCTGAGAGAAATCAGACATGGGCTCAGCCTTTAAGGCACTCACAGATGCTGTGCATGGAGCAGTCAGAAGTGGGGTGATGACTTCTAGCTGGCAAGAAGCAGGGAAGGCTTCCTGAGGGTGATAGTTTTTAACCCCGGGGGCCAGAAGAGGGATCCCAATAACAACAATCTTTCTCATGGACACAAAGCTTCGCATTTTCAATGCCCTTTTATAGGCATTATGTCACTTCTCCCACACATCAAGCCTATAAAGTATGTTGCTATTATCCCCATGTTAGAGATGAGAAGACAAAGGGTTTCAAGCTGCTGGCACCAGCTGAGTCTACAGCCACAGTCTGGACCCAGCCACCCCACATTCCATCTCTGCCAGGCCCAGAGGCCCTTGGCACCCACATCCAACATGGTGACCCCAGTTTTCAACCTGTGGCTCATGTAGCTTTCCCCTGCTCTTAACCACCACCTCACAAGGGTAAAACCTTGGGGGAGGACATTCTTTCCATGGCTTACTGTCCCTCATCTATATCATAAGAGGTGCCTAGAACACAAGCCATATCCCTCAAAAGTGTCGGGCCATTGTGTACCTTCAGGTCTCTCCCCACACTGCTTCCTCTGCCTCCTTGTCTGCCTCCCATACACCTACTAACCTTGAAAGTCTCCCCGGTGCTTAGTTAAAACTCTGTCACTGCTTCCCTTGCACTGCCTCCCTGACCTTGGAACAGTCTCCCAGCATGATACCTAAATAAGACATTCGAATTATCAGTGGACATGTCTGGTATCTCCCACCAGATCATGAGCCCGTAAGGGCAGGGATGATCTCTGATGCATTTCTGTTTCTCCACAACTCAGCAGAGCCAGACACTGAGATGTTTGTGAGAAGAAGGGAGGGAGGGAGGGAGGGAGAGAATTTCCAATGTAGAGTAGACTGGGGTATTCACAGCCTTCATTCTAGCAAAAACTGTTGAGACAGATGAACATTTTATACTTCTAAAATATATCAGCTTTGAAAAGATGAAGTCAAGGCATGGGGCTGCCATCAAGTGCAAGTTTGAAACAGGAAAGAAGAGTGTGCTATGCTGGGGCTAGTGATGGGAAATGGATGATTACCAAGGTGGTAATGTCTTCCTACCAAGGCTGAAGAGACTCTGGAAAAGTCAGGTCCCAATAGCCATTGAGCACAGCAGGCAGATGTTGCAGGCCCCTATATGACCAGCCCCATAGACAAAGGCAGATTTATTTCCAGGAACTGGAATCCTCTGAAACTTCATGGATGGGGACATCCAGGCGTCTGGGAAGGGGGTGTCATCTGGAGTCCCACAAGAAGGTAAGGGTAGAGGTATGGAAGCAGTCCCTGATCCTGTCCTTTTACTTTCACTCCACCCTCGTTGCCCTGAAACTTGTGGGTACTGGCCCAGTCCTGGGGATGATAGGCTTATGGCTGGCTCCTGATTGCATAGACGTCCAGCTGGGGCAGAAGTCAGAGAGGTTAGCAAAACCGTCTCCCAAGCCGCCAGCCCCTTGGAGGCTCCTCCACAGAGGGCGGCCATTGGGCCCACATAGGAGGGAGACCAGGCAGTGGGGCTGGCCCAGAAGAGTTTGGTAGGATGCCAGAAGGCCTGCCCTGGCACAGAGATGTGAGTGGATGGCCGTTGCAACTGGTCTAATTGCTGTCTCATTGGCTCTCCCAGGGGCTTATTCCAGAGCCAAGCAAAGGAAGGTTTCTGCTGTGAGACTTGAGGGAGCCTGAGGAGAGAGAGGTGGAGGGCCCGGCACTTTGAAAGGCATTGACAAACCCCAGCAAGCCCAGGGCAGAGACCCAAGTTGGGGGTGGGAGGGGGGAGGGGAAAAGGGAGAGAAGAAGCCAGGAGGGACGAGCCTGACGTTCCCATCATGTGCTCTTGGCTCCCCCTTGACCCTGTGTCTCCCTCTAGCTGGTGCTCTGTATCTCCATTTCCCAGGGTCCTTGCTGGCCTGTCCCTACTTCTTCAACTGCGCTTGCTACTTGAGACCACTGCTGTCAGCCTCCCATCCCTACTTCAGCTCTCACTGGACCTCAGAGGTCTGTTTACAAAAATCAGTGGATGCTTTTCTATCTCAGAGGATCTCTCAGCTATGTTGGATACTTGTGATCACCTTCTGCTTCATGAAACGTGCTACTTCCAAATTCCATACTCTCTACTTAGAGGTGGCTTTCCGGGTTCTCCCCTTACTTCTTTGACCAGTCTTTCTCAGTCTCTTCCCCAGGTCCCTATTCT
>NW_027531185.1:649586-652857 GCF_008692635.1 Crocuta crocuta | reverse complement strand
CCCCTCACCAGCCTCTCCTCACAGATGGTTCCTGGGCAGGGTCAGTGACTCCTGTGGCTTCTACCACCTCTTCTTGGCAAGTGAATTCCAAATGTCATCTCAGCCTGGACCACTCTCCCTAGCTCCCGTCAGTATAGACATTTACCTGGTGGTCATCTCCAAAGACACATCAAATGCACCTCACCCCAAACAGAACTTATGCTCATGGGCCACATTTTTGCCCATTTCATTTTTCAAAGGGAAGCCCCACAATCCACCCAGGCTCTCAAGCTAGAAACCTTTGCTCCTCCTTCTCCCTCACCCCTCACATCTAATTAATTACCATGACCTGCCAATTTTACCTCCTTAATAGCTCTGGAATCCATCCCAAGCATTCCATCCCGACAAGCACTGCCCTAATTCAGGCCTTTATTATTTCTCAGCCGTCAGAGTGCGTCCTCCTCTGACCAGCCTCCACACTGCAGTCAGAGAGACCTTTTCTGCAGACAAATCTGGGCATGTAATTCCCCAGTTAAAATACACCAGTGACTCCTCATCATCCCAGAGTAGAGTCTAAGGTCCTCAGCCTGATTCAAAAGGGCCCTGCTTACTTACCTCATCACCTAGCCCTGGCATATACCAGGCTCTTCACGTCACACTCAATACTCCCAGCCTCCTCTTTAGCTGGCAAACTCCTAATGATGTAATCAGCTTGGTAGGGTGGTCAGGATCGTGAACTCAGGAGTCCGCCTAGCTAGGCAAGTCACTTACCTTCTCCGTGCCTTGGTTTCCATATCTGTGAAATGGGGCTATCAGCAGTTTTCCTCCCACAATGCTGTATTCATCCCAAAGGGTGTTAATTAGATCATGCTTGTAAAGCACTTAGAATAGTGCCTGACACATATTAAGTGCCCTATAAGTGTTAGCTGTTCTTAGCTATTATTCCCTCTTCAAGGACCAGTTCAGACATTACCATCCTTGTGAAGCCACCTTCTCCTCTGAGACGAAGATAAGTGGCCCTCTTCTTGGCCCCTAGAGCCCTGGCTACATTCCATCATGGCACTTGAGACCATCTGCCGACTGCTTGACCCTCCTCCCCTGCTACTTGATATCAAGGACTGAGGTCCAATTTATCTTTGCATCACTAGCCCTATCCCAGGACCTCTTATTTGAGATTCAGACCAGCCTGATACTATGAATGTCATCTCCATTCTGCAGATGAAGAAACTGAGGCTCGGGGAGGGAAAGGGAATTCCCCAAGATCACATAGCTAGAAACTGGCAAAACATGGATTTAAGCCCAGGTTTGCATGATTCGAAATCCCATGATCTTTCTACTTTACCTAACTGCCTTGGAGGACAGGGTCTTGAAATCTTATCCCAGAAGCAAGGACTGAAGGAAGTAACGAATGCTCTGCCTGGAGGAGAGACAACTCAGGGGCAAGGACAACCCTCTCCCACCCATCTGTCTGAAGCTTACTGGTACTGGTATGTGTGTTTCAATGGTGGTGCCAACACATGTGTTGGACACGTGTGTGATGACGTCATGCCAGAATGCTAGAGATGAAAACCCAGAGATGAGTACCTTCATCTCAGAAACTCTACTTACCTCTGTACAGTGTTCCCGAGTTTATGAAATGCTTTTCCATGCCATTTGGTCATTTGATCAGCCTCACGCACCTGTAATGAGGTAGCCTTGGCTCTGATGGAGCAGTGACTGACCCCAACTCACCCAGCTCAGAAGTGGCAGAGCTGGGACTCCATTTAATCAACACATAAAGTCTTGAGCAAGCCCCATTTCCTTTTAGCTGGAGGTCTCAGGAGAAGGGGACTATGGCTGGGGAGGGTTCTTACCCTAAGAAACAGGTACATGAATGTTGTAGTGGTTTGGGGGTGTCCTAGCTAGAGGGAGGAGAGACAAACTAGAGGGCCTCTAAGACTCAGTGTTCTCATCCACCAATGGGAATGAAACCCCCAACCTCACATGGTAGGTGTAAGTCTCAAATGAGATGATACATATAAAATAACAGGAAAAAAATAATAATCAGACAAATGTCTGGTGAATGGTAAGCACCCAACAGATACAACATTGTGTACCAATTCTTGGAGCACTTGTCACTGTGTAACTGTGACAAAGGTGTTTGAGGGAAGTCACCACGTCAAGAATAGGCAGAGCTAAGTTTTGAATTACCCCCTCTGTCCCTTACCAATTGTAGGACTTTGAAAAAGACCTGCTACATCTTCCTTGCCTCACCTGCATGATAGAGATGATCGTGTGTGCCTTACAGAATTGTCGTACATGATAGTACATGCGTGGACTGGTTGGCATGGGAGCAGACACCATTCATGACAGACACAGTGATTAGGACTTTGGAGTCATACCACCTGGGCTCCAAGCCCCGCTTCTTTACCTAGGAGCTGTGTGTGCCCTTTCAAGTCACTTCTCTGTGCCTTGGCTTCTTCCTCATGGAGCAGGTTGCAAAGATTAAATGAGGGAATACATGTCAAGTGCTTAGAACTGCTTCTGGCAGAGAGCACTTGCTCTATGTGTGCTGGTGATTATTGGTATTATTAGACAGAGGCCTGAGAGGCATGAAATAGTGCCCCCCCCCTTCTCCCAAGGCACTGTGTCCCTTCATGAACAGACATTAGTTGAGGCCGTCAGGACAGATTAGTGGCATTCCTTTAATTCAGCTTCCTAAAGGCACAGAATGACTCCTCCAGGGCTGGGGCCCTGCTTGTAGGGCTGCCATGAGCAAGCCAAACCTTAGCCAAGATGCCCCAGGCTCTCTCCCATATTAGGCCAGAACTGTCGGGAGCCACTGTGAAAAAGCTTTCTTGGACTTGGAGAGCTCAGAAACCATTACTTGACATTCTACTCCCTCCCTGAGGAGCCACAGGTAGAAATTAGGGAACCAATCCATCTCTCGCACAATCTAACTCTGCCCCCCATGACTGTACAGGGTATAGGGACTTGGCTTACCGGGCCCAGCGGCAGCAGGGGGCAGGGCAGGGCTGAGGGCCAGCACCTGGTGTCCAGGCCTCATTGGGTGAGTGCCCCCTGAAGTTCCTGTTCTGGCCCCATTTACGGCAGGCTTCCTGAAGACCCAGTCACCCACTCTAGGTTTTCATTGCTTCTCCCAGCCGCCCAGACCTAGGTGGGCCTTTGGGCACTGAGAAGGAAGCAGGAGCCCAAGTCTTGGCCCCCCTTGGGTCAGTGCTCTGAGCTGAGCGCTCTGGTGGGGTTTTCACACACAGAAGCTGCAGTCTCAAGTTAGTGGCCCTTCCCCATC
>NW_027531185.1:646343-649384 GCF_008692635.1 Crocuta crocuta | reverse complement strand
TCAGCGGGGTGGGGGGCTTTGTGGAATGGCATTCATGCCCACAGGTCTCAGGTCTGCCTCCGGACCCCAAGGTTTAGCCCCCACATGAAAGGCTGCTCCACAGGCCCCCAGCTCCACTGTCCATGACCTCAGGGGCACATCTGTTCTCCACGCTGTACACCCAGAATAATCACCCGCTTTCCCCACTCTGTCAAAAATGGGGGGGGGCTTTCCCCACTCTGTCAAAAATTGGGGGGGGAGCACTGGCCCTGGAACATGGCACCTCCAGGGTGACCTCCTCTGAAGTGACCCAGAAGTCAGGCATATAAGCAGCAATTAAAAGGACACAACAGTCCCTCCTCCCTGAACAGCATTTTACAGTTTGCACATCTGCCAGTCCACCTAGTTATCTGGCAACCCAATGAGGCGCTACTGTCTATTATCACATTTTACAAATGGGGCTGGGGGTGACTTGTTCAAATTTCCTCAGCTAGCAGAATCACAGAACTGGGCCTGAGGCTGAGGCCTGTAGGATGTCTCTTCCCACCCCACCCCAGGCCGCCTCTCCCACTTGCTGGCTGACATGCAGGCAGGGCTGTTCTGGTGCAATCCCGGGGCCTTGTGGTCTGGGATCATTTCCTGTGGCCTGAAGTACTTATTTGCAAGTTGTAAGGACTGCCCGTTTTCTGGAGGCCTCGCTGAATGCTTCCAGCTGGGAATTTAACCTTCTCAGACCCAGCTGTGGATCTTGAGAGCTCTCTTCATTCCCACCCGTTTTCCTAGAACCCCTTGAAGTGAATCAGCTGTGGACGGGTGCGGGACAATGGAGGAGCATTGGACTGGGACCCAGAAGACCTGGTCTGGACCGGTTTTGCCACCCACTTGCTCTATGACCTCGTGCAAGTCCCTTCACCTCTCTGACCTCCAATCAAGACTTAGAAAGTGTGCTTCGCTGCCTGAGTTCCAAGCCTGGCCTCTTGTTTTCATTGGAATACGGATGGAACTGGCCTCCCTTTTGCGGCTCCTCCGCAGCTCAAGGTCTTAGGAAAAGCAGTGGAATTATTGCTAGGTAGGCCCTTTGGGGACAATGGAAACCAGCATTGGGCAGATGGGCAAACTGAGGCACAGGAAAGGGGAGTGGATTGCCCAGGGCCTTCCAGGGAAGCTGATGGTAAGGTCAGGTCGAGATTAAAATCCAGTGCAGCCATGGTGGCACCAAGGCTGGCACGTGAGATTTTAGCCTCCTGTAATTTTCCACCAGCCCCCATAAGCCATTTCCCATAAAATAGGAATAACAAATGCATATTTAAAATCCTACGTAAAGTGTGAATGAAAACAGCTTCAGAAAATTGTGCTGGTTTTATTTGCCTATAATACCCATCCCCTGAGTAAATACAGCACGTTTTGGCCTCGGGAGATGCCCAACCTTCCACTACACTGCTGCTGCCGTTAAGGCCCTCCTAGAGGGATGGCAGACAGTGACAGGGCAGGTGTGGGCTCCTCACTGCTGCCAGCAGCCTCCTCTTTGCATCTGGGAACACACGGCAGCCCTGGACACCTCCTCTCAGCCCCCAGTCCTCCTCAACTGGGAGAGGTTTCTCAAATGCTGGCCCACCCCTGTCCACCTCTGCCCTTACATTGGCTCCAGGAAGACTACAAGAAGGAGAGTCTAAGATTTACAAAAGAGTAAAGGAAAGGAAGTTTCATCAGTATTTAAAAATGTTTTTGGGGGCACCTGGGTGGCTCAGTCGGCTAAGCATCTGACTTCGGCTCAGGTCAGTTTCTCACAGTTCGTGGGTTCGAGCCCCGCGTCGGGCTCTGTGCTGACGGCTCAGAGCCTGGAGCCTGCTTCTGATCCTGTGTCTCCCCCTCTCTCTGACCTTCCCCTGCTCACACTGTCTCTCTCTCTCTCAGAAATAAATAAAATATTTAAAAAATAAAAATAAAAATGTTTTATGTTTGAGAGACAGAAACAGAGAGGGACAAAGTGCACTTAGGGGAGGGGCAGAGAGAGGGAGACACAGAATATGAAGCAGGCTCCAGGCTCTGAGCCGTCAGCACAGAGCCCGATGTGGGGCTCGAACTCAAGAACCGTGAGATCATGACCTGAGCCAAAGACAGACACTCAACCGACTGAGCCACCCAGGCACCCCATTTCATCGGTATTTTAGACCTGACTCTGTGTGTCTTTCCCTAGAAAGGAAGTTTCTGAGTCTGGCCTAGTACACAGAACGTTAAGGAAGCAGGGCATGTTAGAGCTGTAATAGCCCTTGGAGACCTCCAATTCAACCCTCTCAGGTTACAGATGGAGAAACTAAGGCTCAGAGAGGGGGAAGGGCCTTAGAAACCTGGCAGCAGAGGCAGGACTAGAAACGTCTTCTGCCCCTGCAGCCAGTGTTGTGGGTTTTTTTTTTTTTCCCACCCTCCCTTCTACCCTGCTGCCTCTTGTGCCCACGTGCAGGCTCACCCATGTGTGCGCTAATGCAGGCTGACGGCTGCTGGGAGGGTCACACATGGAGACACGCACCGGCCCATTCACTCTGACACATACCCCAGCTGGCGGNAGAAGAGCTGGGTTGGAAGGGACTCAGGGGTGGGGGTGGGGGGAGCTGGGAGGCCCAGTGCCACAGAGCTGGGATATGTGTGTGTGTGTGGTGTTTGTATGTCTGAGGGCTGGATCCAGAAGGCTCCATTGGGAGGCCTGGAGCCTGGCCACACCTTAGATAAAGCAAAACAAGGGGAGGGATCTTTAGCGTTTGGAGAGAACAGGAGAGAAAAGGAGACAGGGCTAAAGAGCCTGCAAAAGAGAAGTCCAAGAGTGGAGGCCCGGAGGCCTAGTCTGGCAGAGGTGGGACTGGTCCTGGAAGAAAAGCTGCCAGGCAGCCATTCAGAAAGTGTGAGCTCAGGGGCCACTGGCCATGAGCCTGGACCAGGGTGGGGAAGAGGCAGAAGTGGGGGCAACTCCCTAGAGCCCGGGGTCGGGGGGAGGGAGTTGCTGAGCTGAGGAGAGGCCAGGCAGAGGCCTCTGACTGCAGAGGTACAAGAGTAATAAGTCTCTCACG
>NW_027531185.1:638264-640612 GCF_008692635.1 Crocuta crocuta | reverse complement strand
ATGGGGAAACCAGGAAGGGTGGAGCAAGAATAAAGGAAGAGGAGAGGTGAACTTCTCTAGGAAAGCAGAGGAGGGGCCGCCTGGCTGTTGATTGGGACAGTGCCTAGAGGCGGGGGGGGGCTCCCAGAGAACCCTTCTGTCAGCCCTGACACTGCTCAGGACAAACCTTGTGCCCCTCACTCCCAAAGGGCCACGGGGCAAGGTGTGTGTTCCCCACACACCACACCACACTGCGCACACAGATGCACGCACACGCGCGCGCGCGCACACACACACACACACACACACAGAGTCCCATCATATATATCCCATTGTGTGACGGAGGCAATGGTTGTGAAGACAGTCTCCATCCCCCGCCTCACAGCAGGGCCTGGCATCAGCTAGAAGGGAAGTACTGGGTGGCTTGGGGGACAAAGGCCATTGGATTCCATACACCACCAATGGATATTTTTCTTGTTAACACACAATGCTGCTTACATAAATGGAACTGGCTAGACACTGTGAGAAACGTTTAGGGCTTAAGAAAAAGCAGGAGGAGGAATAAATAGCCACAAAGCCACAGGGTCCCAAGGGCTGCTTTCCTGAGGATGTTCTGCTCCCCCGCCCTCCCACACTCCCACGAATGGGGGTCTGGAAAGGAGGCTGCAAGGATGGAGCACACTCTCATCTCAGCAGCCCAGCCTGGCCCCGCCAGCACACAGGGATTTCCTCTGTGAACAGAACCCAAGGTTCTCCATGGCCCCTGAACTTTCTGCCCAGCGGGCCTAGCACCCCACTACCTTCTGGGCCCAGCTTCCCACCAAGGCCAATCCGCAGGCCGGTTCCAGGCTGAGAGAGCAATGGTTGGACAACTGTCAGGGCCAGGGCCTAAGGGATGTTTCCACCCATCCTGGTTGTTTCCACACAACTCTGACCCTGACTCCAGTCTCAGCCCTAATTCCAGGGATAAAGCAATCCCTGAGACAGCAAGCAGTGGCTTCAGGGGCTGCAAAAAAAATGTGAAACAAACAATAAAGAAAACCAAGTTCGGGGTGCTTGGGTGGCTCAGTTGGTTAAGCGTCCAACTTCGGCTCAGGTGATGATCTAACAGTTCATGAGTTCGAGCCCTGCATATGGGCTCTTTGCTGACAGCTCGGAGCCTGGAGCCTGCTTCAGATTCTCTGTCTCCCTCTCTACCCCTTGCTCCCCACCCTCTCTCAAAAAGAAACATTAAAAATTTTAAGAAAAAACAAAGAAAGAAAACTGATTTCATCAGAAGATTCCAAACTACTTTGGCCAAAAGTGGCCAACTTCTTTGTTTCCTCAGCTGGCCCCCTCCACACAGTGGAACATATAGGTAGTATCTTTAAACAGAGGGCCAGGCTGAAAGGGCAAAGGCAAATGTGCCACGATGTTTAACCCAAATGGGCGAGAAAATGTTCATGTATACTTAAGAGTAGTTGCACGAGGTAAACGAGAGCAAAGACGACATGATGCCCTCCCTTAAGTGCCCCAGGGCCAAGCCATCCAGGCCCAGGGACTATCTTCTTGATGGTCATCTGTTCCCTGGAACAAATAAACGGTACAGCAAACGGGCCCGTGACACCCAGAATTCTCCCATTTTAGGACTGGGTGAGGGGAGTCAGAAATATTACATTCCCTGGCCCCTGCTGCTCAGTGATTTTGCAGACAGAACTTCCTGTCTCCATACCCTCATGCCTTTTCTGGAGGCAAGAGTTCTTGGAACTTCATTTTCTCCATGCCCGCCCCTGCCTTTCCCATCCTCAGAAAATCCCCACCACCTTTGGAGAGTGGCGCTCCTCGCAAAAGAGCCCATTCTACTTTCCAAGCATCCATATCCCCATGCTCGCTCTGCCTGCCCCCTGGAAAATGGGTAAGGGGGATCCGGTGACTGGCACCCGTAGGTCCCTAAATGAGAAGCATGTTTGTTTATAGCCAGATGAAATCCACCCTTGCTCCCACCCCCTCTCCCCGGCCACGTCTGCATATGCATCTCAGAAGTTCCTGCCACGGCCTCTACACCAAGCTTCTGGCTTCTCCCAACCTTCCCACCCCTGGATCACTGAGGGGCGGGGCTGAGGCAGCTGCCACATTCAGCGTGGCAGAGCTGCTAGCTCAGTACAAATCAGAAACACATTGGAGGCAGGCAGGCCGGGAAGGAGCAGACAAGCCGGGGCTGGGGCCCATTAAGGCCAGAGCCCGGCCATGCTGTTTGCCGCCTCAGCACAAGGTTTCAGGTCTGCCTCCTGATTGTTTGTTTGTTGCAGAGTCGAGACAGGCTGAGAAGGCAGCTGACAAGGACCATGGGGGGTGGGGTGGGGGGGCGGAGAACAGGGAGGGCCTGGCTC
>NW_027531185.1:632142-638083 GCF_008692635.1 Crocuta crocuta | reverse complement strand
GTTCTCCCCAGCCTGGAACTCATGGAGTGCAGGAGAAGCAAGCTGCCTCGTTTCCCTACCCCCACCCCCAAATTCCAAACAGATGTGCAGTCAGATTCTTCCTCTCCTTGGTTGCGGGAAACAAAAGAAATTAAAAATGGGACCCTAGAGACACTACTTGCAGGAGAGCCCTAACGTAAAGGAGGGATAAAAGGGAGACACAGGAAGGACTTCCAGAGGTGCAGGTGAGATGGAAGAGGTGGGGGCACAGCTCACCCCTTCCCCTAAGGATGATTTCGTGAAGATTCCTATCTGAGGTCGGGCAGTTATTGGGGGGAGGGGGTGTGCCTGGAAGGATGATTGCTCTGGGAGGTCCCACTGAGTCTCAGATGTAAAGGATTCAAAAATGTCTGCAGTCATAAATAGAATCTATATATCTTGACTCAGTGAGGCCTGGCTTAATCGGGACTGGCATTAGAGATCGCAGAGCCTGCCCCCCTCGCTCAGAGATAGACTCTGAGGCCCAGAGAAGGGAAGTCGTTGCTCAGGGTCTCACCGTGGATCAGACTCTGGACTAAGTCATCTACAGTGGAGGCCTCCCAGCTCCCCACCTAATGCTCCTTTCAGTTCACATCACTCCCCTTTGTCAGTATTCTGATTTTGTAGGAAAGCAGATTCCCTACCCCTCCCAGTCTGCCTCACCCCAGCTCAAACCTAAGGTCTGGACATGGGATCTCTTTGAAGTCTGCAAGTCTCCGAATTTGCTTGGCAACTTCGTATAAGGAGGTTTCTACTAATGCCCCCCACCCCACTTTGCCCAGGCCAGCCTCAAACACCTACAATTGGTTGTGGACAGTGTGGTCACATGGTGAGCACCTGGGCTTAGGTTACCGGCCCAGTGGCCTTGTGTCTGACAACAGAGCTTCCAGCCTGCCCCTGGCTAGGCCTTCTCAAGGGCACCATGAGTCCCATGCCCAGCCCTGTTATGGCCTCAGCTCAGTTCCTCCCTCCTCTCCGATCTGCCTGCCACCTTGTCAAATCTGCCCCGGCCCTCATGTCCACCCATACCCACAGAGGCCAGCCTGAGGGGGTCTCTGGGTGGCCTGTGGGCTCCCAGTAGGGCTTGGCTGGAGATGTCCACCACAACACACACATGCATGCACACACATTTTGGGTGTGATGCACACACACTCTAGAAGCATCTGGTGATTGTTGCTCTGCCGTTTGGGTCTACGGGACTAGCCAAACCTCACTCTACCATTAAGACTACCAGCCGGGCAATAACCTATGACACATTTTCCACTCAAAGCCCTTGCCCCTGGGGGCACTGAAAACTCCTGACTATTGGTGTTCATGCCAATGCTGGTAAGGATGAATGCTAAGGAATAGGCTTGGAGAGATGGTAGCCAAAGAGAATGAATTTTCTTTCGGTTCTCTCTCTCTCTCTCTCTCTCTCTCATTCATACACACTCACACACACACTCACACACACACCATATTCACACTCACATCCTCCTCATTCTTTTCTCTCTCTTTTTTTTTTTCTCTCTCCCTCCCCATCTCTCTTTTTTCTTGTAGTAAATTCCAAACAGATGGGCAAGTCTTCTCTCCCACTTCTGAAGTTGAGGGGAAATATCAGCCACGGGGAAGCCAGAAATCACTCCCTTCCTCAGACTGGATCATCTCAGCTTCACTGGGTCTCCTATTCCAGTGTCTCACACCTCACTGGATTAGGCCCGATATTAAAAAGTATTTCCTAAATCCTTTTTGTTCCAAGTCTACTATTGACACTTGTGCTTACCTCTTTGCAGGGCCTCAGACGTCGTTGGGTGGAGGAGGAGGGAGGGGAGCGGGACATACTTTCCGGGATTCAACTATCCGCAGGGCTGAACCCAGGCTGTAACCCCATTATCAGGGGGAAGAAGAGCTCAACCGCTGGGCATGACTGAGAATATCAATGGAGTGTTGTGTCTGCCTCTTACAAGCTCTCTAAGCCTAGAGACAAGCACAAACAGAAAATGGCAGCATTTGGAGCAGTTAAATGCTGCTGCTTGCTTTGCAGGAGGAGCTGGGGCTTGTTATCTAAGCTATAGACAGAGGGATTTATACATCTCCATGTGATTTTTTCCTTGCAGTGCCGAGGCCCAGAATCCCTATACATGGCAGGGCAGGGACAAAGCCTCTCAAATCTAGGCATGGCCCCAGAAAGGGCAGTGGGAACCCGAGTTGGGCTGAGCTGCCTGGTTTCCTGGGCCCGCAGCCTCTTGGGACCACAGCTGTGGCCACAGAACCACCACCCAGGCCCCTGATCCACAACTCCAGCTGAGGTGTCACCTGGACTTTTGGCTTGGGGGTCAACTTCATCTGCAACTGGTCTCACATCAGCTTGTACCTCTGCTTGGTACCCTAGATCTAACAGCTAGCCCTGTAAGTTTGTGCCCATCTTAGGAATGCAGAAGGATGCCCAAAGAGGGGAATGGCCCCAGCTCGCTTTCCTGACATGTAATGATACTAGTGATAGCTAACACCTTTTGAGTAGCGACTTTGTGCCAGGCACTGTTCCAAGAGCTTTGCATGTATCCTGTGCCATAGGAACTCTTAACATTACTCTCATTTTACAGATGAGGAACCTGAGAGACAGAGGTTAAGTAACCTGTTCAAGGTCACACAGCTAGCAAGTGGCAGAACTGGAATTCAGCCCAGTATACAGAGTGGGCCCTCAAGCATATAATCACTGCTTTCAAGGGCTACTGCCCTGTCCTCCCATTCTTCCCAGGATTGCAGTCAGGCCTCCCAGCCCCATGCCCTCTGGCTCTGTCTCCATGGCCTTCCTATCAGAGTCTCATTACCACACACCATCCATCCGCCCGAGTCCCATCCAGCAGCCAATGCTGGGCTCACTAGCCCTCCTGCTGTCAATCCGGGCCTCGGTTTCTTGACACCTGCTGAGATCTTCCTCCATTACCTGCCCTGTCCAGGCCTCTCTTCAGAACTGACAACCAGGTTGCTTCTGCTGGAGATTTAGCACGGTGCTGTTTAATAGAAATATTATGCAAGCCCCATATGGAATTTTCTAGTAGCTAAGTTAAACAACTGTTTTAAAAAGTGAAAGTAATTTTAATAATATATTTTATGTGACTCCACGTATCCAAAAGAGTATCATTTCAACATGTAGCCAATATAAAAGCTACTAATGAGATGGTTTCCTTTCTTTTTTCCACACTCCACCTTCCAAGTCCAGTGTGGATTTTTCACCTCCAGCCTCTCTCAATTCTACCTGGGCACACGTCAAGCACCCAGTGGGCACAGGTGGTGAGTGGCTGTAGTATTAAATAGCACTGATCCAGAAGCAGAGTGTGGACCCAGAGGAACCCTGGGTACAGAGGATAAGTGGAATAACTCGAGGGGTGGAGTTGGTGCATTGTGCAGAGGAGTTGAAATGGACGCCGACTTGGGAGTTCAGCACCCTGAGTTCTATTCTTAGTACTGATGCCAAGTTACTAGTGAGCTTGAGTAAACTCCTCATCCTCTCAGAATATTACAGTGAGAAGGCTGGCCTAAGGGCCCTTCCAACTTGAACATTCTACTCCCCCAACCCCCTTTTTCTCCCCTACATGCCCATGGTACCTAGTTATCAGTAGAGACGAAGTCCAGGAAGTGGCGAAGCACTCAAGAAACAGGATGAGCACTGGAAGAGCCTCCCTTTCTCGAGGACATAAATCTGTGGTCTCTACTGCCTCTTCTGGAAATATCCCTGGTTACGTGGAGCGTGGCCCCTCATTCCTCACGATGAGTGGATGCTGGGACTTGGCCTGGGACTATTACCTACTCCTAATTCTGTGTAAATAGAGTCAGGTCATCTTTCCAATAACAGGAACAGTTTGAGAAGTGGTAGACCACGCAATTGGTTTTTACCTGTTTAGAGAACTCAGGTGGCTCAAAGTTTTTCAGTCCCCTTCCATGTTCTATGTCTCCATACCAACCAAAAAGACTTTGATAAAAGCTTGGTTTTCTGGAGGTCAGACCACTAGGGGGAAAATAGGTATACTGAATACGCTTTAACCAACTACACATGCCCTTGGGAATTCTGTAATTCACCCCTCCACACACCGGAACTCCTGGTCCAGCGGACTCACTGGCCTAAACTGAAGCCCTAAAGCCATTAGAGAAATGTTTTACTAGGGTTCTGAGCCTGAGATTTGAGGAAACAAAGGAGTTTCCAAGTGATTTTGACTAGTTATAACCCAACTGGAACAATGCCAGCCTTTTCAAACGATTCTTTTAAAGAACTTACTGACTGCTTAAAGTTATCATTGGAGTAAAGTGACCTTATTATAACCAAGGTCAAATGTCTATGGAATTAAAATAGATATTCTACTTCCAGGTCATGACAGGATTTTGCTTTGGTGATTCAAGGCTTTGTTTATGAAAGTGGGATGGACTAACATAAGTGCCTATAGGTGTAAAACCTGCAAATGGGTACCAGAACACAGAACCAGGGCCATTTTGCTTGGACATTACCCCTGAGGGCGTCGTTTCAAGACTTGGTCTAAGCTCCTGGCTATGGAAGCTAAAGACAAAATTCTTCCTCCTCTAAGACTTGGCACCCGCCGCCCTGCACCTGTAAGGTGGGACTAAACAGAGCCTGCCCTGCCCTACTGTGGCCCAGAGTGGTTGTGAGGGAGGGTCCCATGCCTTAACTACTAGGTGGGAATAGACTTTGTATTGAACACATGTGAAAGGTTATTTCCCCACCCAGAGGAAAATAGAGGTACAAGCATGGAGATTCCTGGCTATCTTTTTTTTTTTTTGGTCCATCTTCCGCATGTTCAGTGTCAATGGGGAAGCTCAGAGAATGAGCTTCTAGTATGGTCTAGGAGTAGATCAGACACTGGAAAGTAACTGGAACCCAGGAGGGGTGAGAGGCATCCCTGAGTCAGAGGTGAGGCAGGAAAAGGCAAAGGATTTAAAGAGGTTGAATAAGAGCTTGAACAGAATTATTCATAATGATTTGTAAAGCATATGGTGTCTATTGTATTCTACCTTTTCAGAAGACGCTTGTGCAAATATTCATAACACCTCTGGAAAGCGAGCACCCTTGCTGTCTCCATTTAACCGCTGAGGAAGCTGAAACCCAGAGAGTGTAAGCCATTTATCCAAAGTCACAGAGCTAGTAAATGGCAGAGCCAGAATTTGAATCGTAGGCTGTCTGATAACAAAGCTATTCTCTGCTCATACTGTGCTGCCCTTGACCCCGGGGGAATTGTGGGCGAGCATATAACAATGCTAACTGATTCATATAGTCCTCTCCAGGCACTAGTCTATGTCCTTTATGCATATTAACTCACTTGATGCTCACCACAACCTTACGGGGTCGGCGCCATTATTAGCCTCCTCCCTGCAGAGAACACTGAGGCACAAAGAAATTAAGTCACTTACCTAACTGCAACCCATTGCCAAGTGGCAGAGCTGGGATATGAACCTGGCATCTGGCTCTGGAGCCTTTGGCCATTCAGGCTGGGCTTTGTTCCCCAGGTGGTGGCCTGAAGGAGTCACCGCCTCTGAATCCCTGAGTTCCTGGTAGCAGAGAAACCACCCAGAACCTCCCCAGCAGGCTGAATCCAGCATTCCCTCCCCAGGAGCATCAAGCCACCATGCCCACCTTTTAAGAAAGCCCAGCCAAGCAGAAGCAAGCTCAGCCTGACAAAGAGGCAAGGTGGTGTAGTGGAAAGAATGTGGTCTTTGGCAGCAAACAAACCTGAGTTGAAATCTTGGCTTCAGAAGTTACTTTGTGACCTTGGACAACTCACCGAACTTCTCGGGATGTCAGTGTCCCACCGCTAAGGGCTGTTGTGCGAAGTAAATTAAATGGCTATATAGAAATGTGAATTATATACTCTAAAGTGCTCTTGAAGGTTAGTTGTAATTGTTAGCTGTTCTATAGGGCTAAATTCCTGTGCCC
>NW_027531185.1:628077-632049 GCF_008692635.1 Crocuta crocuta | reverse complement strand
CGGGTCTGCAGCTGAGGGGGGCGGGGCTCCCAGGAGGGGTCCTGCGGGGAGCGGGAGTGGGGGGGCTCCAGGAGCCTTGGGCATGGGGCCAGGGGGTGCAGACCCACTGAGCTCTGCACTCAGAGAAGGGGAGTGGGGCAGCTGGGAAAGGAGGCCTTGGGCCTTCGCNCGCCGACTGTGGATGGGGCAGAGCAGGGTTTCTGGACTGGGCAACTCTAAGCCAAGCCTGGGCTGGAGGTAGGGAAGACTGGATAGCTAGTTTCTATGCCCAGCCGGGATCCTGANGCTGCGTCTGAATGTGGACCCATGTTTGTGTGCAGATGTGTCTGATGTGTGTGTGTGTGTGTGTGTGGGTGGGTGATGGGCCTGTGGAGAGGAGACAGGAGTTGGGTCCCCAGCCTTCTCTTCCCCCTCCTCCTCTACTCCAGCTCTTCCCTCTCGTCCTCTCCTTTTGCCCTCCCCTCCCCCTGCACCATGAAGGCTGTTTTTGTTCCTCCTCCTGGCCTAGCCCCTGAGGTGTGCAAACAGGAAGGACCTCTCCCCGGGCAGTGAGTAAGGAGGGAAAAATGAGGTGTTGAAAAGATGACAAGTCGCCCTGTCAGAGCTCACCTTGGCAGGGAGCAGGCGGCAGGGGCCGGCGGGTGGTGGGAGGGGGTCTGCCCTGGAAGCCAGCCTACATGTGCCAAGAGCCAGGCAAGCTGATCCTCAACAAGTAGGCACTGTGTATGCGTTTGTTTGGTTTAGAAAAGCACCCCCCTATTCCCACCATCAAAGATTTCTCCCTTTCCTTCCCAGTAGGAAGAGTAAAGGCCGCTGGGCCAGCGGGTTTCCAGCGTGATTGGAGGGGGCAGGGCAATGGGAGGGGGCTGGGCAGGAGACCCAAATGCCTCTTCTAAGCTCCAAGCCTTGGATCCAATAGCCTGCTGGACAGCCCCTTGAATGTCTCCAAGGGTTCCCAAACTCCACATCCTAAACTGAATTCATCAGTGCCGCTCTCTCCACCCCTGCATTCTGTCCCTCCTATAGAGCTCCTATCTCAGTAAAAATGACCTCATCATCCAGTCACCCAAAAGCCAAAATCCTGGAAGTCATCCAAGACTTCCTCATACCCCCAATTGAATCAGTGTCCTAATCTGCTCAGTTCTCCCTTTTATCTCTCCAATCTGTCTCTTCTCTCCCTCCTCAAGGCCCCACCCTGTTTTAGTTTCATTCATTCATTCACCTATTCAACAATGATTTATTAAGCACCTACCGTGTGCCAGGGAATGTGTTCGCCATTGACAATTCAGCTGTGAAGAAATCTTACCTGGCTTATGCTCCTCTGAAGTTTTGTGTCCTATGTGGCTGGGCTCAGTGCAGTGGGGTAGGACTGACTGGACCAGTCGGCTTCTAAAACTGTTCCTTCCAGAGGGTAATGGTTAAAAGCAGTGACTCTGTAGCTAGCCTGCCTGGGCTTGAATTCTAGCTTTACCGCTTAGAGATGTGTGGCCTTAGCACATCATTTAATCTCTCTGTGCATTAGTGTTCTTTTTTAATTTTTTTTTATTTTTAAATGTTTATTTATTTGAGAGAGAGAGAGAGAGATCAGGGGTGGAGGCGGGGCAGAGAGAGAGGGAAACACAGAATCTGAAGCAGGCTCCAGGCTCCAAGCTGTCAGCACAGAGCCGGACACAGGGCTCGAACCAACGAACCGTCGTGAGATCATGACCTGAGCCGGAGTTGGACGGACGCTTAACCTACTGAGCCACCCAGGCGCCCCTCTTTGTGCCTTTCTTTTCTCACATGGAAAATGGGGGTGAGGATAGCAACTACCTCTAAGGATTAAATATGTCAATATTTTAAGGTGCAAGCACAATATTCCACATTAGCATTGTTAGTTTCATTATTTAAAGTGTGGGGCGAGGCAAAGCCTGATGATAGACCAAATTATAGGAACCCAGAGGGAGGCCTGCCTAGGAGGCAAGGGGTCAGATTGCAAGAATATGGCAGCAGGCCCTGGCAATGGCCCTGTCAAGAAATCAGCATGGGAAATGCAACAGAGTCCTGATGAGCTGGCAGAGGCCTGTCATAGGAATCCAGGAATCCAGAATCTGGAAATCCAAAGGGGAAGAAGTAAAGTGTGGCAGAGTAGTCACTGTCAGGAAGGCCAGGGTAACAACCCTAGCTCTGCCACTGTCTAGCCATGTAACCTCCAGCAGGTCATCTTCCCTTCTGAGCCTCAGTTTCCTAAGCATAGCAGTTAACAAGAACTGAGAGCTTAATATGCATCCGGCACCAATTCAGCACCTTAACTGCTCCCCTTGAAGGGAGCTACTATTGTTTAACTCCCATTTTACAGATGAGAAAACTGAGGCACAGAGAGGTTAAGGCACTAGCCCAAGATTGCAAAGCAAGTGAAATACAGCACTGGGCCTTGAAAGCATGTGTCTTTGAGACTAGTGATTAGAACACCTTCATTGTAGAGCTGTTGTAAAAATTGCATGATATACTTCTGGAAGCGTTTGGTAGCAGGCTGGCAGGCTGCCCAGGGAGGATTGTCTTTAGGCTGTGGGCTCTAGCTGCCAGGCTGAGGCTACAGAGCCTGGGCCAGCAAGAGGAAGCCTGGGCCTCAGACATCTAATCTGAGCAGTGCCAGAGTCTCAGGGACAGACCAGAATCCCCTGGTCCAAGGTTAAGCTGGGCTAAAGGCCAAGGGGACTTGAACCCCTGAGACCGCTTGAGGGCAGAGACCGTCTTGGTCACGGCTGGATGCCCCCATGCTCTACAAAAGGAAGTGCTTAATAAATATAGGAAGGAAATGCCACTCTTGAGGGTCTCTTATGTACTGCCACTGCACTATTCCCCTGTGTTCTCTTCTTCACAGCAGTCCCAGAAGGTTATCATGCTTATTTTACTCATGAGGAAACTGAGGTTCAGCGAGGTGATGTGACTCACTCAGGGCCAAGAGCTAGGAAGTAGTCAAACAGCTCTTTGAATGCAGAGAACAAAAGAAAAAAAGAAAAAAAAACCTATGTGGCACCTGGGTGGCTCAGTTGGTTAAGCGTCGGACTTTGGCTCGGGTCATGATCTCACGGCTCGTGAGTTCAAGCCCTGTGTGGGGCTCTGTGCTGGCAGCTCACAGCCTAGAACCCACTTCAGATTTTGTGTCTCCCTCTCTCTCTGCCCCTTTCCCACTCATGCTCTCTTTCTCTCAAAAATAAATGAACTTTGAAAAACATTTTAAAGGGGGGGGGCAAAAACCCCCTTCTATTCATGGCAGAGAAGGAAAATACATTTTATGGTTCTAATTATAAACTTCTCTGGTGATTGTGGGCTTTACCCCTCTACCTACCTGTAGCCAACAAACAAGTACTACCGCTGCCTAACTGACACTGGAGCAGGATTTGGAATCCACTAGATCTGCATATATATATTCTGAGCTTCTCTTGACAAGCCCCCAACCCTCATCGACCTGAACCAGGCACTCTGGGACTCCTCCACTCAGAACAAAGAGACTGGCAGCAGCTTTGTACTCCCACAGACCCAGATGAGCTCCGAGGCCAGCCACTCTCTTAGCTGGGAGGACTCTGGGCAAGCCTTGTGCTTTTCTTTCTCCAGTGCCCCGCCTGCAAGGGAGGAGTCAATGTGGCAGCCATATCTAATCAGGCAGGGCCCCAAGACACAGAAGCTCCTTCATCTAGGCCTGAGGAAGGGTCAGGCCGGGGCTCAGGGAGGGGCCAGGGCAGACACTGAGCCCATCCAGCCGGGACCAGCCCACATTCCTCAGCGGGCCTGAATGGGGTGGGCATGCTCAACAGGAAGCCAAGCCCTTCACCAGGAGGGGCTCAGCCGCCATCTGTGCACACAGACAGCGGTGAGCAAAGGGCCTCGGCCTGCAGAGTCAATTGCACAGAAAAAAATAGCAAACATTTTGCTTCCTCCTTCTCCCCTATCTTGCTGTACTCCACTTCCAAAGGGAATGTTGGAATCCTC
>NW_027531185.1:616796-627984 GCF_008692635.1 Crocuta crocuta | reverse complement strand
ATCACCTGAGGCTTTTCTCGTGTATTTTGTCCATGTATTATTTCATTTCCTCATTCCAAGCACCCTATAAGACAGGGGCTCTTTTGGCCCATTTTATTTTCTTTGTTTTTTTACATTTATTTATTTTTGAGAGACAGAGTGTGAGCAGAGGAGGAGCAGAGAGACAAGGAGACACAGAATCCAAAGCAGGCTCCAGGCTTTAAGCAAACGTTTAGCACAGAGCCTGATGCCGGGCTCAAACCCACGAACCATGAGATGATGACCTGAGCCAAAGCCGGACGCTCAACCAACTGGGCCACCCAGCAGCCCCTGGCCCGTTTTATAAATAAGCAAACCAAGGCTGAAAGAGGGTATGTGCCTTGCTCACCACTCACAGTTAATTAGCACGGAAACTGTTTCAGATGAACGTCTTTGGACTCCACAAATGCCCTGTTCTGTTAGCCCACTCTCCCGCTGACAAAGGCTTGTCTGGACTCCCTCAGGAAGAGCCAGCCTCGAGAGGCTTGAATCAGTGTTCCCGTAACATTCCAATTTTTGTCCTTTTTTCTCCCAGATCACCTGCTTGTTGACGAAGATTTGAGAAATGCCCTCAACACACAGAGATAATTAAAATGATCTGTAATGCCACCACTGAGAGAACCACTGTCAGCTAACATGATGGTAGGTTTCCTGATAATCTGTTACATACATATACAATCTGGAGATCTCTTTTACATACCCGAATTGATAGTGGACCTGCTGTGGATGCTGGGCTACCCTCCAGCCCCCACACCACGTCCTCATGAGGCAAGCTGAAATGTGGTTCCTCCTCTCTCCATACGGCCTTCTTGGGTCAACATTTCTTGATCCCAGGGTGCATGAACACACACCATACTATTTCATACCCCATGTGTTTATTCATTCCGTTTCCTTTGCCTGAGGTCCCTGCCTTCCTGCCTCCTTCCTTCCCTCCCTCCTTTCTCTCTCTGTCTTTGTCTCTCTATATATTGATCATGTTTACATGTGGTAAAAAAAAAAAAAAATCTAATTCACAAAAACTCCAAAGGGACAAAAGGGCACACAGTAAAAAGTGAGGCTTCTCACCCTGACCTCAACTCCTGTTTCTTGTGTATCCTTCCGGAGACATTCTATGTACCAATCGGCACAGAGGTGCACGTATCTCTTGTGAAACACACATGGTAACATCCTTACTGTTCTTTGCCTCCTTCTTGTAACTTCTTGGTTTTTGGATATTGTTACAGAGCAGTAGCTGTGGACCTGCCTTATCTGGGTAAAGGCCGTCTAGTGAAGCGTCTGATGGCTGTGCCATAATTTATTTAAGCAGGCTGCTGGTGGTGGGCATGGCAATGCTTTCCAATCTCTTGCTACTACAAACAATGCAACAGTAAATATCCTTGTACAAACAACCTTGTGCTTTTGTCATGTAGGAGAAACTCTGCTAGTGGAACTGCAGGGTCAGGGGGTGTGCAGCCTTCAAATGCTAATACATTTCACTGCAGAGCCCTTCACAAACACCAACTGACGCTCTCACTGATAGATGTTTTAACGGGTCCGTATTACCCTCCCTCCTTCCCTTTCTTCACCTGGCCAATGCCTACTCACGCCTTCAGAGTGGCCTCATCCAGGATGCCTGCAACAAGCATCCCTTCCCAGCACAGCCCTCCGGCTCTTTGCTTACAGATCGCTTCGTGTTTGCCTCCATGTCACGCTTGCCACAGAAGTTTGCAATCCTCTCTTTATAAATCTGTCTCCCACACTAGACTATGAGCTCTTTGAGGGAAGGACTAAGCCTTATTCATCTCTTGCAGGTTCCAGTCCAATACCCCACAGGCAGAAGGTCAATAAATATTTGTGGAACTAAACCAGTCGACTCTTGAATCCTCAGCTCTGAGTAGAGTGGGCAGGAATGTGTTTGCTATATGCAGGTATGGTCTGGGCTGAGCAGTGCCTTGGGCTTGGTTCCCCTGGGTCCCTGGAGATTTGTCTTCATGCATTGGGTGCCCGGCCCCTACCTTCTTTTAAGCTGGCCCCAGGCCCTGCTTCAGCCACACTCCTCCAACTAAAAGCAGTTACTGTCCCCTAGTCCCCCGCTCTTGTGGAAGAACCCCTTTACAATCATGTGTCTCATTTCTCCTCCTCTTCCCATCCAAATGCCTGGGACCCTCTTGTCTGTGTGCCCCCCTGGGTCTTCAGTGAATTGCTGGGAAGCTGGCAGCCTGTGCTGCCTATGACCAGAGCACCTGAATGGAGTCTAGCCAGAGCCAGCCCGGGCTGAGGACCAGATCCCTACCCATTCCTCACCACACTGCGGCTGAGACAGCTGCTGCCCTCCCCTGCCAAGCAGACATACCCTTCCTGTCTCTTCAGAACTGTCTCCACCTTCCTGAACCTTGGTGTCTTTATCGTTCACCTTTCAGAGTGGATGGGAGGGTCCAGTGACATCCCTAAATGTGAAGGGGTCTGGGGGAACTCTTATCCAAATGTAAGGGATTATGAAGCCTTGCTAATGTTTCAGGATGATAAAATCTGGCGGAAGGAAATGGGATGTGAGACATGCAAGGGGCAGCAGAAGCCTGCGGCAACAGGCCTGGCACCAATATCCCATTGTACGGATGACAGCGCCAAGGCAGACTGAAAGCTTGCTTCACGCTGGGCCTCATCCAAGGCTGGGGCCAGTGACTGACGGACAAACACCCTCTCAGCTCCATGTTTGTCAGAGGTTCAACCCAGGCCAAAGAGAGAGATTCTGAGGCCAGGTGCCACATATTTCTCTGTCGTCGAGATGCGCGTCACTTCTTAGTCACAGGCCCTGGGCCTAAGAACAGTCTCTGAAATACTGGGGACTCAGCAGGCCAAACAGAAAATGGGACAGAGGGTGGCCATAGGAGAGGAGGAGGGGTATCACGGCCCGCAGAAGCAGGGGTTGGGAGCGGGGGTGAGGCTGGATCAGGAGCACCTGGTTGGGCCAGGACTCCATGGTTTCTCCTGGGCTCTCCAAACACAACCCCTGCCTTCAGCCCACCTTGGGAGCCATGCCGTCAGCCAGTGTTGATGAATACTTCTGAGGCAAGCACTGGGTGCCAGCCCTACGGAAATGACTCAGATAATACCTCCTGACCTCAAGGGCTCAGAGATGAGACCCAGAAAGTGAAGGAGCCAGGGGTGTCAGAAAACATTATTCTCAGGAGCTTGCACGGGAACAGGACTTTTTAAAGCATGGATAGAACTGACAGGGCTAGAAAGGGCATTTCAGATCAGAGGTCCGGGCACAAGTGTAGAAGGGTCTAGCCAGAACAGAGGGCTAAGAGAATAGTGCCTTGGAACCGGGAAAGGCCTTATGACAGTTCAGCTGTAGTGTTAGCTAGAGGGACCTCCGCAGGAACCTGGGGTGCTGTCTTGCAAGATACCGTGGCTTAGACTCCAAATCCATGACCAAAATGTGGAGCTATTTATTCCGCAGCCGGGAAACGAGCCCAGAAACCAAGAGGTTTAGTGTGGTGGGTGGCAACTTTAACAAACATGACAAATAAACCACTCTCCAAAATGACCGCTTGGTGTGTAGCAGCCCCTGAAGCCTGCTGTTCTAGAACCATGGCTCCAGGTACCAATAGCAGGTCCGCTGTTTTGTAAACAGAAATTGCCTGACCTTTTAAGCCATTTGGGGTATTTCATATGGCTAAAACATGGGCACAAAAGTGGGCTATGGTGTTGACCAGTGTGCTACTTGGGATTCTTAGAAATGACAGAAACCAACCTAGTCAATTTGAGCAGAACAGCCTTGCTGGAAAGCTACGGGGGAGGAGCTCGGGCGATTGTCCAGGAGGCTGGAGAATCAGAAACTGGCAGGAAAAAGGGAACTGGGCATCTTAGGGACACAGCCACATCCCACACAGGAGCTTTCGGCCTCTAGCACTGTCAGCATGGTCCCATACTGCGGTCACCGCCACCGGCGCCACCACCAGCACTGTAACACAGAAGCATACGCTCCATGACTCGACTCCTTGGACTTCCTCTCCCTCCAAACTGAAGGTATTGGGCACAAGTGTCGGATGTGCTTAACTGAGGTCCCAGGCCCAAGTCCAGGCCACGCAGAGCCTGGGGCCCAGGTATCCAGCCTTATGGCTGTCCCTAGTAAGGAGAACCTTACCTCCACAGCATGACCCTCCATAGGCCGGGTTCTCCAATACAAGCAGGGGGCTGCAAGCACCAGAGAGGAGTCCCCTTTGGTGGATTTACTAACTGTGACTCTAAAGGAAATTAAGGCTGCTGTTAGGCAAGGGAGCGGGGAGGAAGATAACCAGGCCTCAAGGGTGCTTCTAACATACCTTCTGGTGTGGTGCCAGTCAAGGCACAGAGAGGGATGAACATCAGGCAAACCACCAAAAGCCCACCCTTCATGAGCCCTCTAAGATCACAGGTGTCTGAGTCTCTGTGCCAGCTGAGGTGCTGACCAAAGGCCAAGGGGGAACAGAGAATGGCTGTGGGGGACAAAGTATATATATCAGCTTGACCACTAGCAGTGAGCCTGTACTTGCAGTGAGAGAGTAATCGTCTCTCTCCCCTTTTTTTACTGGGATTTTCTTTAANGGCAAATTAATTATTTCAGGTGAAAAACATCAAAAGCCCCCTTCCGAGCTCATTTCCAACCCCTCATCCCTCCCCAGAGGTAACCAGTGCCATCAGTTAGGTATGTATGTGGCCTTGCAGACACTTTTATGCATTAGGATATATAGTTTGGTTTTGTAAGGTTTTATTTTACATGAAGACTGTACATATTGCCCCACAACATACTTTTTTTACTTAACATTATGTCTTGAAGATCTTTCCAGATCAGTACATACAAGTTTCAACTGCTGCATAAGCATTACTTCCATACCACCACGTATCTGAGTTGGGCTGAAAGACACGTACCACGTTACATTCAGAAAGGCAGCTGTTCCCCCCACCCCCACAAACTGTTCTCCAAGAAAGCTATTGCTTACATTTCTTTCTTCCCTAGCCCAAACTAGATATTATCATGAGGAAAAACTCTTGCTTTCTGATGGCCACGATATGTTTCACTGTTTTGTTAGTTTACATGTCACTGATTGCCAGTGAGGTTGAACATTAACAATATCCAGGCTGGTGGAGCTAAAAACAGCTCTCATAAACTGCTAGTAGGAGCATAAATTAGTACAATCACTGCAGAGAGCAGTTCACCAGTATCTAGTTAGGATGAAGATTCTTAAATGCGAAGACCCCCAAATTTTACCTCCAAGCCTAAGACCCAGACATTTCATCTCCATTTTTATATATATATACTTACCCCCAAAGAAACTCACACATGTGCACAGAGAGACATCTGTTAAGTCTATTCATTGCTGCAAAATACTGGGAAGAACGTAACTGCCCACCACCAATGAGGGAATGAATAAATTGTGATGATCCATACAACTGAATATGTAGTATACAGCAGTTACAATGCAGGAACTAGAGCTATGAGTATCAAAATGGTTAAATCTCAAAAACAATGTTGAGTGAAAAAATCAAGTTGCAAAATGATACATACATTCTATCAATTATGTCCACTTAAAAAAACATAAACATTTTATCCGGGCTATGGATATATATACACAGATACATATATATGTACACATATACATACACACACATACAGCTAAAAACACAGATGAGAAGTAAACACACCATTTCCTGGGTAGTGCTTACCTCTGTGGAGGAAGGAAAGTAAATATGATGGGTGAGGAACTTCACTTGTACCTGAAAAATTCTATTTATCGGAAAGAGAAAGAGAGAAGCCAATATGGCCAAATGTTAAAACCTGTTCACTCTGTGTACATGGGTATCTATATTTGCCACGGCACTTGTCTGGCGTATATTTTTCTATTCCTTTTGTGTCACTGTGTTAAGGTGTATTATCCGCACAGAGGTTTGTGATTTTGGAGGTTTTTTTTGCCCACTCCCTCTAAGAGTTTCTTTTTCTTTTTCTTTTTCTTTTTTTAAGATTTTATTTCTTTAAGTGATCTCTCCCCCCAACACGGGGCTCAAACTCATGACCCCGAGATCAAGAGTTGCACACTCTACCAACTGACCCAGCCAGGCACCCTGCTCTGAGAGCTTCTATTTTCTAAGAAGGAACTTTAACCCCTTCACCCCTATACTCAGTTTGGACTTAGTCACCATTTTTCTTTATTTTTACCATGCTTTCTCATTGTCTCTTTCCCTTCCATAGACTGACAGAGTACTCTCCATTTGACCTTTGCCCCTTAGAGTAGTTGGACAATCACACACTTTATTCCTACTTTTAGAAATCATTACCCTTAATTCTTTGCTGCTGTTGGAGTCAGCATTTCCAATGACATTCCAGCTTTTCCACTTTTGGGAACATCAAGAAAAAAAAAACCACACCAAACCCTATTTTTGATGCAAGTACAAGGGATTGATTATAAAGTCACTTGGTACCACCATTTTAGACAAAACCAAACAATTCCACTATACCATGTAAAACCAAAAGAAGAACTTTAATAAGCTTTTACGGCACTGCAATTACAGGAACATTAACCCATAACATGCAACAGAAATGATGATGCCTTCTGGACATACTTAACAGATAAACTTGACGTTACAATTAACAGCAACATATTCTACTGAAGAAGACAAATGCAACTTACTTCCACTCTTGGGTTAGAAAATGTATGTTTTTACCGCAATCTCAAGTAGCATTTAGAAAGTTTAGTTTTGCTTTTCTAACCTCTAAGAGATAATATGATTTGTAATGCAATCGCACACAACCGTTTTCACATTGGAAAGAATCACAAGGAATCAAGAGGTGTGGATTAATCAACTGATTGGTTTCATTTTAATTGTTAATTTTGAGAGGGCTCCTGCAGTATTGTGGATTTCAGATGGGGAAAATCAACCGACAAAGGAGTAAAGAGCCTTGGCCTTAGAGCGGCGGAGGGAACATGCAGCGGCACACGGGGCAGGTGCCTGACTTCTGAAGCCAGATGGACACGCACGGCTTGTGGAAATAGTGGTGGCAGGGCAGCTCAGTTGCCACCTCCCCCTTCACATATTCACTGCAGCAGATGGGGCAACACATTTCCTGCCCCACGGCACTGTGATCTTCGGTGACCAGGATCTCAGGAAGGGTGTCGATGCTCTCCTTGCTCGCAGGTGGATTGGCCACCTCCACGTCCACTGCGAGAGACTCTAAGTGCGCAAGGGCAGTTTCCATCGCCTGGGCCAGGCGTTCTTCAAGTGCCATGTATGTTAGAAACTGAGGATCCACGTACGAAATGGCTTCGGCCACCCCCAACCCATCTGCAAACCCATCAAAGAGGCTCCAGTCCACTTCTAGGTCTTCACTCACACTGGAGTCATCTTCAAGGTTGTTGTTTCCATCCAGCATGAACACTCCTGGCTGCAGAAACTCCTGACCAGAATCGTTGTCTGCCTCGCTGCTGCTCTCATTTTCGTTGTACTGGAGCCAAGGAACTTCTCCTTCTGGGGATGCCTGCTCCTCTTCTTGAAGAGGTGGTCCCCGAACTTCTTCAAGTTCATTGCTGCCATTGCTGCTCGCGCTGGCACTAGCGCTAGGGCTGGCGCCAGCACTGGCATTCACTCTGACCTGCTCGGGTTCATGCTCTTCTTTCCCTGGCAGAGTCTCCCAGCTTTCGCCACTGGATGACAGATTTTGCTCTCGGCCTCGATACTTCCGACGCAGAGCAGCAGTCCACTCTTTGTCACTGTCAGAGTCTTCCTCGTAGTATTTGTAGTAATCATCACTGTAGGTCCAGAAGTCAGGGTCGGCCATGGTTCGGCGTCGTCTTGGCACCTTTTCTGGCTTCACTTTGTCATTCCTGGCATCCCTCTTCTCTTCAGGGTACTTCGGCTCAGAGTACCCACTTGAACTCTCGCCTCTGCCTCTTCTGCCTCGGCCATCAACGTGGCCTTCATCAGCACTGGCAGAATCCCTCCACCTGGAAGTACTGTGTGGCATATCATCATCATCATCAGTATCAAAAAATATTTTTGGCTTCACGCAGTTTGGACTTGCCAGATTTCTGATTTTGGGCCTCACCACCGGCTCCTCTGCACTCTTTGGGGTGTTTTCCCCACCACCACAAATACTTACAGGAGCCCTGCTGGGACATGCAGGTAGATTCTGCTCCTGTGTCTCCCTCTCCAGGCTGTCACCAGTGGTGGCCACCTTGCCTTCAGCAGACATCTGAGGGGCCATGCTATTTTGCTGCAGGAACTCCACTCTGCTAGCAGAGCATCTCGCCGCAGGGGCTAGGTCTAACTTGTCAAGCTCCTCTCTCACATCACGGTTAAAGCTAGAGAACTGTGGGGGCACCCCAGCCAAAGACCTTGCTCCTTTCTCTGGGTCATATGGCTTCTCATCTTTAAACTTGCCAGTTTTCCCTCTAACTGGCACTCGCTCAACAGGCCCAGCCCCCTCCTCCTCACTATCATCTGCCCCGAAAGAGTCAACGTGTCCATAAGCCATTCCTCTTCTGCTACCCGAGGCCCTGTACTCTCTCGGTGGGTACCTGGAGTAGTCCTCATTATCAACATTCAGGCTGGTTCCCGAGTTCTCACTGTCTTCCCAACTACGACGGGTGGTGGAAAATGGTGATCGGCTCCTCTTGGTGGTTTGACTGGGGGCTGATCTGTGCATTGGGACTTCGGATGTCGTCTTTCTCTGGCTGGAAATCCTTTCCTGCTGGCTCGTGGATGGCCTGAAACTGACATAAGCATGCCTTCTTCCATACCTCCTGCCTGTATTAGACTGATACCCTCCTGATGGCTTGGGCCATACAGGCTTGCTAGATTCCTGACCCATTGCTCTGACTTAGGATGGTAGGAGGGTTTCCAATACAGCTGGGGCTCGAGTGGAAAGGCTCCTGCTCCCTGCACAAGCTTTGGAGATGGGAAAGTCAAATCAGTTCAGAATAAAGGAGCAGGGAGATCTATTTCCACTTCAGCAGGCAGGTAACAGAAAGAATAAGGGGCCTTTAAAATTAGTTTCACTTTCTTCTAAGGCCTGAAGGAACATTCCAGTGACTGTCAGGTGTAGACCTGGAACACATTTTTAATGTTGGCAACATGATTACAAAACTGGGTTTAAAGGAGAGTCAGACCTAGGGGAGAATCTGACAGAAGATTGAAGGGTGGGGGGGGGACTGGACGCTAGCAAGGTGGGTAAAGTGCTGTGGAATTATGCCAACATGGAAGAGGAAAGACTGCTGTGGTTATTTTATGGGGTGTATGTGTTTTTCTGAGCCCTGTACACATACAAGAGAAAATGCAAATGGGAATAGAGTGGAAAATATAGATCGCCACGTGTACATGAGGGCCTGCATGTCTGTCAGGAGGAGAGGGGCAGGTGGGAGGGGGGAACCAGCAACCACAAAATGAAGAGACGTCTGTGTTTGTGGGGGGGGATGGGACAGGTGTACTGGGAAGAGGCATTAGTGTCAGACAGAATGAGACCCATTCTGGATGTGGCTATAAAAATGACAGGTGGTTTCAGAGGAGAGGGGTGTGTGTAAGTGTGAGAGAAACAGAATATGCGTGTGCACTTGTGCATGTGGTGGCTGAAGCTCTGTGGAGGGATGCTTGTTTATGTGTCTGTGGCAGGCAAGAAAGGGTATGGTGCCCCTGGACATGGGTGTCCGTGGTCTGTGTGTGTGTTCGTCAAAATGGGAGGCAACAATGAAGAAATGTCAGTGTGAGCAAATGCATCCGTGGGAGGGACAGCACAGGACAGCGATGTGCCAGTGGCCGGTGGCTGCAATGGGGGCCAGCATTCAAACAAATATGTGTATTCGTGAATGTGGCTAGCAGGAAGGGGGGTGGCGTCCCTGGGGAAGGATTTATGTGAGTGTGAGTGTGAGTGTGTGCACTGCAGGGACCAGCAGAGGAGGGCTGTCTATACACATACGTAGCAGACAGAGAGCAGGGCTGGGAGCATTTGTGAGGGCTGTATGAATAAGAGTGTGTGGGTGCATATGTATGTAAGTGGCATATGAAAGAGGATCCAGCAACCAAAGGATATCCTTCTGTGTGTATGTGGCAGGCAGGGTGTAAGGCAGCCCCAGAAGTGGTGTGTGTGTGTGTGTGTGTGTGTGTGTGTGTGCGCGCGCGCCGCTTGCTAGAGCACACAGTGGCAGGAGGAGGAAGGGGCTGCTTCTGGAGGTGTATATGGCAGGCAGGGAGAAGCAGGGAAAAGGCACTGGAGGGTGTGACAGTGTGCAAGAGGGTGTGTATGTGTGTGTGCAAGGGGAAGGGGATGTGCCAGAACCCTGAGTATGGAGGAGGCAAGGAGAAAACTGCAATGGAAGGTTTCTGTGCGTGTGTACGTCTCCATATGCATGTATGTATGTACGCCTGCGTGCATGTGCATGTGTGTGTGCGTGCATGTGTGTGTATGTCCCTGCCCACACACGCGAGACACGGGGGCTGCAATGTCATAATGAGGGACAGGAAAACGTTATCAGCTCAAACGGCAAATCCAAACCAATGGGCCAGGGAAGGGGAAAAAAAGAAAAGGGCATGTGGAGGTCTTATTTTCCCCGAAAATGATTTGCATTTCTGACAATTATTTTCCTGAGAACAACATATTTAGCTAAAAATCTTAACATTTTACCATTCAGCAAAACAACTGCAAAATGGGGGAAGAAAGGCCACGGAGTGTTCTGCAAGGGACCAAGAAGGGAGGAAGGAGGAGAGGGCCCCGACCACCACTCCCCTCTCAAACAGCGATCAAAGCTGTGGGGACCGCGCCGCACGAAAGGGGCTGGGGGACAGAGGATGGAGCCCCCAGACAAGTCGGTGGACACAGGCCTCACTCTGCAGTCAGGTCCTGCGTCCGCCCCACCCCTTCCCGAGGGGCGAGCCTGAAAATCTGTTCGCTATAGGTCCCCCAAATCCTCGCCCCCGTGCCCGGCCACTTGCCCCACCGCCACGTCTGGATGAACTGAGGAAATAAACAGTCCTTTCACTCACCCAGTCCTGACACCCGCACGCTCTCAGAAGGAGCAGAGCTCTCAGACCTCCGATCGCCACGACCGCCACGACCGCCAGAGAAGCTGCCCCCGTTCTCCAGCTCCTCCCCCGCCAGACAGCAGCGGGGCGGGCAGCGACTGCGGCGGAGGAAGTGATTGTGGCGTCGGCTGGGGCCCGC
>NW_027531185.1:616482-616751 GCF_008692635.1 Crocuta crocuta | reverse complement strand
AGGGTGGGCCCGAAAGCATTATTTCATTTTAAATGATGAAATCGTCAAGGATACAGAAAAGGACAGCGAAAAATGTAACCAACAGCCAGCTGTAACAAATGTTAAACATTTAGCCATATTCCCTTCTGTTCTGTTTTTTTTTAATAAAATGAAATCTACAAATTCTTTCTGATTAATTCCCATGTAAAAGTAATTACAATAATATATCAACTCCTCTGTTATATGTTATGGTTTGTACTAGAAGTATTAAAAATGTGAAACTATATCTA
>NW_027531185.1:614260-616396 GCF_008692635.1 Crocuta crocuta | reverse complement strand
TAGAATTTGTTGCTGTTAATTACAAAATCAAGCCTCTCTCCAAAACAAATGATCAGTCATGAAGCACAATACGGGTTCACCATCTGGTAATTGCATTGCAGTTTAAAAATATCATAGCCATACCTTTTGGATTTGTATAGTTTATTGAACTCTGAATTACTTTTTTATATTGCACTTTACAATGCATCTTTAATATTTACATTGAATGTCAAGACTCCCCCATGTTCACAGCAATGGCCAAGTTTTGTTCTTGGAGATAAAATGCATAATAGAAGAACAAGAAATACTAGGGGCAACAACATAATAGCAATAGGATATATGCGTAACTTCCAAGCCACTAAACAATATGCAGAACAAAGAAAAAACCCGATCTATTAAAGGGCAGGAGTGGGATGGCAGGCAACAAGAACGAGTATTTAAAAGGAAAGAAACCAACAGGCAGGAATAAATCCCAAATACATCAGAATGTAGTATGGGCTAACACCTATAAAAAAGCAAACCCTCATTTTGAGTATGTTGAAGGAAGAAAGAAAGTAAAGGAAGGAGGGGACAAAAGGAATTGTAAAAAGAAGAAAACAAGACATGTAGCATTGTTAATATCAAAATCATCAAGAACTCGAAGTAAAGAACATGAAAGAGAACAAAACAGGTTGTTTCATTCACGGAGAAGATGTATGTAGTCAGTAAACTTTGTATATGAGGCAACTATGTTAGAAATATGAAGAGAGATCAGAAAGTTTGCAATCATAGTGGGAGACTTAACCACACTTGTCATGGTATACATGGATCAAATAGACTGCAAAATAAATAAGGGTACAGACAGATTGAACCACACCGTTAGGAAGCCTAATCTAACGTGTATGTAGTTTTTGTACTCGAGAAAGGAAGGGATGTACATTTTATTTAAAATTTGAAATATTTCAAATGTACAGAAAAGTAGAGTATCAAGTGCATATTTGCATGTACCTGTCATACGGATTGGGCAAATTTTATTTTCTTCAGATCCTCAGATCTGAACTGATACCTTTTATCATTATGTAATGCCCACATTTATCCCTGATAATGTTTGATGTTCTGAAATCTGCTTTCTTTGGAATTAACATAGTTACTCCAGTCTTCTTTTTATTAATGTTAATGTATATATCTTTCTCTACCCATTTACTTTTAATCTATCTGTGTCTTTATATTCAAAATGGGTTTGGGTTTGGGTTTGGGGGCACCTGGGTGTCTCAGTTGGTTAAGCATCTTGATTTCATGATCAAGTCCCGTGTTGGGCTCTGAATTGAGCATGGAGTCTGCTTGGGATTCTTGCTCCCTCTCCTTCTGCTCTCCCCTGCTCCTACTATCTCAATTAATTAATTAATTAATTAAATGAGTTTCTTATAAATAACATAAAATAGGGGCTTTTTTTAAAAAATGTATATTTATTTATTTTGAGAGAGAGAGAGAGAGCACAAGCAGGCCAAGGGCAAAGAGAGGGAGAGAGAGAATCCCAAGCAGGCTCCACACGGAGCTTGATCTCACAAACCATGAGATCATGACCTGAGCCAATATCAGGAGTCTGATGCTTGAGGTGCTGGGGTATCTCAGTCCGTTACGTGTCTGATTCTTGATTTGGGCTCAGGCCATGATCTCACAGTTTGTGAGATCGAGTCCTGTGTTGGGCTCTGTGCTGACAGTGTAGAGCCTGCTTGGGATTCTCTCTCTCTCCCTCTCTCTCTCTGCTATCTCTTAAAATAAATTTTACAAAACAGTCAGATGCTTAACTGACCAAGCCACCTAGTACCCCGTGTCTTTTCTTTAATCCATTCTGATAGTCTCTGCTTTTATAATTGATGTAGTTAGAATATTCACATTTAAAGTGATTATTGATAAAGTTGGATTAATATTGACCATATTTGTAACTGTTTCCTATTATTACCTTTATTCTTTGTCTTCTATGTTTTCTCTCTTCTCTAATTTTAATTGAGAATTTTATAAGATCCCATTTTCTCTTCTCTAATTTCAATTATATTTATTATTTTTACATTTTTAGTGGTTGCCCTAGAGTTTGCAATATACATTTACAACGAATCCAAGCCCATTTTCAAGTGACATTACACTCCTTCAGAGTATTCCCAATTTCTCCCTCGCGTC
>NW_027531185.1:613726-614230 GCF_008692635.1 Crocuta crocuta | reverse complement strand
TCATTCACTTCATTTATCTGTAAGCCATTATCATCCAATATAATTTTGCTACTATTTTTTGAACAAACTGTTATTTGTTTAGTCAGTTAAGAAAAAGAAAAATGAAAGATTTAATACTCTACCTTTTTGAAATGTAGATACAAATTTCTGACCTATATCTTTTAACACTTCTTCAAGGCATATCTCAGAAATGACATTCTAACACTTTTACCATATTTTATTTACTAAAAGTGAATTATTAGGTCTAGCCCACCTCATGTGGAGGGCATTACACGAGGGCAGAAATTCCAGGTGGGGGTCTTTGGGGCAGGACACAGATAGGAGCATTTCAACTTCAATAGATGATGCCAATCCATTTTCCAAAATGGTTGTACCAATTTATTTATTTCTAGGAATTCTTTATATATTCTGGATACCAGATGTCAGTTATATTTGTACAGTTGCAAATATCTTCTCTTAACTGGTCATTTCTTTAAATGTCAATATAAATTTATAAAAATACTT
>NW_027531185.1:610718-611933 GCF_008692635.1 Crocuta crocuta | reverse complement strand
GTTTTTTTTTTTTTAATGTTATTTATTTTTGAGAGAGACAAAGAATGAGCAGGGGAGGTGCAGAGAGAGAGAGGGAGACACAGAATCGGAAGCAGGCTCCAGACTCCGAGCTGACAGCACAGATCCCAACTTGGGGCTCAAATTTGCTGACCACGAGATCGTGACCTGAGCTGAAGTCAGACACAGCCTACTAAGCCACCCAGGTGCCCCGGAATGTTTTTTATAATCTTGAAGTAGATGAGACCTCTATAAGTTTGACAAAACATACAGGAGCCAGAAAAGAAAAGGTTCAATTACATAAAAACAAAATCTTTAGGCAGGCAATATATCTAGATAGATAGATGATAGATAGATAGATAGATAGATAGATAGATAGATAGATAGATAGATATAGATATAGATNATTTGCTGCCAATTTCACAAAGGGCTCATTTCCCAAATAGATAAAGAGCTCCCATCAATAAAGGACCAACAAACAAAATTTAAAATGAACAAAGGATACAAATAGACATTTTCTTGGAGAAGAAATACAATGGCATTTAAAGACATGAGAAGCTGCCCAGACTCACCCATAAAAATAAAACAAGATACCATTTCACATATGAGACTGACCAATATGGAAAATCTTGATGATACACTGTGTGGTGGAGGGTGAGGAGCCTCAGGCACTCTCAGATACCTCTGGAGGGGGGATAAGTAAATTGGTAGAACCTCTGTAGTAAGCAAGATGGCTATATCTAGCAAAATTACTAATGCACATACTTTTTGACCTAGAAAGTCTACTTCTAGGAATTTACTTAGAGATATACCTGCACATGACTGAAATGAAATATGTGCAATTATATTCATTGCAGCATTTTTTTAGGTTATAAATAGTATACACCTTTATCTTATTACTCATTCAAACATCACTAACCCATTAGCAGAATATTCAGATGCATACAGGAGGAAAATGCTGCAGTTTGTGATATTTTGTGCAGCATTGTTTTTAATAGGAAATGACCAGAAAAAAAAAAACCCCGAAATGTTTATCAAAGGGGAAATGATTAACTGTTACAGTGGAATATTTACTCTAGAGCAGCTACAATGCAGAATCTAAATCTACGTGTGTAACAATGGGTACATCTTGTCAACAATATTTAATTAAAAAAAAACAGGATGTGAAGGGCATGCACAGTGTCATAAACATGTAGAGGGCACATAGGTTAAGGATAG
>NW_027531185.1:599984-610497 GCF_008692635.1 Crocuta crocuta | reverse complement strand
TTGGAGAATTGTATGTTTGATTGCTAAGAACTGACTCTCCTTGTCTCTAATAAGGCGTTTGGTGTCAAGGTCCATCTTGTTAGTAATCCCGCTACCCCACTTTTTAAAAGACTCTTTTTNGCCAACAGACACATGAAACGATGTTCAGCATCCCTCCTCATCAGGGAAATACAAATCAAAACCACACTGAGATACCAAGACTCTTTTTTTCTGTTATATTTTTACTCTTCTGTAAAATATTTTTAAGGCAGTGTAAGTATACACAAATATCTCTATAATGTTAGATACACTCCTAAAAGAAATCCTGTGTGCATTTTTAAATTATAGTCTTTTCTTGTGTGTACTTGTCTCCCTCCTCTACCTATGTCACTGCTCCCCCTAACCTACTTCAGTAACTTAGTATTCATTATTTCATGTTTTTCTTTATATTTGCATAATTGTATACAGGTATATGTATACTGTGTTTATATGTATATGTGTGATACATGCATGGACTTTTGCTTGTCCTTTTTTATTAAAATGGGATTATATATATTCCATTTCTTGCTGTTATTACTAAATAACACCTCCTGAAATCAGCTGGTGTGGCTTGAATTACTAATCTTCAATGGCTGCCTAGTATTCGTGTTGTGGCTGTGCCATACTCTATTCAGCTATCAGCCTATTGATAATAGGTATGATTCTCAAGGTTTTTTGAAACACTATGAGCAATGCTGCAATACATGTCTTTGCACATGTAGGTCCTTCGGTGCCAGGGCTTTCATTTCCATGGAAGAACGCTGCAGAAGTAGGATTGCTAGGTTGAATGATGTATATCCCTTTCATTTTATTAGATTGTACGAGATTGCTTTTCCCCAAAGCTGGAGACCCTCCCATTTCCACTGACAATGTGTGGCCCCATACCATGGCTAGCTTGACTGACCCTGGAACACAGATTCCTGACCCATGCTGGGCCAACTAGACTCCTCTCCTAGGGATTTGAAACTCAAAAGGAGACACACAGACACTGAGAAGATTGGAGCTGAGTCATGTTCATATCAATCAGTTTTGAAAACCACCCCAATACCTTTGAAATACAGTCTTATTTTTTGCCCAAGTTAGCGAGAGTTGAGCTCTGTTGTTTGTGACCAAAAGGTATTTAGGAACCCTGGTCATACTGAACCCTGAACCTGGTCACAAACTCACCCTTGCTCCCAGCTACAGAGTCAGCTCTGATCCAAGCCACAGACTCTGCCATCACCAAAGATGGAGACTGAGGGCCATTCCTGGCCCCAGACTTCGTTGATCCCTGCTTGGCATCTTTCTGGGGATGCTCCTGGCTGTAAGAAGGGGCAGGTGAGCCAGTGAACACATTTCAGCCAAATGCACCCAGAGCCTCAAAGTTAAGTCCTCTTTGTAGCAACTCATGCCAATAACTTTGGAGACAGAGGGGAATTCCTTCTGCAGAATAATTGTAAAGTCTGAGTTAAAGATATTTGGGGACCTCTGGGTTATAGGGAATGGTGGATCAAAAGGGAACCTTGATGGGGGAGGGGATCAGGGGTTTTGTTGTGGAGGCAGACAATGAGGGCAGCAGACTCTGAGCCTGGCTCAAGGGAGTGGGGACAGAGCAGGGATGTGGGGTGGGGGCTAGATGTCTAAATCTAGATGGAGCAGGCTGGGCTGCCTGGATGAGTCCCCCCGTAAGACAGAGATCCCATGCCCCAGGATTACCTAAGAGTGGCTGCCATCAAGAGAGCTTCAAAGAGCCTGCAACCCAGAGGCCTCCTCCTTTATCTCTCCTAACTGTCTGGCATTGACTGTACCAGCAGCATGAGCCCCCATGCTGTCTGGCCCTCTCCTCCCTGTCCAGACTTCCCACAGGCTCCCAAGCTACCTGCCTCCTCCTCCTTCCCTCCAATCTCTCCTGCCCTTCATCCTTTCCTCTGGCTTGACTTCACATTGCGTTCCTCCTGCTGAGCCGCAGGGATTAGAACTGTCTACTGTGGGACACGGCTCCCTTCCCTTCTCCCCAGAGCCAAGAAGCTTTTGCCAAGATCTGGTCCCAGCCTCTCCCCAAGGATCTCTGACAGAAGTCAGGCAGAGATTGCTGCGGGTGGGGCTTCCCCTTCAGCCCCACTCGCAGCAAATTGAGGGGGGTATGGGGGGGAGAAGAACATCTGCCAAACACCTATCATATGCCAGGTACTTTACAAATACCCTCTCATTTAATCATTATAGCTAGCTGGTAAGGAAGCAATTCTTCTGTTCCAATGGGGAAGCTGAGGCTCAGATATTGTAAGGGGTTTGTCCAAGGCTACTCAGGTAGAGGTGGCAGAACTGAAATTTGGGGCCAGTACTGTCAGCTCCAAAGTGGCTACTTCCAGGCCAAGGGCAAGACAAATGTGGTAGCCTCAGCTTCTGACTAAAAGGGAGGGCTACCAGGTGGGGCATTTCCTGGCGGAGACCTAGAGCAGCTTACTGGATCCACGACTGAACTGCTGCCCTGCGCTACAGGGAGTGAGGAGAGAAGACTGGCTGGCATGTGACAGCAGCTAAGCTAGAGGGGCAGAGAACAGGCTTCCCTCCCTCTTCCCCCTTCAGCCTCTGCTCAGACAGCGCTGTTGGGCCACCCTCTTTCCATAGGGCTCCCCCTCAACCCTTGGTGCCTCCCGCTTCCATCAACAGGGAGAGAAGGGAACTAGCTGATGATATTGGGAGATGGCCCAGCAGGGTGGGGGGAGGGAGGGGTGAGTTAGGCAGAATCAAAAGGCCAGAACACAGTTCACAGTTCACCTGGGCCTGACCCTGAGTGGATCCCCTCCCCTCCCTAATAATGCTGCTACAAACAGTGGGGTGCAGGTGTTCCTCCTCTCGGCAATGGAGAGGTTGTATTAGATGGTGGCTGAAACCCTTTGCCAGTGTGTATATGGTGGGGCCTGCCCCCGCAGGGAAGTGCTGTGACTGTGTCAGCAGGGAGAGCTTTGCTCATGGAACATGACTAGGGAGTGGCAAGGGCAGAAGCTAGGGTAAGCTAGAAGATACATCAATTGTTGGCAAAGGAGTAGCTCCCTTGGGCCCAGCCTGGGATCCAAGCCCTGCCCCTGGCTGCCCCATTCATAATAGAAGGGTGGAGGATAAGCAAAAGAGGAGCTGAGGTTATAGAAAGTGTGCCTTTTTGAAAAGAAGAACACTAGAAGAAGTGCAAGAAGGCAAGAAAGAATTGCAAACGCAGCCCGTTACTCAGAGAGGATGCGAAAATGGCATCTTCAAAAGAAATTCATAAAAGCCCCCTTTCAGATTTCTGCAGAGGCATGAAGCACTGGGTGGCCTCCCAGCCTAGGTTCTAGTTCCAGACCTGACAGGTCTGCTTGTCAGAGGACCCTGAACAAGTCTTCTTCCTGTCTGGGCCTCAGTGTTCCCATCTGCAAAATGAGAGCTTGGGCCTAAGTGCCTTCCAAGGGCTCTTGACAGCTTTCATACTCCAGAAACCTCTACAAGCCGGCTTCGAGTAAAGCCCCTGAGCTCGGCCTCACCGCAGGTACTGGCAGGTAAATTGAGCAGTTGTGGGAGTCAGAGTAACATTGGCACTTTGGGGTCATCCTAGGATCCAATGTGAACTCGCCACAGCATAGAGGCTTGGATTCATTGGTGTTCTGCCCAACCTTCCAGCATCCCTTCTCTCCTTGCCTGGAACATACCAGACTCCCTGTTGCTTCAGCACCATCACCATCACACTTGCTGTTCACCGTACTTGGAACGCAGTATCCCCGCCGCTCACTGACTAATTCCTCCTCCTGATCTTAGCTGAAACATCACCTCTTCCAGGAAGTCTTTCTTCCTGGTGCCCTAGCGTACTTCCACTCTGAACCACTCAGGTGGCATCATCATGCTCCTCCTCATAATAGCAACTAGCTGCGTCGATTTCTTTTAATCGACGTCTCCTCTCAAATTACTATAACGTCCGCGAGGCCGGGGGCCCTGTCTCTCTTGTTCATAGTCCTGCTCTTGTGCCCAGTACTCTGGAACACGTTCAACCAACACTCATGTTTTGAAAAACGCTCCTAGCACCTACCACGTATCCAAGACCTACGAGGGGCCCTGCACAAACATACAGGGTCTCATTTGGCCTTTGGATCATGCTCCCCTTTCTCATTCCTTAGGTGAGGCAATGAAGGGGCAGAGGAGTCATAGGTTTTATTGTGCCAGAGGATTTTGTCCTGGACAAAATCAGACTCAGTCGGCTGAGCCACGTGGACTTGGGCCCAGCAAGCAGGTCTGCCTGCCTCATGCCTCCTGTTTTGCCCACCATGACTCTTCTGAGAGGAGCAGCAGCTGTGGCCTCTCTTCGTGTTCCCATAGCAACCAGTGCTTACCTCCCGCTCACACTGGTTCCTAATTGCCTGATTACGCATCCTCCCCCCACCCGGCCCGCCCAGCTCGGGGAGCTTCTTGAGATCAGGGTCCATGGCGCATTGCGTGCTCCAGGTTCAGTGAGTATTAGTGAAATGAACAAAAATGAATACATGCCCATCCATACACATGGGTTTTTAAAAGCTTTCATCACAAACAAGGCACCTGGCAGACTATAGTGGCTGGGGGCAGGGGGGCTAGAGGAATGGNGCATCTCTGCTGAGTGGTGTGGGTGCCCCCCCCTTCTCCCCTGCTGCCTGGGGAAGCTCTTTAGAAAACAGGCCAGGCAGCTTTCATGGTAGCTGTTGGTGGGAGGGGGATGCTGGAGCCTGTGTGACACGCTCCCTAACAGTCTCCCGTGCACATGCACGTGTGCTCCCTCACTACCTCCTTGTGAGGGAAGCCATCTCCAATGGCCAGCTTTTGCTTTGAGAATTACCAGAAGCAAATGAGTTTCATGCTCACTTCTAATGCTCCATTCACAATCTCACTAGCCATCCCCTTCCCCTTTCAGTTCCTCACTGTAACCATCTTAATCCAGCTCCCCATCATCTTCCACCTGAGCTGCTCCAACAGCTACCTCCCCACCTCCTACTCCTGTCTGTTTCCCTTCCTCCTCCCACTCCATCTTCTGCAGCACAGACAGAATGAGGGCCCCAAACCGAAATCAGCTCATTTTATTCCCAGCCAGTCTCACAGGCGAGGCGGCCGCTGGCATTATTTTGGAGTTATGATGAGAGTCTGTCCAAGCCACTGAGGCTGCTAGATAGAGTCCATTCATTAGTTCAGTCCTTAAATGTTTGTTGACTTAAATGTTTGACTCTGGGTCAGGCACTGAGCTTACAAGGGTCGGAACAAGATGAATGAGTTCTTACTCTAGTGAAAGGAACAGAAAAAAAAATTCCTAGCATGAGTTGCACTTTGCATAGGGTGCTATGAGAATGTACAGAGAAGTATGCTTGTGCAGAATCAGGGAAAGCTTTGCAGGGGAAGGGACATTTGAGCTGGGCTTTCTCTCAGAAATTTTTGGTTGTGAGCAACAGAAGCCATCTCTGACTGACTAAAACGAAAAAGGAATTTGTGGAATTTGTGGATAGGCTACAAGGAGCTTACCCAATCAAGGAAAAGGCTAGGGAAGGAAGTCTGGAAATAGACATAAGCAAAGGCAGCATTGGAGAGAAGGGGGCAGGGGTAGGAAATAAGAATGGTTTGATTAGGATGTTGCCACTGAGTTACATCCTCCATTCTTATACTGGTTGCTCCAGATTCAAAGTCCAAAGAGTGGCCAGTGGCCAAGCTTAGTTCCATTCCTGCTCCGTGGCCAGCTTAGACTGGGGAGAAGAAGTCTATGTCCCTTTGACTTCCATGGTGGGGGGCAGACACATGGATTTACTGTCTCACCAATGTTATCCCAATGAGGCAGACAATTCACTAAAAAGAAGGAATCTTATTTTTTTCTTTCCAAGATTTTATTTAAAGGCAAGTTAGTTAACATATAGTGTAGTACTGGTTTCGGAGAATTTAGTGATTCATCACTTACATGTAACTTCCAGTGCTCATCGCACATGCCCTCCTTAATGCCCATCCCCATTTAGCCCATCCCCCATCCACCTCCCCAAAAGAAGCAGGAATCTAAGGAAAGGAGAGGAATTAATGCTGTGGAGCCACGAACCAAGGCGTGTCTACTCATGGAAAAGAAGGGAAGTCCAGCCAGAGGGAACCATGGGCAAAGAGCCAAAGCCTGCTGTGTTTGAGGCAGGTGGGCAGCATCATGTGCCTGGATGAAGTGTAAGGGGGATGGCGGGAGGCAAAGCCCCAGATGTGATATGAGCAGGGAGAAGATGGGCCACAGCATGCCCTGTGGAGTGGGCCATGGGGAGCCAGCCTCTGAAGGTAGGAAAGGAGGCTGACCAGATGGTGTTTTAGGGCCTTCCCTCTGGAGGTTTCAAGAATGGATCAGAGATGGTAAAATCAGAGATGGTAAGACCAGCAAGGAACTCTTCTGGGCAAGAGATGGTGAGGTTCGAATTACAGCAATAGTCATGGACAGAGAGGAAAGGACAGATTCAAGAGTAATTCAGGACCTAGAATCTATAGAAGTGTGAGGGGTGAAGGAGGATAAGGAGTACGAGATGACCGTGAGGGAGTTAAGGAGGGAGGAAGATGGTTGGGAGAGAGTTTGAACTTTCTTCATGGGCTTCAGGATGCCCAGCCAACTCTCAGCACCATTCATTCAATATGCAATGCAACCTAGTCTTCTTTGTGCCACGTACTGTGGTATCAGAGTGAGAGATAGAGAAAGCCAGACCCAGGACCAAGGAGAGAGAGAGAAAGAAAAATACAGACCCAGACCCTTAGTGGGCCCTCTCATCCTCTGCTGGTAGGAGCATAACTGATAAAATTGCTGTGGAGAACATTCTGAAAATATGTTTCATTGCTTTAAAAATGCATACTTTAGCACCTTGACTTCCTGCAATTATCCTAAAGACATAATTGAACAAGTGTATATAGATAGACATACGCACAAGGATGTCACAACATTGTGTATAAAAGTAAAAAAAAAACAAAAACAAAAACTGGAAATGATCTCAATGCCCACCAAATGATACCTGGTTAAATAAATGATGGTGCATCCTTACAGGGGCTTACTGTGCAACCAGTCAGGATGTACAAGAGAACATACCCCTGTTCAGTATGGCAGCCTTGCTTCTGGGCCTGATAGGCCCAGCAGAGGAGAAGAGAAAAGCTTTAACTTTTAGTGACAGTTGGAGTCTCGCTCATCTGTGAGCCTAGACTGGACATGTTAATTCCTGAGAGCAACTGGAGGAGGATTTTTGTAATTCTCTGAAGATGGTTGGAAAAGGTATGGCTCCTCAGGAGATTTCACCCAAGAAGCAGAGAAGAAGTAGGTCACAGAGACAGCTGAGGGAGAAAATTAAGTTGTATTCCCCTTGTGGAGTTCAACTTGTTGACTAAAAGTTACAGTAACCGCTGGGTTATTACTGGGAGTTAGGGTGGCTGGAGGAGGCATGGCTTTTATTTTCTATTTTAAACACTGTGGCATTGTTGGAATGTTTTATGGTGACGCACAAATCACAAAAGTAACAAGCCAGTAGACACTATGAAGATACTTGCATTTGTGGAGAGGGGGAGACAATGGCAAACCACTTGGCTCCAGGAGCTTCCGGAGCATGAGTTCCATACTTTGGCATTATTGGCATTGCCAGAGTCCAGCTCTGACCAGGTCCAGGGGTCCCTGAAGGATGGACGGTGTTGGTGAGGGAGGGAGTGAGAGAGCCCCGAGAATCTTTCTGATCACCAGGCAGGCATCTCTGCCCTGTCGGTTTTGGTGTCTTTATTTATAGGTCAAACGTTAACATGGCATCAGAAAATGGAATTTTTACAATGGATAGTTCTCTATGATAAGACGTTTTGGAAAATGTACAGAAACAGGTTTTACAGAAGTATTCTTACAGAACTGCCCCAATTATTGTGACATTGAGTAACTAAGAAAATAACAGGGTGTTCTTACTGGAAAAACAGGATAACATACACTAATAACACTAAGATTAAGTCATAGGTTAAGTTGTAGATACTCTTTATCCATCCTCATCACAGCTGCCAGTGTAAGGAAAGGTGTTTGTGGAATGTCGGCCTTAGGGAAGGGACTGCTATACACCACCAGTTAGCAAAGGTATATGTAGTAACTTATGTTCTGCCCTTATCTGTTCCTTCTCTCTAAGTTAGGCTCCTTGTCTCCAGGCAAGACTCGATTTTCCAGTTATATTCTTTTTTTAANAATAGCTAGGGCATGAGAGACATTTTTGGTTAGCTGATTTACATGTTGAGCTGTATGAACTTCTTGGACTAACACAACGGTAGAAACAGAATTGTACGTGTATAAGTCAATTTTTTATGAGTAAGGGTCATTAGCCTGTTCATAGCTCAAAGGAAAGTAGGGAGGGAAACAAGACCTACCAGAGACACGATGTCTGTTCCCATAATCAAAAGAAGTTCCCACAATAAGTTCCTTCACAAGGTGTAATCATCATACCAGGGCCAGAATAAGGGGACAAGTCACTCTCGATACCGATCAACAAGGTACCTTGGGGGCCGGTGCTCAAGCAGAAATAATTGAGTGGGGGTGGATATCGGTCGTCATCTGATTGGCAAGAGACCATGCAAACTTGCTTTAACCTCACCAGGAGCTTTCTCGACTAGTGGGCTCAGAATGGCTCCCAACATGGCATGTTGGGCCCTTTTATTGTCAGGCCTGTCCTGTAAACTGAAGGACATTTAGCAGTAGCCCTGGCCTCTACCTACTAGGTGCCAGGGACAACCATGCCCCCCAAGTTGTGACAACCAAAATGTCTCCAGAAATTGCAAAACCACCCTCTGGGTGGGATGCATCCATCTAGAGGGCTCTTTAGAACACACAGGTGTCTTCAGAACCTCTGGGCCTGGTTGCTTCCTTAAACCTGTCTCCTAAATGCTCTCTGCCACCACCTCTCCATGGTCTGGGAGTCAGTATATGTAGCTTGATTTTAGTTCTGCCATTTACTAGTTATGTGACCATGAGCCTCCCTGAGCCTTACTTTGTTCAACTCTTAAATGGGATTAATAATGACAACATGGTGCTCAGGACTGCTGTGAGTACCAGATTTCTGTGAAGTTGCATGCAAAAGTCTGAGGTACGACAGGCACTCAGTCAAGCTCAGTGACTGACTGAAATGTGGAGATATGGCTCCCTAGCCACCACCTCCATAGAGCCCATGACAGACATCTGTGCAGGGCTGGCTGGGGCATCCAGGCTCCAGGGGTTCCCCCATGAGACTTTGGGGCAAAGGCTGAAGCCAAATGGGCTCTTGAGTCTTCCCTCCCTGGCCACTCATCTCCTGTTATAAGAGAAACTTCCTTTCATTGGGAGCAAACTTCCATTTGTATTTTGGGTCTCCTGTCATTCTGCATCTCCTGGAGATTTGACCCTGTCAGTGAGTGTTCCCTTCCCTCTTATGGGGCTCATGCCTCTCTTCTATTGAAAGAAACAAAATGCCTTTCTTGACATTCTCTTTCTTGACATTCTTCCTTCTCCAGCTCCTGCCCTGTTTCTCTCTTCTCATCTTATTCTTTGAAGGCCCTTCTCATTCAGTCTGTCCTAGACTGATCACACCATATTCTTTCCCAAACCTGTGGTTTTCTCCTGCCCTCTTACCATACCTAGCAAGGGGCACCCCTTCCATCTAGTTACACAGACTCAGCCTGTGAGTTATCTCCCACATTACCAACCCCATCGCCAGTTCTGAACCACTTACTTCCTAAGTCCCTTTCACTTTTTTTATCTCACTCCAACTCCATCAACCTCAACATACCCACCCCAAATACACACAAGTGAACCAACCATGTTTATTATGGCAGGGGGCGGGGTGAGGAGAGCAGTAGCCTTTCCTTGCATCCTTATGGAATAATGAATGCATGGAATATTCTTATCTGTCCCTTTCTTCCACAAATATGCCATGTTGTATGCACTCTTCTGTACTTGGCATTCTTACTTAAGAAGATATCTTGTCAATCTTTCTGTTTAGCACTTAGAAGCCTTCATCATTCTGTTTACAGTGTGACTCTACTAGACCAGTCCCTTTTTTGTGAGCACCATTAACACGTAATCTCTTGCTATTTCCGACAATACCTAAACATATTTTTTAATCAATCCACTTATTTCAGTCTCCTTTGTCTCCATTCTGATACAAGTTGCCACCATCATTTTTACTGGACTTAGCCAAATAGCTTCCTAAGTGCTTGGCCAAAATCATTTCTTGCCTTCTCTTCATATAACAGCAAGAGTGGCATTTCTAAAACACAGCACTGATCATGTGGTTCTCTTGTTTAAAGCCCTTCCATGGCTTGCCTGTGCTTGTAGGGTAAAGTCAAAACCACTCATGATGGCCTATTGAAGGCTTATCTAGTCCCCAAGGCACCCTCCAACCTCACCTTGACTCACTCTGCCTTCTGCATTCTCCACTCTTCCCCCACTGGCCACCTGTTTGTTTGTTTGTTTGTTTGTTTGTTTTGCATGTGTGGTTTTTCTTTTGCATGTGTGGTTCCTTCTCTCTGAAACAACCCC
>NW_027531185.1:590521-599966 GCF_008692635.1 Crocuta crocuta | reverse complement strand
CCTTTCTATTTGTCCTTCAGGTCTCTGCTTGTTGGTTTCCTTAAAGAAGCCTGTCCTGACCTCCCAGCAGATCAGAGCTCAGTATTGTAGGTTCTTATTAGGACTGTGTGTGCCTTCTTTATAACTCTCATCCAAGTTGTGGTTTCACATTTATTTGCATGATACTTAGGTTCATGTCTGGTTCCTATTCCCCATGCCTCCCCTTCCCCCAGAGTCTATGAGATCCATGAGGGCAGGGGCAGGGCCTTACTTTTTTTTTTTTTGCTTATCACAAAGTCCCTGCATCCAGGAAAATTATTGAGTGTATTAATATAAGAATGAGGCATATAGGGGACCAAGCAGAGGACCTGACATGTAGTAGGTGCTCAATTAACATTGCTTTCCTCTTCCTTACTTTCACTATTGCCACTTGGCTCTGGAGCCCAGGACAGATAGCCTTATGTATGCACTATTCAACAGTCCCACTCCCTAACAAGGAGACCTCTTTTCTTTGCCCAGAGCTCCTTCTCATTCATTGGACTCACTTGATGGTTGATCATTCCTTTCTCCTGGAACTCTCTTCTCTTGTCTTGGTTTGATGCCCAGTGCCCCCACCCCCTACTGCCCCAAATACTTCCTCTCTACCATCCCTGCCTCTACCCACCTCTGAGATGTTGGGGTTTCTCAGGCTCCATCCCAAGCCCCTTGGCATCTCACTCTTGTACACTCTTTTCCCACCATCTCATCCATGTTCATAGTTTCCACCATTTGCATATGAAAACTGTGGGTTTCCTGCCCAGGTCTATGTAATATGCCTCAGGTTCCTGTGCTAATGGCACCTCTTCCCTGGGAAACATAAGTGGAACCAGAGAGCAGAGACCATATCTGTATTTGCATACTATGCTCTCCACAGCTCCTAAAGCAGTGCTTGGCACCTAGCAGTTACCTAGTAAGTATTGTCAAATGCACAAATGGAGGGAGTCCAAGCTATAATGGAGAGAGCTGCCTTCTCCAGATGGGGTCTCTTTCCTGGCAGGGTAGTGGGACAGAGTGAGGAGCTGGGAGCTAGATGACAGGTTCTGGCCTTTCCTATTCTGGGCCCTAGCAGATATCTCATACTAAGAATAACAGCGGAGAAGACAGAATTCCAGGCAGGACTTGTGCCCAGGGGCCAGTGATCTCTGAACCAGCCAACTGCCCCTATGGCGGGGGAGGGGGGGTGAGAGGTTGTTTCATTCCATTTGCAAACCACAATGTAGCCTTTGAACAGAAAGTGTAGCTCACTAGAACATGTGCTTGTGTCATGTCCAGCCACGTCACCTTTAAGAGGAACACAAAGCTGGCCATGACCATTGGCAATGTCATAAGAGGGTAGGAAGGCATAAAGCCTGGCCTCACAGGCCAGTACAGGGAGTTGAGGTTGAATACTCCTACCACGTGGAGGGGAGACCAAGCCACCTTTCTCTCAAACCCAGGGTCTTCCTGACAGAGGCGAGGGGTTAGGGAGCCCAGATTGAGGGGCAGAGGAATCCTGCCTGTAGCTGATACTGGCTGTGTCACAGCCCCCTACGAGTGAAGGCAAGGGCCCTGCTCTGTGTTTCATGAGAAGCAGAACAAAAACACAGAATGTTCTAAGTCAGAGTTGAGGAGGCCCTTTGAGACCCACCTATCTCATGGTTCTGATGGAAAAACTGAGGCTCAGTTTAAGAAGGAGACTTTCCTGTAGTTATGATCTAGCAGACCAGGGTATCTGGCTTGTCTCTTGGCCCATTGCCTTAGGCCTGCTCAGCCCTGTGGGGGTGACAGTCTCTTCCTGAATTCATTGTAGAGTGGAGAGGCATACCACTGTTTTCAAAAAGAAAAAAAAATAACTAAAATATGTAGCATGAAAGATGATGCTATGTGTTATGGAGGAAAAGAAAGCAGAGAAAGAGGATTGGGGGTGCTGGGGGTTTGCAATTTCAGATGGAGTGGTGAGGGAAGGCCTTCTTGAGAAGGGGTCATTTGAGGCAAACCTAAAAGGAATACTCTCTACAAAGTGCTAAGGTAACACCCAGGAGTGGGCCTCAACCTCAGATTGGCTGTCCCAGGGCCATGGTGGGAGGGCTTCCTGGGAGGCTGCCATAAGCATTTTGGCCCAGTCACAGGGCCAGGAATAGGCCTATCTTTCAAACCCAAAAGTGGGCACAAAACTAAAGGGCCTATGACACCCTGGGTCAGGTAATAATAATAATGATAATGATGATAGTAATAATAGCGGTTGATAGTATTAAAATTTAACCTGATCACCTATCATGCACAAGGCATTGTTTCAAGTGTGCTATCTTGCTATCTTATTTCATCTTCACGGTGACCCATTCAGGTAGGTGCTATTCTTATTCCCATTGGATAGATGAGAAAACGGAGGCTTGGAGCAGTGACAAAACTTGCTCAAGATCAAAATGCTAATGAGCAGTAGAATCAGGCTAGGATCCTAGGTCTTTGGACTCTAGAGCCAGGCTTTATAAATAGCAGCAGGTTTTACCAGTCTCTGCTGGGGCAGTTTTCTGGAGGCGGCGGCCAGATTACATGATCTCTTGGGTCTCTGCTTGTGGCCATAGGGCTGGGCATCTCAGAGGGAGATGAAACTGCATGTCGAATGTAGCAGCTGGCCTGGGTGTAGGACTGTATTTGAGGCCTCCACAGGAAAGGTGGGCTTCATCTCCACTGGAACATGAGCTCTGGAAATGCAGAGCCCTTGTCTGTTTGGCCCACTGATCTATTACCAGGGCCTAGAACAGTGCCAGATACATAGTAGGTGACGAATAAATATTTAAATAAATGAGCAAATGAAAGGATGAATGGATATTCCATTCTCACTTACAAAAAGCCAGCCCAGCCACAGGAACTGTCATCATCCCAAAGAGCCAGGCAATCTGGACTTCTGCCTCCTTGAGAATGTGAGCTGAGGAAAGGCATTGAAGACTGCTGGGGTTGGGGGCTGAGAAGAACCTGGAGCTCAAGGCCTGGGCAGGGCTGCAGAGAGGGACCCTCTATGGGCACTGTCCTAAGTGCTTTCCGTGCCCCACTTCATTTCGTCCTGTCCATGGAGGTAGGGATCGCTGTTATCCCTAACAGGGAGGTGAGGAAACTGAGGCAGAGAGTTCAACGGCTTGCCCCGGATGACCCAAGCATGGTGAAGCAGAGCTGGGCTTAAACTCAGAAACATCACAGGAATTGGCAGGGCAGGCCACCTGCCCGCTGTGCTCCCTGGCTGGAGCACAGTCAGTCAGAAGCCCTGTTCCCTTTGCTGGTCTCCCCAACCCCAAGCTCCCCATGCTCCTCCCCTCTGCCCTCTGTCTGGGCCCTGGACCCTGTCTCCTCAGGCTCCCTGGAGAGTAGAGGCTCTGATACCACAGCTCTTCCCTCCCTCTATCCACCCCAGAATTTAGGACAAGGTTAGGCCCTGCATACAAGAACAGACTGGGAGTGAGGTAAAAATTTCATCATTTGCAGTGATTATGTCCATGGCAAAAATGAGAAGGGAACTTTTCCAGGCAAGGGCACGTATCCGAAAGTCAACGCAAGGGGGCGCCTGGGTGGCTCAGCTGGTTAAGCGGCTCCAGCTCAGGTCATGATCTCACAGTTTGGGGGTTCGAGCCCCCACATCAGGCTCCGTGCTGACAGCTTGGAGCCTGCTTCCGATTCTATGTCTCCCTCTCTCTCTGACCCTCCCCTGCTCGCACTCTGTGTGTCTGGCTTTCAAAAATTAATAAACATTAAAAAAAAAAATGAAAGCCAGAATTCAAATCTGGGTACATGTGACTGCCAAGTGTGCAAGAAGCCCTCTTTATCTCACATGGCCCTCATATTTTTATGATGGGCCCTCTTTTGCCCTCATATATTAGGGCTGGGGGAACTTATGGTGGTCTTTTATAGGGCTGGTTTATCCTGATCACCTGTCCCAAACCATGGCTTGGTGCACTGAGTGGCTCTCTCTGAGGCCACGGCTCCGGAAAGAAGCTTTCTCCCAGCCCCTTCACTCTGCAGTGGCAGCAGTTAAGAAGGGAAGTGCAGTTCCACCTTGGTGGAGGAGGAGCTGTTGGGCACGGTCCCGGGTCACACAAGGACCGGAAAGGCAGTGGGAGGTCAACAGGAATGCCGAAGAGGTGCAGCCTGAAGCTATCAAAGCTGAGTCTGTGGCCCCCCCCCCGCAAGAGGTGGCCTGCTAGAGAAGTCTCAACAACACTCTTCCCCATCACTGTGTCACGGCAGCCATTGACCGCGTGTGCACAGCTCTGCTGTGTGTCCGCAGTGGTATGGACTGGTGGGTAGGCTTGTTCCTCGGGATAGAGCCGGTCTCCACTCTACTGCGGTCTATCCCATTCATTGAGGTTTTATGGCTTACTTCAATGGCCATATTTTCTATGCTAAAGACTTCTAATTGATTTTCTTTTCATATCTTTCTTCCTGCTTTTGTACAATCATATCTCATCCTTTTAAGTACTATCATGCCTTCGTTTATCTCTGGGAGCATCCTAGACATGCTTATTTTCAAAATCTGTCAGCCTGCTCTCCAAACCTTCATCTGGAGTAAATTTATGTGCTGATTGTAGATTTCGTTGGCTCTCTTTGAGTGTTAGATTTCTTTACGTGTTTTGGAATATGGGGTTGCAGGCTCATTGGGAGAGGGAGAGCTGGTGCTGTTTTGTTTGTGTTCATGTTTCAGTGTCTGTCTCTCCCCCTCCATGCTACTCCTCCCTCACTGTCTGGTGGTTTTGTAGTCGCCTCCACTGGTGCCCCAGGTCCCCCAGTCAGGAATCACATCTTGTGAAGGCAGCTCAGAGCTCTGCCCTAGGGCATGTCAGAGGTCTCCTGCTCCAACCTGGAACCCTCAAGGCTTGCTTCACTTCCCGGTCTTGACAGCTGGGTCTGGCCCCTCCTCCCAGACTGCCTAGTAGGCAGAACTCCCAGCAGCTGCTGGTATTTCCAGCTCTTACTGGGAGACCCTTCTTCTTCCTCTTGCTGGCTTCCACCGTGTGCCTGGCTCTGGCCTCCCAGCCCATGGCAGGGTGCTTGTTGCAGCCTCAGAACTGAGTTCTGGCTCCCGTGGTCCATGCTCTGACCTGGGGGCTGGCAGGCTGCAACTGCTGTGCTCTTCTGTACACGTTGGGTACCTCAGTTTTTGAGCCAGAATGTCTTTGGGGGGGGGTCTTCTCTTTTTCCAGTATATCGATCACCCAGCACTCTGCATTTGGTACGGAGGGATCTGTGACCACCTTAACTAGAATTGTACTCTAATTCTATTGTGTGTACTCTATGTGCTATAATCATAAATTATTTAACTGATCCCCTAGGGTTGGACTATAATTAGGTGGTTTCCCATTTTGGGCTAACATAGATGGTAATAAACATCCTTCATGTGCTTAGTCTTATTCTCAATGCTAAGTTGCCGGATCAAAGAGTACAGCCATTTTTCAACTGAATACATATCTTTAATTGTACCACCCCAACCATCATTACAACCACTGCCACCTATATAACCATCACCAGCATATGCTTGTGAAACAGAACAAAACGGGCACTGAAAACAAACACGACTGTCCTTTTGAAAACTCTAATGTGGTGTATGCACACAGGTGAGGCATTCTCAGATCGCTTCTTCCCTCTTCCCAGTGCTTCTGGAATCCCAGCTCCTTCCAATGAGTTGATTCAGTTAATCCACATGACATTCCAATAGGCTGGGGAAATATTATTTTTATTTTGCTGAGGAGGAAGCTTAGGCTCAGAGAGGTCAGATGGCTTCCCAGCCTATCACCAATAGGAAGAGTCTCCATGAAGCTAAGGAGAAGTCAAGAGGGAGCATAAGGCAAGCTGACAGGCTACAACCCCCACCCCAGTCCACCCCCATGCCCCAGGTGGGATGTGTGATATTTCTCAGGCTCTCCTGGCTGCCCAAGAACAAACAAGGGAAAAACAAAAGGTTAACTGATAGAGATCATTAGCCTGCAGGACCTAAGTCTCCATTACCCCTCCATCATGAGGTGGTGTGGGGNCCCAATGGTTGGCACTACTCTGGTGATTCTTTTTTTTTTTTAATGTGTATTTATTTTTGAGAGAGAGAGAGACAGAGTATAAGTGGGTAAGGGGAAGAGAGAGAGGGAGACACAGAATCCGAAGCAGGCCCCAGGCTCTGAGCCCTCAGCACAGAGCCTGATGCAGGGCTCCAACTCAGGAACCACAAGATCACGACCTGAGCCGAATGAAGTCGGATGTTTAATTCACTGAGCCACCCAGGTGCCCCCTGGGATTCTGTAGCATATGAAAATCTCCCTGGAAACTTCCCTTGGACTTTACCTCCCCCAACACCATAGGATAAAACCAGTCTCTTCTCATGGTCCCTGGGCAGCAGCTGTTTCTGCCTATGAGTCCTGTCCCCATGCTTCAATAAAGTCACCTTTTTGCACCAAAGACGTCTTCAAGAATTCTTTCTTGGCCGTCGGCCCCCTGTCACACCACGAATCCCACTGTCACACCAAAAATACGTCATCAGAAGCACAGGTACTCTGTAGTCTGCTGAGCGGCAGAGGGGAGGCCTTCTGGTCTTCTCTGATCCAGGTATTTGGGACTTTGTCTCCCTCCATGGGGCCATAGTGTGCAGGGGGTGTGAGCCTAGGTGTCTGGGTTTAGGTGCTTCAGGGCAGCCCTCACCCCGTGTGATGACAAGCATTAGCTTTGCTAGTCAGGCTCAGCCGCTCAGCAGTTTAGAAGCCACGGCTCCCCCAGTTTCTCCTCCTTCGTTAGCTTGTAACTGGCGGCAGCAGTGAGAAAGCACATGAGCTCCAGATTCAGATAGACCTGGATGTAAATACCAGCCCTGCCACTTCCCTGCTGTTTGAGCTTGGTCAAATCCCTTCACCTCTCTGGGCCTTGGTTTCCACATGTGTAAAGTGGAAGAACACCTCTCTTGGAGAGGCACTGTTAAGATGACAGGAAGTCCTGTGTGCTTGGTACATAAAAGAGATTCAGATAAAGTCTGTTTTGCAAAGAAAAAAAGGGACAAATGGAGAAATCTACTCTTAACTATAGAGCACAGACTCTATGGTTACCAGAAGGGAGGGGGGCGGGGAGCTGAGTTAAATAGGGGATGGGGATTAAGGCGTGCCCTTGTGATGAGCACTGGGTATTGTATGGAAGTGTTGAATCACTACACCTGAAACTAATATCACACAGCATGTTAATTACACTGGAATTCAAATTGAAAAACAAACAAAAGAACGAAGTCTGTTTCTGACAACAAGAGTGAAAGTCCACCGCTCCATGCCTGCTCAGGCAATCACCTGTGGTTCATCCTGTCCTTACTCTATATCCAGTGTTCTTTCCAGCAGCAGAGTCCTGGCCTCCCTTAGATTCGTGTTTCACTGTCCTTCTGTCCCCCAATGTTTCCTCCTCTGCCAAAAGAGAGGAAAGGACCCAGGAGCCCGAAACTCTGGCCTCTACTTCCCTTCCTTCACCCCCTGCTCGTCTCTGTGAGGACCCCTCGCAGAACTGGGCTGGCTGAGCTGCCCAACACAAGTATGGGCAGCCCACCTGTGTCCCTGGGCCCCACTACAAAAGTGAGCCTGGAGCCTGGCTCAGCGACTTGCTGCATGCTGAGAGGGTGGCCAGGCTGCGATCACAGGGGATCATGAGGCTGCCAGTGGGGGCCTCCAGGCTGCCCATGGCCCAGGGCTGTAGCCTACAAATAGATCTCCCCTGCTCTCTCAGAAGGCCACTGGTAGCCTGTTGGAAGACCACAGGAAGGAAGTGAAGGCCTTTTCTCCTCTGGCAGAGCCTGGGTTTGTATCGCCTATGGGGGGCCGTTAGGGCTTGGGCCTGCCTTGGGAAACCCTGAGGGTGCCCAAAGCACTTCAGAGCCATATGTTCATCTACCCACTTTGTCCTGGACAGAGTGGCAAGGGGACATACCCCAACCACTCCACAGATGGAAATCTCAGAAGCTCAGTCTCGGGCCCACAGTGGCCTAGGATGGAAGCCCTAGCCCAGTGAAAATCTTCCTTTGCTCAGTGCCATGAAAATGCTCGATTTGGGGCTTAGTGTGAGGGAATGGGTTGCTGGTGAGCAGAGGTGAGGCAGAGAAACCTGGAAGCCCAGATGGCCTGTCACAGTTGAACACCTGGATCTCAAGATAGGCAGAAAGACTCTGTCACTGAAACCTAGCCAGGTTGGGACTGAAGATCCAGGCCCTCCCAGTCTGGGTCCCTGATATACTCTCGAGGGTCTCTGGCCAATTGTCAAGGTCTTTGTCCATTCCTGACAAGCTGGTGTTCCTTGAGCTCTGACAGGCCTGCTACTTTTCTCATCCTTCACAGGCTTCCTGCATGATCTCACCCACACCTCGGGTTACAACCACCACCTCTGTGCTGATAATAAGAGGTAAGAGTCATGGAGTGCTTACGCCATGCCAGGCACTGTTCAAGCACTGCCTGCGTGTTAGTTCATTTAATCTTCACAGCAGCCTGACAAGGTTGCCACTGTTATTGTCCCATCTATACAGACAAAGAAACTGAGGTCTGGAGAGGTTTAGGGACTTATCTAAGGTTACCCAGCTGTTAAGTGGCTGTTGAATGCCAAACCATCCTCTTTTTTAAATGTTTATTTATTTAGTTTTAGAGAAAGAGGGTGGGCTGGAGAGAGGTAGACAGAGAAGGCGAGAGAATCCCAAGTAGGCTCCAGCTGTCAGCACATAGCCCAGCTCAGGGCTCCATCTCATAAACCATCTCATGAACCATGAGATTCCGACCTGAGCTGAGACACTGAAGAGTCAGACACTTAAACAACTGAGCCACCCAGACATCCCAAACCACCTCTTTTTAGCTGGTTTCTCTCCTTATCTCCTTTCCTCCTACTGCTCATGGCATACCTTTACGGGAAATTTCCACCAGCTTCTCAAAATCACCAGCCAAAACTGCACTGGCGTTTCCCCTGCATCCACACCCAACTTCAGACCTCCTCCTTGGCATCCTCCGCCCCGAGTCTCATCTCCCATGGTGGCTCTTTCATCCACTAGAACCCTGGGCTTATCTCACCTTCCTTCTCCTACCCCCTGTAACTCCTAGAGGCTTTCGTCCCACCCATTTGAGTTCCTTAAATCTCCCTCCTCTTTCGAGAAAAGAGCCTTCCTCAGCATTCCTTCGCTCTTTGTCCTTATCAATTTGGCTCTTATTTCATGCTTTATATCTCATCTTCTCCCCTCCAATCTGTTCTCCACACTGCACCAGGAGAGCATTTGAAATTCTTCTGTGGCTTCCCATGGCCAAATTCCTTATCCTAACATTCAGGGCCCCCCACAGTTGGAGCTCTAACTGTCTTTTGAGCTTTGTCCTTTCCTCTCCCATCCACTCCCTCTAGCCAACCTGGCCTCTTTGCTATCTTCCCATTATACCTTTCTATGCCTTGACCCCATGGCTTGGTTGTACCCAAATCT
>NW_027531185.1:589554-590405 GCF_008692635.1 Crocuta crocuta | reverse complement strand
GACCCCTTGCCTTGTTTTTACCCAAATCTCATCCCCCACACTCCTCCACACCCCCAGACCTCTCCCCTCCTTCCCATTCATTTATCCCAAACATCCATCATTCAGCCCCATTCCGAATGTCAGCTCCTCTGTAAAGCCCTCCTGGTCTCTCCTGTTGGATGTTCTCTTTACTATTCCTGGACAACAGCAGTGTGATATGAAAGTTAGGAGAGACCATGCAATTTGGAGACAAAACTGGGCCTGACTCTAGGCTGTTGGACACCTGGGAATGCCCTTAAACTACTCCATGCCTCAGTTTTATTACTTAGAAAAAGCAGCCAAGGGGGCACCTGGGTGGCTCAGTTGGTTAAGCGTCCGACTTTAGTACAGGTCATGATCTCACGGTTCAAGAGTTCGAGCCCCGATCATGAGTTTGAGCCCCACATCAGGTTCTCCACTGTCAGCACGGAACCCATTTCAAAATGTCTGTCCTCCTCTCTGCCCCTCCCCTGCTCGCCCTCTCTCAAAAATAAATAAACATTTTTTGTTAAAAACGAAAAGGCACCCAAGATGACCTCTCCTCTTGGCTGTGAGGGCTGAAAAAGAGATGATGGGCTCAAGGTGAACAGGCCACGCGAGAGTGCCTCTGCTTTTCCCAATGGCAATCCACGCCCACAGGCTGCCGGTCCACATCCCATCGCCAAGTGTTGTTCAACTACCAACAACCTCCAGGAGGCTGTCTACCTATTTTCCTCCCGGCCCAACATCCAGTGGTCCTAAGAAATCCCCGAAGGAGGAAAGCCCTGGCAGGGAGGCTCAGTTGGAACCTTGACATACAGTTTTTCCCAGTCTTAAAACCAAGCAAGGCCTGC
>NW_027531185.1:581935-589415 GCF_008692635.1 Crocuta crocuta | reverse complement strand
TTGCCCGAGCATCACTGGATTCTGGGAATAAGATGTGAGCTCTGGCCGCCAAACCCCTGTTCTTAGAGGAAGCTTCTAGCCCTTTTTTCCTGGATATATACACCATCAGGCTTTTTTGGCTTTGTCCCCTAAGCTGTGGGTCCAAGGATAGATGGGGCAGTTTTTAGTTTGAACACACAATCTGTACTTCCCTCTGTTCTTCTCTCCCAGCCTAATCAAAGCTCTCCCTGGAACCTTATTTCCCTGTCCCTTTAACACTGGCTTATGGATATGACCAGCAGATAGAGTACTGAGTCAATCTAAGCCCAACAGGATCAAGAATAAGCAAACTTTAGGCGTGGATGGATCATTATCAGTCACAAATCACATTCCTTGATCCACAGACTCATGGAGTAGCAGTGCCAAGACAGTTCCATCTACCTCGATCCCCTTTTTGTCTCAGCTGGGCAGACTGAGGGCCAGAGAAGGCAAGGGACTATCTCAAAGATCACACAGCAAGACCGTGGCAGGGCCAGGTCTCCAGACTCCCAATGCAGGGTCCTGTCCTTTCTCCCACACCCTTGACCTCATCTGAGGAAGTGGTGATAGCTGGTGGGAGAAGCTGGGGATGGGGGCTGTAGGAGGAGGGACTTGAGGGGAAGAATGTGGGACTGGAAAGTCACTGGGAAGAAAAACCCCCAGCACGAGTGGCAGCCCACCCTGGAGACATCAGCTCGGCTATCAAGCTGCTTCCATTGCTGAGGATTAGCACAAACATCCCCCAGCTGGGGGCCTCCCTGCTGGCCAGCTGTGCAGGCTTTGGGTGGCAGCCCCAGATGCAGGAAGCCCCAGGCTAGAGGCTGGACTTTCTCTCTAGTGACGTGTGTGCTCTCTCGGCATCTAGAGGGCATGGGCCAGCCGCTGGCTCATCTCTGCTGTCAGGCTCAGTGAAGGACAGTCAACACTCCTGGCTGATCAAAGGCACTCCCACCCTCTAGCCTCAGGAGTTCCGGGGGCGAAGGGGAGTGGTGAGAGCCCAGATGCCATCCTGCCATGCTTTGAAGTCCCAGTGCATTCTGGGAAGGGACTTGCTTTGGAGTGGGACCTCTGGAACACAAACTTAACAAAAATTCCTGCCATATGTTATGATGGAGGCAGGAGAGCCAAATCCTAACACCTCTGGCCAGTCCCTTCACTTCTTTGGGCCTTGATCTCTCCATCTGGGCCAGTTGAACACCACAGGGTAAGGGCCAGGCCAACTCTGCCCTCCCACAACTCTGTGATTTTGTCTTCTTTCTCTCTGAAGTCAGGTGGGCAGGGAAGCCCAGGGCAGGCTGAGGGTCAGGGGTAGATACAGTCTGGCACTGAGAACAGGGTCAGTAGGATAGCTGGGATTGGAGGCCATTTATTCATTTATGAAATCAATTTATTCGTCATTAAACATCTATTGTGTGCTTTAGCCTGAGGGCTTGGAAACAGAGCACCCTCATGTGTTGCTCCACTACCCAAGGGACCTGGATTCTAAACTGGCGCAACCCCTCAATGGTGCATTGAGTATCTTCTAGAGCAGGCAAAGTACACCAGTTCTTTCCTTTCAGACAGCAGGGCCGTATCCAGCAGGGGTTGCATTTGAACATGACTCCAGCTAAGTTAAACTAAAAAGAGATATACTGGAAGACTTTGGGATGGCTCAGAGTCTAGTTGGGGAAGGTGGCTAGCCAACCACAGAGAAAGAGCAGGTACCCAGTGTGGCAGGGAAGAATGTCACAGAGCAAAGTGGTGGTCAGGCTAGTGCTCCTCCTCTCACCTCCCCCTACCCATGTCAGTTGACAATTGAAATTGGGAATAATTTCTTTTTTTTTTAATTTTTAATGTTTATTTATATTTAAGAGAGACAGAGACAGAGCATGAGCAGGGGAGGGGCAGAGAGAGAGGGAGACACAGAATCGAAAGCAGGTTCCAGGCTCTGGGCTGTCAGCACAGAGCCAGACGTGGGGCTCAAACTCACAGACTGAGATCATGACCTGGGCCGAAGTCAGATTCTTAACCGACTGAGCCACCCAGGTGCCCTGGTAATAATTTCTTAAATGTCCCTGCTTCTTTATGTGAGGAGCAACTAGTTGGCTGATGGAGGGCTAGAAGAAGAAATTCTGAGCCTCTGGCCTTCTCCCCTCATAGACTTCCTCCCTACTTGCCCCTTCTCCAACTGCTGAAGCCTGGACCCAAGCTGTCTTTCTTTTCTTTTCTTTTTTTTCAATGTTTTTATTATTTTAATTTTTGAGAGAGAGAGAGAGACAGAGTGTGAGCCAGGGAGGGGCAGAGTGAGAGGAAGACACAGAATCCAAAACAGTCTCCGGGCTCTGAGCTGTCAGCACAGAGCCCGACGCAGGATTCAAACCCATGGGCCATGAGATCATGACCTGAGCTCAAGTCAGACACTTAACTGACAGAGCCACAGAGGCACCCCAAGTTGTCTTTCTTTTCTAATTGACCAAGCCCTTGGGGCCTCTCCCAATACCACAAGAATCCCCAGGCTTTCTGAACATGCTCTGGTCTCCAGACAACTTGTTTCTTTCCTTTCCATGTGTGTCTTTTAGGCTCACGTTTGGAGGGGCCAACATAGCCATCTCTGTCAGTAATCCTAATCACCTTGTGCCTAGCCCCAGGCTAATTCAAAGCCCTGAGGACTAGCATGTGGAATCACCTCAGTGAAATTGGGGTGCCAAGACCCTCTGCCATCTTCTGAAGGCGGGTACACCTGCTGGAAGAACAGTAAGGCCCAGACCTGTGATTGCCCCCAGGAGAGTCAGAAGGGAACCGGTTTGCTCAAAGTCTCAGAGGCTGAGAGGGCCTGCTGCCAGCCTGGCAAGGAGCTGGGCTGTGCGGGAGGCGAGGACGGGCTGAACGTGGGAACCACGCCTGGGACCTACTGTGCTGATTTGTGAGCCCTCCTTTCAGAAGAAAAGGGTATCTTGTGCCCTCCACATGGCCCACCGAGATAGCAATGCCCTGCCAATGTGGATACCGTGGGAGAAAAGCAAAACTGGCCTCACAACATTAGGGACACTTTGTGACTTGTTCAAGCTTATGTAGATGATAATGAGGAGGGCTGGAACTCCCAGGTCCTCAATCAAGCAACAAAGTGCTCTAGCGAGGAACACATCATCCTGACTCCTCCAAATAGCTTTCAGGACCCCTACCTCCCCTGAGCATCCTGCCCCAGGCCGTAACTCACTCACTTAGAACCACAGTGTATCAGAGGCTGAGGAAACTTTAAAGCTTAGTAGTTGGGCCCTCCTGTACACCGACGTACTTTCCTATGCAGAGCACAGATGGGAAATCAAGGTTTGACGAGGGAAAGGACAGTGCCACAGATTGCCATGTGACTTGATGGGTTTAGAAGCCAGATCTCTGGACTCCTCTGGCAGCCTTTGTTCTGAGTCTAGGCCTGGGTACATTCCGTCCTCAGCAGCTGTTACTACCTACTCCCTTCTTCGTCCTGTCCTCAAGTTTTGCATTCAGGGCCGGGCCCCCTCCTGGAGATGCCTCAACCTGATGCCTGAGCACAGAGCACACCAGGATCATCTGATGATGCCAAGCTACCCCTGGTGGAAGAGCCACCCCACTTCTGTCCCACTTCCTTCTCTTTTGATAGCATGTGTGTAAAAACTATTGACACCAGAAAAAAAAAAAATCCATGGAAAGAGGTAGGCCTAGGCTAGGCAGCCCAGGATGCTAATGGAAGAGACAGCTCCTACCCCTTCCAGCAAAGTCTTGCAATCCAGAACTGTGAAGGCCCTAAGGAGGAAATCAAGGAAGCTGAGTTGCTAAGTGGCCTGCCCCCAGCCCCTGCTGCAGATGTCTGGCTGGCTAGAAAGGAGGGAGTCCGGCGGAGGAATGATAATAACCATCTCTTGCATCTGGTCTGCCTTTCCACATGCTACTAACTGGTTTCCCATCCCTCCTCTTGCCTCAGCCACACAGAAGGGTAATTTTCACCATTGGCCAGATTGAGGCTCAACGAAGATAAGAAACCTGCCTGAGGTTGCCTAGCAAGTCAGTGATGTTAGGCGACATTCTGCACTCCAGGATTCCACATCTCATCCCAATTCCCTTAGCTTTCTGCCTTGCCTATGGGCCTGGGCCCAGGGCTCCTAAATCTCTGCCCAGCCAGGGAGCAAAAGGCATGGGCCTCTAGGCTGAGAGGGACCATAAGACAATGAGGTTGGGTATGGGGGAGGGTGGTGAGGGCTAACATGATACCAAAGAATAAATCCACACCTGTCCCAAGTTTCCATTATTGTCCTCTCATCTGAGGAACTTTCTTTAGCATTTCTTGTGGAACAGATGTGCTGGCGACAGATTCTTTTAGTTTTCCTTCATCTTAGAATGTACTCATTTCTGCTTCAGTCCTGAAAGATATTTTCACTGGATATTGAATTCTGAGTTGACTGTTCTTTTCTTCTGGGATTTTAGGAATGTCATGGCACTTCTTTCTGGCCTCCATGGTTTCAGGTGAGAACTCCACTGTCATTCATATGCAGGTGTCTTCTGACCCTAAGAGCCTACTCAAAAAGAGGCATCGTGGGAAGGAGAAAGAACTCTGGAGACTGGGAGATGACCCACAGCCCCACCACTTCTGAGCTGAATGACACTGGGTGAGTCCCTCCACCACTCTGAGCCTCAGCCTTTTTTTTTTTCTAGGAGAGAGAGAGAGAGACAGCATGAGCAGGGGAGGGTCAGAGAGAGAGGGAGACACAGACTCTGAAATAGTCTGAGCCTCAGCTTTGACATTGTTGTCATGAAAGCATGGGATGGGATGGTCACCCCAATGGTCTCTCTTGTGGCCCTGACATTCTCTGGGTCTCTGATAATTATTAGGCTCCCCAGGACAGTGAGCTTCTGGGAGAGAGGAGAGAGAGACCCTACAGAGACACCCTCCAGCTCTGCCTGCTTGTAGAGGAGGTGGGCAAGCCCTGCACCTTTTGCTCCCCTCCCTTCTGCCTGCTCTGGCCTAGTCTGACCCACTGAGGCAGAGAGGGTCCTTAGGGTGGTTCCGGCTTACCAGCCTAGCTCCCAAATGCTGATCGACTAGGGGAAGCCCCTCATTCCCTCTCACCCAGGCCACTGCAGAGTCCCCTCCACTGCAGTGCACAGGCCAACCTCCAGGACCACCCCATGTCTCTCCCCACCTCTTCCCCATATAATACATTCTGGCTGCAGGACTTCCCCAGACGTTCCCATGCTCTTTCATGCCTCCATTTTGTTTCCTCTGCCTGGGAAATCCTTTCTCCCCTGTCAACTTGGCAAGGTCTTGCGGAAGCAATACTAGCTCTTAACTTCGCCTCTCTATGACGCAGTTTTCTTATCAGCAAGTGGGGATAATATTATTAATATAATATACCTACCTCGCAAAGTTGTTGTGAGGAGTAAAAAAGCTATTCCCAGCAAAATTCTTTCACACAGTAAGTACTCAATAAACATGAACTCATCATCATAATTATCACTGGCACTATTAACAGCACTGTGGTTAAGTGCAGAGACCCTAGAACCAGACTATCTGCGTTCAGATCCCAGCTCCAACACTACCCGTGTCACCTCAGTCAAGTCCCTTAACATCTATGTGCTTCTGCTTTCTGAACTTTAAGAGGGAGTCATAATAGGCCTCACTTCATAGGGTTGTTACAGGGATCAGATGAGACAACACATGTGAACACTTAGCACAGAGCCTGGCACACAATAAGTTATCAATAAGTGCTAGCCATTATTTTGATGATAGTTGTCATCATTCCAGCTTCCTTCCTCCTACAAAAGAAAGGAAGTAAGTGTTTGCCCAGGGGGAGGCTTTGCTGGAACTGATGCTAGAGAGGGACACCCATGTAACTGTGCAACTCTTGGGCCACATAAGGTTCTTGGTTCTGGCTAGGAGATGCTCTTGTGAGGCCTGTTTTCCATGCCTAAATTTCCCATTGTCTCAGCCCAGCTTCAAGGCCCTACCTTTAGGAAGCCTGCCCCACTTTCCACAAAAATTCTAGGGGTCCTTCAGGGCACCCCCTGACATACCATCTGAACTTCTGGCAGGGCATTCCCCGGGGTCTGCCTGGGGTGGAGTTAGTTCTGAACTAGAGCCCTAGACTCTAGTCCTGGCTCTGCCCCCTGACTTTCTGTGTGACCTTGAGTCAGTCCCTTTTCCTCTCTGGGCCTCATTTGTCCATCTGTAACACAAGAAGTGTGGTCCAGATGGTCTTTAAGGCATCTCTCAGATTGGTAATTTTTGCTATTACTCCAGGGCTGAGCTAGCCCAGTGCCTGACAATAAACGGGTGATGAGTTGAGTCAGACTGAACTGAAGTGGACTGATTATAGAAAGGCAAATGCCCTGACTCGGTCCCTCTTGTGCCACCTGCCTGCCCTGTGGACAAGCCTTTAGCCATCCCTGGCCACCCAGCTCCCCAGTCTGTACAACTCAGGGGTTGAGGACAAAGCCTGGCTTCTGCCTGGAGGCTGGAGCACTGGGGCCCAGCAGGGATGTTGCTGGATTTATTTTGGTCCTCTAAATTGGAAGGCTGGAGGCTCTAATTTAGCTTTCCCTGCCTGGAGCAGGAGCCCAGGCTGGGGTGGCCTGCTTTGGCTGCCAGACACGAGCCCCACACCAGACCACAGCCCAGTCTCAGAGCTGCCTGTGGCCGGCCCTGCATAGCAACACCCCAGACGACAAAGGCCCCTTAACCCTCCTCCTCTAGCAGCGACAGAGGTGGTGGCTGCTGCTGCTCTTCGGCTCAGCAGGATGGGGCCCAGAACAGGGCGTGGGGTGGCTGGCAGAACACTAGGAAAGTATAGCCAGCCTGCGCCCATACTGGGCACCCTTCCCCTGAGACTTTTGGCAGGGCCACATAGGCTGCCCCCTCTGAGCTAGGTGAAGCTGAGAAGAAGTGTGGCTGCTGGAAACTAAGGCCTAGGACCTGGAGAGCTACTGGGCTTTGAGGAAAGGGGGGCAACTGGGTGGCTCAGTCGGTTAAGCATCCGACTTCAGCTCAGGTCATGATCTTATGGTCCATGAGTTCGAGCCCTGCATCGGGCTCTGTGCTGACAGCTCAGAGCCTGGAACCTGCTTCAGATTCTGTGTCTCCCTCTCTCCCCCTGCCTCTCCCCTGCTCATGCTCTGTCTCTCAAAAATAAATAAGCTTATAAAAAAATTTTTTTAGAGGAAAGGGCCAGCTGTTTTCCATCTTCACTGAGGGAAGGAAACAGGTAGGGAAAACGAGAAGATCTGAGGGTTCAAAAGACTAGCCTCTGTCCCAGGCAAGCTTATAGAGATGACTGGACTTCCTGCAGCCCCCTTCAATCTGCCCTCTGCACTGCTACCAGAGACTTATGGTCCACAAAGACTTGGTCAGATTCTCTCTTTAATTAAAATATTTAATGGCTCCCTAACCACCGACAGTGGAAAACCCAGCCCTCTGTTCAAGAAGCTAAGGTCCTTCACAATGTGGCCCCAGTCT
>NW_027531185.1:570547-581911 GCF_008692635.1 Crocuta crocuta | reverse complement strand
TGCTCTTTTATTCCTCCATGTTGTTCCCTCTGCCTGGGAAATCCTTTCTCTGTTGCCTACTTAGCAAACTTTTCCTCATCCCTGAAGCCCCAGCTTGAATATCCCCTATTCTGGTACAGAGTTAACTGTTCCCTCTTTTGCACTTCCACAGTGTTGTCATCAGACCTTTATTCATTCAGTCAGCATTNACAGGGGAGACTGATAACAAATAAGTAAAGAAACAAATGCAAAACATAATTTCAGATAGTGAGATGTACAGGATGTGCTGGTAAATGTTTTAACAACCAGCTATGGAGGAGGGGAGCTCTGAACTACACAATCTGTTGATTTCCATGGTGTAAATACTCCCATTGTGGCTGATTCCAAGCTATTAACCTGAAGTCACTGAACACTGAGTTTGGCAGTGCCAGGGAGAGGCAGCTCCAGCACACTACTGGTACATGCCAAAAATAAAATAAAACAAGATAATAGAAGAAATGGTAACTATAGCATGGGGTGGGGATGNTGGTGCGGGGTGGGGTCAGGGAAGGCCTCTCTGAAGAGGTGACACTTAGGGGGTAATGTGAATGACAAGGAGCCAGCCATGCAAAGATCTAGGGAAAGCCATTGGAACACTGGGTTTTTAAAACTACTTTTTCGGTGGCTCAGTCAGTTAAGNTAATCACCACCTAGAAGGAGATGTAGAACATTTCCAGCACTCCAGAAGGCTGTCTCTGCCTTCCTCCCAAACAATAATTTCCCTCCTGCCCCAAGGGTTAACTACTATTTTGGCTTCTATTCCTATGGATCATTTATGGTGGTTCTTGAAATTTACATACATGGAATACAAATTAGACCTGCTCTGGTGTATCCTTTATTCATAGTACTTCTTTCACTCAACATAATGTTTGGGAGATTCATCCAGGCCATTGCATGTCACAGTAGATCATTCTTTTTCATTGTTGTGCAGTATTCCATCATATGACTATGCCCCAGTTCATTCCATTGCAATGATCTGTGTCCCTGCTGGTCTTTGCCTCAAGCCTGAGAGATGGCCATGTTGAATAGTGGGAATAGCCTGGGCTTTAAGATCCAACCAATATGGACCAGAACGTTGGCTTGGCCACTGCAGAGCTAGGATATTTGGAGTAAGACATTCCTATTCTGTCTTTATACTTGCAAAATGGGGAGAATAATGGAAAGCTCTCCTCCTACTCAGGTATGGCCGGGAGCTGGGAATATGATACATGTCAAGCACTTAATGGAGGCCCTGCTATGGGAGTTCTGCTTGAGGACTCTCTGGGTGCTTCCCCTTTCTTAACTTGTGTGNGTTGTGTGTGTGTGTGAGTGTGGATGATAAATGCGTGACTGTGTTTTGTGCTATGGAAAGGCTGCCAAGATTGCTTTTGGATGACTGGTGTAAGAGACATTTTTGAGGGGCCAAAGGGATTTCCATTGCATTTGAGGTCCTTCGCCACCAGGCAGGGCCAGGATGTAGAGGTAAAGAAAGGGGCAAGGGACTCATGACCCATGCCATGACCATAGAAAGGCAGGGGCACAGGAGATTCTGTGATTCTGCATGTAGTCTCTGCTCCTTCCCTAGACTTTGCACAAGAGGGAGGCAGGGCAGCAATCATGTTTTCCACTTTACAGTTGTAGGAACCAGAGATCAGAAAACATAACAAAGGGGTGCCTGGGTGGCTCAGTCAGTTAAGCATCTTACTTTGGCTCAGGTCCTGATCTCACAGTTCTTGAGTTTGAGCCCTGTGTCAGGTTCAAACACTCGGGTTCAGGAATGCCTGGATGGCTTAGTTGGTTAAGCATTTGATTTGGCTCAGGTCCTGATCTCATGGTTTGTGGGTTTGAGCCCTACATCAGGCTCTGTGCTGACAGCTCAGAGCCTAGAGCCTACTTTGGATTCTATGTCTCCCTCTGTCTCTGCTCCTCTCCAGCTTGTGCGTGCTCTCTCTCTCTCTCTCTCTCTCTCTCTCTCCTTTCTCTCCTTTCTCTCTCTCTCTCTCATAAATGAATAAATAACATTTAAAACAAAACAAACAAAAAACAAAGACTTGGGTTCAGAGCCTAGAGCCTGCTTATGATTCTGTGTGTGTGTGTCTCTCTCTCTGCCTCTCTCTCTCTCTCTCTCTCTCTCAAAAATAAATAAACATTTAAACAAATTTTTTAAAAAGGTTATCTTGGTTATCCTAACCAAGGTCACATCACCTGGCAAATATTGAAGGAGGGGTTCAAAGCTGGGTGTGTTTGACTCAAAGCCAGTCGGTTGAGGCATCTTATGGGTGTTCAGGCCGGGGACCTTGAGGGTGCTAACCCAGCCTCAAGGAGACAGAAGAGTTCGGCAAGTAGGTTGGTGCTCTGGCCTGGAGGAAGGGACACCTAACGGGAACCAGGTGTCCTCAACATTCCAGCTGCAGCTTCCTGCTTGCCCACTTCCTTGCCCTGCCCCTCTTCTCTCCACCAGCTTGTGCCCCAGTATAGCCCTGTCCTTTGTGCTGCCACCTGTGACTCTTCCCCGCCTCCAATTTGGCCCCCTAGGCCTCAAAGGCCAATCTTTCTGCATGACAGACCTTTCTCCTTCATTGACTCTTCACCCCTCTCTTTCTCTGGCCCTTGGGAGCTCCCAGACAGGCAGGCAGAGGGACCGGTGGGGAGCCCTAGCCAAGGATACAAGTGACAAGAATTTGTGGCTGCTAGCCCCAATTCTGCCGCACATTCCTGCATGTCATTGGGCCCGTCCCTTCCCCTTTCTGGCCTCTTTCCCTATCTGTACAATGGGTTTATCTCTGAGGGCCTTGTCTGGGTGTCTCACCAGGCAGTGGTGGCTGGGCTGGGCATCTCCACAGGTCCATTTCTCTGATGGAGAGAAGCAGAACCAACTTCAACTCAGCGTTGAGAGCAGAGTCCTGGAGGGAAAAGGAGGTTAATGGGATTCTGTTGAGTGTGGAAGCATTCTGGGCCTAACAGGGGCCTGGGATCCGGTGACCCTAGGCCCCTTTTCCTGTGGCTGTTCACTTATCATTCATTCAACACATCGTTTTGGAACAACAGCTCTAGACCAGGCGTTGGTGCTAAGTGCCAGGGATACAGCAGTGGGTAAGGCAGACATGGTCCCTGCCCCAGAAAAATTGCAATGGGCTCCTGAGTCCTCAATTCAGGCTTAAAATCCCATCCGCAGCATCCACCCCTCATCCCTAAGGACCTGGAGAAAGTTGTGCCCAATTGTCCAAGGCTACATGGACAATTAAAACCTAAGACCGGGCTCAAACCCGGATCTCCTGATGACAGCCACTGACCCCACTTACCAAAATTCTTCTTGCTGGAATCCTAGCTTCATGGGCTAATCTAGAAGGCACTTTAATCACGATGAAGAGCCTGAAGATTTACCAAAAAAGCCATAACTGGGAAACACACAACCTGCTGGAAAGCTGCCTACGCAGGGAGTTCCTCCTGGCTGGCCTTAAACAGGGCTCCTGGCTCCCCTCTCTGCACCCCCCAAAACACACTGCGTTTGCCCTTTTTGGCACAGCACGAATAGCAGGCCACCACTTTTTATCATTTATTTGTGTGCCTGGATCCTGCTCCGGACTGGAGTTTCCTTGAGGGCAAAGCTTGTGTCTCTATCTCTGCATCTCCAGGGCCTGGACCAGGAAGACACAGGGAAGCAATTCAATGGGTGCCTGTGGCATGGAACTAACTGTTTTGCTCACTAACTATGAGTTTTCATACATATGCCCTCAGCACATGAGCTCTAGAGGCATGTAGAGTGGGTTTGCATTGTGCTTCCATCACTTACTAACTGCAGCTTTGGGTATGAGAACTTAACCTTTGGGTGCCTTGCCTTGCTCATTGGTAAAGTGAGGATATTTGTAGTACTGACTTCATGGTGTTGTTGTGATGCACCCAAAACGGTGTCCGGTACATAGTAAGCACTCAATGAGTGTTTACTACTGCAACCGCTACTGTTAGCATTTGAGTGAAGGATGTACGAAACCATTTCCTGCGTAGGCTGCCAGGAGTGGATATTCTTTATGTATGACCATCTGAAGGCTGTGCACCTCTTCTCAAATTTTTTCCTGCATAGGAACCATCAAATCTTATCAAAATGCAGCTTCCAACCCAACGAGTCTCAGGTAGGACTGGAGACTGTGCATTTCTCTTTTCTTAAGTTTATTTCTTTATTTTGAGAGAGATAGCATGAGCAGGGGAAGGGCAGAGAGAAAGGGAGATAGAGAATCCCAAGCAGGCTCCGTGCTATTGGCACAGAGCCTGAGGTGGGGCTTGATCTCACAAAGCATGAAATCACCACCTGAGCTGAGATTGAGTTGGATGCCTAACCGACTGAACCACCCAAGCTCAGAAACTGTGCATTCCTTTTTTTTTAAATTTTTTAAGTTTATTCATTTTTGAGAGAGACAGACAGAGTGTGAGTGGGGAAGAGGCAGAGAGAGAGAGAGAGAGAGAGACAGAATCAGAAGCAGCCTCTGGGCTCTGAGCTGTCAGCACAGAGCCCAACATGGGGGCTCAAACTCACAAACCACGAGATCATGACCTGAGCTGTAGTCGGATGCTTAACTGACTGAGCCACCCAGGTGCCTCGACACTGTGCATTTCTAACAACCTCCCAGGTTGTGCTGACACTGCCAGTCCAGGGACACTTTGAGGAGCCCTTAGCAATATAAACTACCAGGAAGAGCTGCCACCTATTGAAAAGCCAGTGTTGGGCCCTGTGCTAACTGTTCCATATGTATTACTGCACCGATTACTTGCAATAGCACTGGAGGGTATGTATTGTCCTCCCTATTTTACAGATGAGAAAGCTGAGGCTCAGCTGAGGCTCTGTTTCCAAAGGTGACATAGTTTGGAAGTGGCAGAGACAGGATTTCAACTCAGGCCAGTCTGGCTCCCAACTCCTATTTTTTTTTTCCCATTCTGGAAAACAGCTTCCCTGTGGCCTGGCATCCCTGGAGGATGTCTGTCCTCACTGAGAGAGGGCTGCAGCACAGTGGTCAAACAAAGTGACAGCAAAAGCAGTACACAGCACTTTAGATGGCCTAAACCATTTGCCTGGCTACCACAGGCCTAGTAAGCTGGCGGGGCAGGGACTAGAATCCCAGTTGAAGCTGGTAACGACTGAGAGTGCTATAAAATTGGGTGTGAGGGCAGGCAAGAAAATAGAAGAAGACCCACTGACTGTCCCGGCCTGGCTGCCCAAAGGACAGGCGCTTGGTAGGGCCCCATGCCCCAGGAGCTGTCCCTCGTCCCTGCAGGATCAGTACTCCATCAAGGTTGCCAGACCCAAGGCCACTGACTGCCACTGGCCCAAAGCCCAAGGTTCTAACTCAGAGAGTCTGATAGTAGGCTTAGGATAAAGCATCAAACTATCAAGGAGGTGCTGTGTTCTCATTGGGTTCTTATCATAAGGCGAGCCCCCCGCCGAGGCAGAGAGCCTGGGGCTTCTTGTTCCATGGCTCAGAGCTACTCTGTCCCAACCAAGCCAGGAGACACCCTCACATCTTCTGATTCCCTGATAACTCCCATTCTTGTCCCCAACTAGGCCAATAGAAGTCTTTTTTTTTTCTTCCCACGGTGCATGCTACAATGAACATGTGCAACTTTCTTGGGTTTTTCCTAGGTTTCCTAACGTGGGACCATGGACCTGTAAGGTATCTAAGAGGTGGATTTCTGAGGCCTGAGAATCTGCTAGAATTGTAGGCAAGACTGTGTGTAGATGTGTTTTCTGGAGTGGCTATCCCTTGCTTTTGCCATTAATTTACTAATTTAGCAATTATGGATTGAATGCCTTCTCTATGCAGGGCACTGAGTTGGGTACCAGAGGTACACCAGTGAGTGAGGGAGAGACCCTTGCCTCCAAGGAGCTTCCAATCCAGGGCCAATCAATGAATGAGTAAGCAAACCAAACATATATCCATAGAAGGACAAATGGTGATGCTGGGGTCTGCACTCTGTCTAGTCCAGTGTCATTCACTCCGTAAGTTGGCACTGCTAACATTTTTGAAGGGATGCCTAAGTGAGACCCAGCGCAAGGGAGGGGTCAGGGCTTGTCCAAAGTGATACAGACAGTTAAGGGCAGAACCCGAAACAGACCCCAAGGCTTCAGTGCTCTCAGTGCAGGGTGCAGACTGCCACATGCATGTAGCCTTTAAATGGGCATAAAGCCAATGGAGCTGCAGGAAAGAAGGATTACTTTGGGCCTGGAATACTTGGGCCTGCCACATTTAGTTTGGTGTTCAACAAACCACTCCCACCTCCATCCATATTCTTAGTTCATCCATTTCCAATGCGGGCTGCCTGTGGGGGAACCTCACCCTATATCCCTCTCACCCCACAGGCAGCTGGTCTCCTTCTAGCCTGCTGGGTGGGCTCTGGACTTTCCTGGGGCCTCACTCCCTGAGAAGGTCCAGCTGGCAGGCCCAGCTGGGGGTTTGAGGGAAGATGAGGCCCATCTGGAAGTGGCTTGGAGTGAGCCAGAGGGCCCAGCAGGGAGGAAGAGCCCCTTGGGAACAGAGCCTGGGCTGGGGAAACTCTCCGAATGACACAAAGAAGAAGGAAAAAGCCACCTATCTGCATTGACATTATGATAGTCTTCTGAGACCTGAAAGAACATTGAGCGGTCACCTTCACTCTCCCCACCTCCATCCAGGATGCACTTCAACTATTTTTGGATCTATGGGAATCTCCCCAGTTTCCAAATGCTCTTGGCTGGCAATTGACCAGTCTCCCTGCTCACCACTCCTTGGGACCATTCTCTTTCTTCTCTGGTGGCTGTAGTGGTTCAGGCACCTGGCAATGTCTGAGAAAAGGGGAGGAATGGACGTATAGTTGAAGAAGTCCTTTTTCTGCTTAGAAGCCCTTCAGTCTCATGGGGGAGACAAACCCTAAACAGTTTGCTTTAATACATCACAGTCGGAGCTTTGGTTCTTCTGAGCAAGGAGAGAGTAAGTTTGTAGGTGGTGGAAGCATGGAGAAGAGGGGAAAGGCTCTATGGTCAGAAGGCCTTCTCAGGCCTCCAGGGGCTGGTCTGGTCTGCTCAAATCCCCGTGTGATACCTGTACCCCTTCTACCATATTTCATCTGAAAGCTTGACCAGCCTCTGCTTCCCTACTTTCCATGGTGGGAGCTCAAGAGAGAGAGATCATCTTGGGATAGCGCTAACTCTAAGAAAGTTCTTTCCTGAATTAAGCTGAGCTTCATTTCCTTGTGGCGTCATGGGTCACAGTGCTGCCTCCTGGGGCTACCTAGATGCTTCCTTCTCCTTTTGCTTGAAAATAGTTCCTCAGTGGTCCAAAGCATCACCATCACCATAACCTCTGAGTCTTTTCCAAGCCAGACAGCTCCTTCAATTGTTTCTCATGAGACCAGGGCTCCTTCCCCGTCTGCTTTTGCCTCCCTGGCCATTCTCCAGTATGTCTGTGACAGCCTTAATATGTGGGGCTCGAGGCAGGGCAGCCTATCACTTCCTTGTTCTAGAAACTTCTATGGGTTTCTAGATGCAATCTAAGGCTGAATTGATTTGGGAGCAGATCTCCTCGCACTGCTCCCTGCCCTCTCACCAATTTCCTGCTGGCCAGCCTGCATGTGGAGACTGGGTTTTGGTATCCAAGAGTGAAGCCTGACATCTCTCCTTGTCATGTTTATTTGTGAGCTTCAGCCCCTCCTTTTTGTCTGTTGAGAAATTTTTGAAAACGGACTCTTAAAGTCAATGAAATGAGCTCTCCCACCTAAGTTGAGGCCATGCTCCAAAAGTAATCAGTAAGCGACTATGTCTGCACATGCATCACCAGGCACTTATCTTCACCTGAAAGACCTTGTTAGATGCCTGAAGAAGAGAAGCCAGCTCCCCCATGCCATGTTGCCCTGTGGCTCTGGAAGCCTGAAGGAGGCACCAAGTATGTCCAGGAGTTGCTGGTGGACCCATGGGCAGAAGGCAAACGATATCAAGCCCTCTGCCTAAGTATCCATCAACCAGCCAACCTTTCTGGAGGTTTTTTGGAGGCTCTGAAAGCAATAAAAGTGCTGCAGAGAACATGTGGAGACATCAGGCATTGTCTCTGCCCTCTGGGAACTCCCAGTCTTGCAAGGAGAAAAATCAGTGAGCTCCTTAAGGTAATGGAGTAGGCTGAATAAGATCTCCTGAAGATACCAGGTCCTAATTCCTGGAACCGGTAAGTATCATATTTGGAAAAGAGCCCTTTACAGACATAATTAAGGTAAGGATTTTGAAATAAGGAGATTATCCTGGATCATCTGTATGGGCCCTAAATGCAATCACATTACCTAAAAGAAGCCTCCTTATAAGAGGAAGGAGGAGGGAGGGGTTTTGACACACAGAGAAGAGGAAAAGGCCCTGAGATCACAGAGACAGAGGTTGGAGTGACAGGGTCACAAGCCAAGGAATAGTGGGCAGCTACCAAAAGCTGGAAGAGACAAGAAACAGTCTCCTCTAGAGCCTCCAGAGGCAGCATGGCCCTGGCCACACCTTGATTTCAGCCCAGTGATATTGAGTTTGGACTTCTGGCCTCCAGATCTGTGCTAGAATACATTTGTATTGTTTTCAGCCACTAAGTTTGCGGTAATTGGTTACAGCAGCTGTGGGGAACTAATACAGGCCATGACAGAGACCAGCAGGTAGGTGAGCAGCCCAGACCAAGGCCAGGGAAGGCCAGGAAGGTGGTGGCTGCAAATCTCGGGCAATGCTTCTTAGAAGAGATAGGCCTGGAATTGGGGCCTCAAGAGTGCTTGATAAGAGGAAATGGGCAGATAAGTGTCCATCAACAGACGAATGGATCAAGAAGATGTGGTTTATCTATACCATGGACTACTACATGGCAATGAGAAAGAATGAAATCTGGCCATGTGTAGCAACATGGATGGACCTTGAGGGTGTTCTGCTGAGCGAAATAAGTCAGGCAGAGAAGGACAAATACCATATGTCTGCACGTATAGGAGGATTAGGAGGAACTTGACGGAGGAACAAGGGGGAGAAGAAGGGCGGAAACGGTGGGGGAAAGGGAGAGAGGCAAACCATGAGAGACTCTTGAATGCTGACAAAAACTGAGGACTGATGGATGTGGGGGGGAGGGGGGNAAAAAAAAAAATTTTTAAAAAAAAAAAAAAAAAAAAAAAAAAAAGAGGAAATGGGCAGAGCAGGGAGCCAGGGCTTTCAGGATATTGGAAACGAGGCCTAGCAGGCCTGGTATGATCAGAGGACGTTGCCACTGCAGATGGGAAGGGGGTCAGGGTGTGTGCGTGTGCGTGTGCGTGTGCGTGTGTGTGAAACACCCACATCCTGCCAAGTTGCTGCTTTACCTTCCCCCAGGGAAACACGAGTAGCACCCTGCACCAGGCAGATGGCCCTTTGCCATGCAGAAGAAAGCCTAGAGGTGGGGTTCGACAGCCCTGGTTCCCAGCACAGTATCACCACATACCAGTGTCTGCTGCCTTCCTGAGCCTTAGTCTCCCAGTCGGTAAAATGGGAAGGCCAATAGCAACATTGTTTCAAAGGCCGCTTTCTCATTTTCCGGCTTCCCTTTGTTGCTTCAGTTCTTCTATTCTACCAGATGTTCACAGGCAAGAATGGGACCACTTCTTTTTACACAAAGGGATCCAAGGAGTAGGGTGGCGATGCTAAGACCCTCCTCTGAGGGTGTGGTGCAGGGTCAGCAAGATAATAGGCTGCTCTGATTCTGTGCTTAATGAAGGCCTAGGCCCCCCCTGCTTGCCCTGAAGAGCCCTGCAGCCCCAGCAAATGCCCCACCTCCCGAGAGGCCCTGTTTTTCCTCCACAGCCCCTCTCCCCTGACCCCGGCCAGCCCAGCTCCCAGGCAGCCACAGGAAGGCACAGAGGACAGCCAAGCTTGCCTGTTTGTAACATGGGATGTGATACACACTTCGAAGAGATATTTCCCGATAGACCAAATTCGACAGAGGTTACATAAGCAATTAGATCTTCTGAGCTCCCTGCTATCTTCTTGCACTGAGGCCTCCAAAAACGTGTGCGAGCAAGTCTTCCTTTATAGTCAGATGTTTATACTTTACAAGGACATAACTGAAATGTTTCAGGAGGGCAAGCCAACCTTCCCTCCCCACTCTACAACCCACCATCTCCCTCCAGCCACCGCGTGTGGTGAGAGGTCCTCATGGTGAGAGGTCCTCAAGGCCTCGCCTTCTCAATCAGCTATGTGACCCCAGGCAGACTCCCCCAGGTCTCTCACTGTCTCTGCACTTTGGTTTCCCCCTCTGTACAATGAGGAGAGCCACACTTGGCCCAGAGGCTGGCATGAGAATTCTGTGAGAAGCCATCTGAAGGCCTCGCCAGCGGTGGGCACTCAAGGCATCGTCGATGCCAAGGTCCCTTTCTCCTCTCCGGCCCACAGTGGGTAAGGAGTTGGGCTCCTGGTTCGTCTGGCCTACCCTCCCTTCCCCCTCCTCTCTCCCAGACCATGCTCGCCTCTCCCCAAGTGCTAACGCTCTCTTTCTAATTTATGAGGCTGTTAATGGGCCTGAACAGTGGTAATTGTCTCTTGCCAAGGGTGAAAGCTATCCGCTCTCAAGGTTCATGCCTCTCCCTTCCTCCTGGCACAAGTGCCAAGACCCATTGATCCCTGATGCTGGCCCTTCCCACCACAGCAGAATCTTTTGTTTGTAAAACAGCCCAGTACCAACTCCCCCAAAGCCTGATAGCTGGCAGTCCCTGGAGCCCAGCCCTCACCGCGCTGGCACATGGGCCCAGCAGGCCTGCGCGCCCACTCCATCCAGAGAAAGTGAGCAGAAGAGGGGCTGGTGGGGCCGGAGGTGGCTGTGGAACTCAGAGGAGGCCTGGCCCCAACTTCCCCCACTCTCCTAGCTTTGCCTGCTCTCTTCACACACCCCAAGCTCCGGCTACACCCAGCCACTCGCTCTGCAATTCCTACCTCCAGGCCTTTCTGTGGACTGTTCCCTCCCCACTGCTCCATCCCCCACAGAGTCCCATCCATCCCGCAGGTCCCATTCCCAAGTACTTCCCGCTGTCTGAAGGAAAACCACACCCCAAGTCCTGCACTCCCAAGGACTTCATGTCACCCCCTCCTGGTACCAGAGTGAGCTGTAAGTCCAGCCTCCCTCTGTTCCCTTGTGTCCAGCCTGGAGCCTAGACCAGAGCAGATGCCCTGGAGCATTTTGTCCAGGGCTGTGGAGTTGAAGAGTAGCAAAAGCGTGGCCCGTGCAGAAGACAGTGAGGGAGGTGGTGTCTCCTCTCCTAAGACCAAACCGAGACTGACCAGGGAAGGGGGGCTCCTTTCAGTGGAGGAAACAGAGGCAACAGGGGGCATGGAGTCAGGCGCAGTCAGAGGACACCTGAAAAATAAACAGC
>NW_027531185.1:568688-570527 GCF_008692635.1 Crocuta crocuta | reverse complement strand
TTTCTGCTGCATCTGAAGCAAGGGATGTGTTCCAGTGTGGGGCACAGAAAACATGTGCAGTCCAAAAAACACCACACAACCAGCAATGTGATCTTGGCTGAGTCACTTGTCCTCCGTGAGCCTATTTCCTCGTCTATACAATGGGGATAGGAATCCTTGCCTCATGGAACTGTTGTAAGAAATGATATAACGTGAGGACTAGGTGAGAACACCTGTGTACAAGTACTTGGCATTCCTTCAGCACCCAAATCAACTACCATTTCCTTCTCCTACCAGCAACACCCCAACCCCTCCAAGTAACTCACAGTCTGTTTGGGCAACTTATCCAGCAGAATCCAAACAGTAGTAAGTGTTGAGGGGCTCAGAATCAAGTCATGGGTTTTTTAAGAGACATCTTAGGAGAAGGGCAGAGGGCAAAAGAACAAAGTTAAATGACCACAGCATAGCTAGCTGTAGGTTAGACATTAGGAACATTTCCAAGATGATGAGAACTTAGAGCCAAGAGACCTCTAGAGAGGAAGTATCCTCTAAAGACTTGACATCTGAGCCAAGACTTGTATGGCATGAAGAAATCAGCCATGAGAAAAACTGGGAGAAAAGTGTTCCACACAGGGAATAGCAAGTGCAAAGGTCCTGAGGCAGGAACCAGCCTTGTAGGGTCACGGCACAGAAGAGATGAGGGTAATAGGAACAAAGTGAGTAAAAGGAAAGTGATCCAAATTGGAGTTAGAGGAGTCAGTAGAGGCCAGACTATAGAAAGCCTTGTAGTCTGTGGTAAGGACTTCACATTTTACTGTGCGTGACACAGGAAGCCCTGGGAGGGTTTTAAGCAGGGAAGTGATGTGGCTGACTCAGGAGTATAACAGATCACTCAGCTTTTGTGTGAATAATAGTTGGCAAGGGACAAAAATAGAAGCAGGGAGACCATGAAGAGGCTTCTGCACTGACCCAGGCAAGAGATGGTAGGGGCCTAGAAGGGGTGGTGGCAGTGGAGGTGTGAGGTGGTCAGATCTGGAATTCATTTAGAGATGGAGATGGCAAGACTTGCCAATGAACTGGAATGAGAAAGAACGTTTACTTGACATCTATTATACGTGCAGTCCTAATCTCACTGAATCCTCCTGACTGCCTTACCTCCGTTAGACACAGGAGGCAACTTAGGTGAAGAGAGGCAAGTGGTGTGGCCAAAGCCACACACCGAGGAAGCAGCAGACCAGAACTAGGGGCCAGATCTGTGTGATTTCAAATTTATGTGTTTTCCCCGACACCGTGGCCCAGGCCTGGGCTAGGTCAGGCCTTTGGATGCCACTTTCTCAGAGGTCAGTTCTCTGAAGACAAGCCTCTGCTATCATTATGTTCTAAGCCTGGCCTTGAGCCCTGCTCTGCCCACCTCATTCTCCTCCCTCACTCCTGAGACCAGCTGCTTCTGGGGGCAACAGCCTTAGTGTGTTCATCTGTAAAATGTGGAACGGCCCATTGTGTGGCGGCACAAAGACTAAGTGAGACGTGAGATGCAGTGTCCAAAGCTCCCTGTCCAGAGGCTGGCGCTCTCCCTTCCTTCTTCCCTGTTATCTGCTGGATGCACCTGGAGCCAAGATACTCGGCAGGCTTCCCTGGCTGCTCTGGTGTTCCCTTCTCCACTCCAGCCTCCCACTCAGAAGCCCACACCCCTAGGCGAGGCTCAGTATGGTCTTCTCGCCCATTCTTACTGTCCATTCTTCTGGGGCTCAGGCAGATGGGATGAGTCCTATCACGTAAAAAGGATGCAGAAGAAAGAAGAGAAGCTCATTTCCTCTGGCATGATGGTTTTATCTTACCAAAAATAAACATCACTGACAC
>NW_027531185.1:559288-568341 GCF_008692635.1 Crocuta crocuta | reverse complement strand
ACTCTTATGGGGTGCCTGGAGAAACTGAGACTCAGAGAGGAGGGACTTGGCCAAGGGCACACTGCTTGTCAGTGGTGGGGCCAGGACAGAAATGAAATCTAAGTCTTGATTCCCAGAAGTATGACTTTTTGCCTTCAGAGCATGACTATACCCCAGCTGGCACTGGCCTGGCGTGTGAGCATGCTTCCCCCCACTACTAGCCTCTGCCATGCTACACAAGGAGACCTGGGGATGCCTATGTCCAGAACCTCTCACAAGCCCCTGGGCCATGTTCTCCGTCCCCAGGACATGAGGCTCCATCCGCGTTATTGCCCCAAAGGAGGGGCTCATTCCTCAAGCTGGGTGGGCCCAGGGACCAGAAATGCATGCCTGGTGCCACCCTATTGCGTTGGCCACACACCACCTTCCCCAGGGACCAGTCTCTCCCCAGGTTACCAATACACCCATCGTACACTCTCCTGGCAGCCCCACAGTTGACCCCAGCCCAGGCCCCCTCCCACTGTAGCCAAGAAGACCAGGCGGGCACACAGAAGCCCTGAGGAAACTCGTGCTGAGCCGGCCCTTAGGGACCTCACACTGGCGAGCAAGGAAGGGGCCGTGGCCTCTGGTGGCGAGGGAGCCAGTGCGGGATTATGGGCTCCTCGCTTGGAAATGATTGGTCATGACAAGCTCACTGCAGGAACAAAGCCATGTGAAATTGACCTCATCACCAGCGATCAGATCAGATTGTTTAGTGTGAGGGGAATGTGAGGGGGATGTTCGGCTGGGTGATGACCTAGTTAGGGCCTTAAAGAGGCAGAGCAGCTGCTGCACTCTGGGGACGAGGAGGCAAGAGACCTCCTGGGGGAGACCTCTGCTGAGCTGCAGGTGGAGGAAGGCCTGTTCCCAGCCGGCCTGGCCTGGCCAGGACCATCTCCTCTGACCTTCGAGCATCCCCAAGGAGGGCCCAGCCGCAGAGGGCTCAGGAACAGTACTAGAGGGGACCAGAGTGGTAACCGAGGGCACAGTCTTCACTGTCCTAGGAGAACAAGATAGCGTAGGAACTGGGGAAACCCTGAGGCTAGGACTTGGCAGACCCTGGGAGACAGAGGCTGAATTCAGTTAGTGATTTGCGTGTTTGATTACCATGTCTCAGGCATTATTCTGAAGACTTTCCATATAGTAACTCAACCCTCAAAACAACCCTGTGACGTGGGTCCTCTTACGAGGCCCATCATGATGTAGAGCACGAAACCGAGACCCAGAGAGGTGATGGGATTTGCCCAAGGTTACAAAACTGGTATCTGACCACCTGGTCCCGGAGTCTGTGCTGTTAACTGCTACATTCTACTGTTTCTCCTCTGATGATGGGGTTGACCAAATGTGGAAAGCCAAATAGAGACACAAATAGGAGGAGGCAGCCTGCGCCTCTGAAGCCTTTCTTTCCCATCAGGCCCTAGGGGCGGGCACCAGGGGGCCCAGCGGCTGGGGCATGGGAGAGGGGACCTGTCAGGAACTTCAGAACAGGTGCCTGCTTTCTCCTTGGATCCTGTTTCCTGACACTTGCACGAGGAAAGAGGAGGGGGCGGGGGAAGGACATGTGGCTGGCCCAGGCGAAGCAGTCCCCTTTCTGCCAAGCACTGCCTTAGAGAATATGACTCCTGCTGCCTGAGGGGTACAGGGAGGATGTCAGAAGTGGGGGAAGGGCTTCTGGTGGGGCACATGGTGTTAACCCTTTCATTAGCGCTATGTGTGCAGAAAACTTAGCCCAGGGCCTGGCACAGAGGAGGAAGGCGCCCATTAACGTGCAGCAAACAGCAAAATCCACTAAGGGTAGGCCCGAGCAAAAGCTACAGCAGGGAAGGTCCTGCTTGGCTGCTGGGAAAGGTTCTGGGGAGGCCAGTAACCTCCCTGTGGGAGCCCGAGGCATAGAAGAGACCGCTCTCACTCCAGGGGGTTGGGAAGTACCTGAGGCCAACGCCTCAGTGGAATCGTGTACAAGGGGCCGCGGGGGTGCTGGCTGTGACAGAAGCTGAGAGGCCCACGTGAAACTGGTCTGCTAGTCCAGGCCTTGCCTCATTCCATGCAGGCTGAGGAGTCCAGGCTGGCAGGACCCCAAGACCTCAGCTTGTTCTCCTGAGGGTATGTAGCTGAAAGGAACTCTTGCTACTCCCTGCTCCCAGGGCTGAGAAACTGCCTGTTCTGTGCTCCCCTTTCTGTAGAGCAACCCGTTCTTAATGGGCCTCCAGGGCAGGCCTTTCTGTTCACTGGTTCCCTTCTGCCCAGTTCCATGGGCACCTGGGATTTCTTGTCAAGAGCTTCATGTCTCGGGCAGGGATGGGCCAGTGCGCCTACTGCTCTGGCCCATTCTCCGGCTTTTCTCCTGTCTTCCCTATTCCCTGGGGCTGGGCTAGTTCCTACTTCCCCCTATTCTTAATTCAGACTGGACTTTTCAGATAGGCTCTGGGGGGCTTCGTTTGTGACGAATGGCCCCCTCCCTGGGATATCCCTGACACTCTTACCAACTCCCTCTCCAGTTTGGTTTGAGTGGGGGAGTGCCCTCTGCCACTACTCTGGGCTGGGGAGGGTCTCTAATTCTTTCGGGAGAGCCCACATTGAGAAGACACAGGCCAAACAGAATCTCGCTTCTTCAGGAAGACCTCTGAAGAACTGTCAAAGGGCGGAGGGACCCCAGGGACCACAGTGAAGACCTAAGGTTGGAAGCCACAGGGACAGAGTGTTCAAGTCACTTCAGAGAAGGACTTCCTGTTGGGTTGCGCTTTTCTTCAAGGGCATAGCTGTCTCAGGGCTTAACGAGACCCATATCCCTAGAGATGTACAGGTGGAGGCTAGGTGGACAACCATGAGAGATGCTGTACAGAGCCAGGGAAAGAGTGGGGCTATTCTTTCCCCGTGTCACTCTCTGTGTTTATTATTATTATTATTTGGTGCCATGACTACAGACCCACAAGGTTGTTTGGCCTCCACTCTCTTCACCAGAATATCTGAGCAAGTTCTTGAAGTTAAAGACAGAAACAACAAGGCTAAGCGTAAATCCAAGACACAGCCAGAACGGAGGAAGAGAAGGAAGAGATAAGTAGAAAGGAGAGATAAAGAGAGGAGGAAAATGAGAGACAGGGAGAGACGTGTAAATAGAAAAGGAGAAACGGAGAAAAAGAAAAGCAAAGAGTAAAGGAGAGATGGAGACAAGAAAAACTAGGGGGTCGGGGGGAGACATCAAGCTAGAGGCAGGGAGAAGGTTGGAAATAGAAATCTGCTCCCTGGCTCTGCTCCTTTGTCTCTCCCAGCAGTGCTGAGGTTTGTGCAGAAGCCTAGTTCCCTAGCTAACCCTGTAACCCTTCCTATTTCTTCAAAGGCAAGGGAGTGGTCCCCAAGGGCAGCCGGGGCAGCCTCAGAAAATTCCTGAGACCAGAGGGGCCCCAGGTGGGACCTGGCCCAGGCCAGCAGGTCTCTCCCCTGCTGCATCTCTGGGCAGAGAGGCTTCCAGTGAGATCCCAGTGGCTCCAGGACCCAGGAAGCCAGGAGAAGACTCTGGGGTGGGGGGAATGTCTCTGCCTTCACACCTCTGCCGCTGGCAGAAAGAGCAGACTGTGGTTCTGGTGGCCCCACTCAGAGGCAGTGTTCAGCTGAGTCCTAAGAAGAACTTCACAGCCGGCAGAGGATCTTCCCAGAGGACCAGGGCTTCTCAAGGCCAAGTGAGGGCCCCATGCACAGATGTGTGCAAGAGAGCCTGGCTGACTGCCCGGTGGTGGTGGTGGTGGTGGGATGAGGTTCAAGCCTTGGTGGGAGTGAGACCAAAGAGCTTCAAAGCCTGATAGAGAGTGGCTGATGCTGCGATTCCCATGTCCTCAGCAGGTGACACATCTTTCCAGCCCAAAGGGGAGAATCCTGCTGTGTTACTTTAAATAGCCAAGCTTTCTAACAAAGCTTCTATTCATACGTTCACATAAGAATGTTTCCCGTGTTTCTATCTTAAGAATTTTTATGTAGCTATGTAGTAATGCCTATAGCTATATAACCACGTACCTATAATATCTATGCATTTATGTATTTCTATATCTGTTTATCTATGCATCTTTGTATCTTTATATCTAAGTGGCTATCCATGTAGGTATTCATGTATCTCTTTGCTATATATCTATATAGTTATATATTTCTCTCCCTTTATGAGAGCAGCTGATAAAGACCCTGAGGGATTTAAGGACCCCCAACCCCACCCCAGCATCCTGAGCTGCCCCTCTCCATGGCCAGCCCCCGCCCTCATGCCATTTGTGCAATGCCTGCCCTCTCACTCCTCCTTCCCACCAGACGGTAGCCGTCTTTGGTCAGTTTCCGCATGGTAACCCCTTCTAAATCATGGATTCCTATCACCACATCATTTTGAGCACACCAACCCAATACATCCACAGGGATTTATTTATACATAATGCAGTGGTTAAGCTCACAGACTCTGGGGCCAGCCTATGAATGTGCATCCTGGCTCTTCCACTGGGTGAGTGACTTGAGGTCACTGGGCTTTTGTTAGCCCCTGTAGAAAGAGCAGACAGAAGTACTACTCGATGCCACAAAGTACTTGTGGTATGTGCTGCCCTTACCATACATGTATTATTTTAATTAATGGTATAGGTCACAAAATGAATGTCAAATGTCAAAATTGCTAGAGGATCAGCTACACAGAAATAAAATCTTCTATATATTGTAATATTTTCTTCTCACTCCCCAGTGGGTTGCTTACCATGGTTGCTTACTACACCTTGCATTGTGACTTTGAGAGTTTGCTTCGGATCCTTTCTCTGGCTTTCTGACTCTCCCTCTCCTAGGGAAGCCTGAGTTTGAGACTGGCTTCCTGAGTTGACCGGTATGCCAGCCTGAACCTGGGCCCACCTCACAGCATATAACCACTCCTGGAGAGGCCACATCATTCCAGGAGTCCTCACCCAAACTGGGGCTGAAGGCCCAGAGAGAGCCCCAATTGACCCACACCCAATTGACCCTGAGACTCAGCACGGTCCAGGGGCCTCACACATAGCCTAGAGGCTCTGCTGTCTACACCCGAGGCTTCTGGTCCTCCTCAGCCCAGAGCCTGGGGCCAAGGTGCAGCCTACTTCCTCTCCCTCACTACTGCCAGCCTCACTGGGTGAGGCAGCAACCTCTCTACCACAGAACACGAAAGCCAAGTCCAGGGCTCTGAATCACTTATTGGATGGATAATCATGTGAACTCACCATTACTGAGCACTTTCTTAAGCACTTTACCTACATCCTCTCTGAATCTTTCCAAGGATCCTATGAGGCAGGTGCTCTTATTCCAATTTGACTGTTGCATACGCTGCTGATCAGTGAGGGAGCAGGAAAACAAACGGCCTGCAGTCTTGGGGGGGGGGGGGAAGACCAGTCTCTTCACCACCTTGTAATGTTGGAAGAACAAGTGAAGAGTGGTTTCTCTATTCCCCTCCATGCTATCCCAAGGCACCTGTGTCCCCTTCCTGAATTCTGGGCTTGCTCTGAACTCCCAGCCTAGAGAGAAGTGCGCCTAGTCCCCCATCTCCTCCACCCTTTTTCTTTGAGGGCACAGCTCAGTGGGTCTGCACCCCTGGCCCCATGCCCAAGGCTCCTGGAGCCCCCCACTCCCGCTCCCCGCAGGACCCCTCCTGGGGGCCCCGCCCCCGTCAGCGGCAGACCCGCAGGTAATCCCCTCCCCCTTCCTGCCCCCGCAGCTCCAGCCCCTTCCAATTAGCGCAGTCTCGGATCCCCTCCGCTGGGAACGGCCTCCACCCTGCTCCCTCCCCCACTCGGATCCCACGTGGGGAGCCCCGCTCCCAGGCCTGGCCGCCCCATTCACTGCGCCCTCCGCCATTGTCCGCGGCCTGTCACTCACGCACGGCATTAGCATTTCTAAAGCCCACTTCTAGTCGCCGCTTTGGCTTTAACCAAAAAGGGGCTTACTTTGAAACCTAAGTTTTGGAAAAGGGTGCTTCCTAGGCTCCTAAAATAGTTTACTTTTAGGCCCTTAACTTTCTAGGCCTCAGTCTGTTGCCTATGCAATGGGAGAACTATCGTCCCTTGTTTCCAGGTTTGGGGTGCCTGGAATGTCCCAGTCTCAAGAGTGCTGGAGAAATGGGGCGGCCTCCTGGGACCTCAATGCAACTGCCTATTCCTTCCCCCTCAGGATCTTCGTCCCTGCCAGTCTGGACCCTCTGTTCCCCACCTACGTGCCAGGGGAGATATGTAATTTTGTCAAAACTGGTTTTCCCTGCCCTAACCCAAGCGGCCTTTGTTAAGGCCCTGGCAGGATGGGGCATGAATGGGAGTGACTTCTTTGCCCTGGCATTTGAATCTTGCCTAAGTAACTTGGGTGGAGAGACAGCACCACCCAGTGGCTCCCTCGGCTCTAAGCCAACCTTCCCTGGGGTGGGTCCTCACATACCTGGCTTCAGGGCCCCCAGTGAGGAGTCTCACCAGAGAAAGAAAGCCTTTTACTTGTGGAATTTCATTTGCTTTGGTTTAGCTGCCTCAAATCCAAGGCTAAGTAAAGAGCTAGCAGTTAGAGTCCCCAGGGGCACAGCTCTACCTCGGCCCCACCCCCATCATTCCATTGCACTGATAATGACTCTTGCTCCAGGTTCTGTGGTCACTGGCCAGTACTTTCCCCTCCCTAGGCCTCACTTTTCTTTATCTGGAAAATGACTGACGATTCCACGGATCACCCTCTGCTTTTCCTGGTGGGCGGGGGATATTTGTGTGATGGGAAGGTGTGGGTCTGGGGGCCAATCCTCGCTTTCAGTCAGCTGCCTGGATCCCAATAATAGGCTCTGGTCCCATCTACTTCACGGACCCAATCCTTAGCCTTCAGGCCCTGACTGAAAACCCATCAGGTTCTGACCAGCCCCTCTGAATATGGGAAACGGGGACCCGCCCTTCCCCATTGCCTACCTTCTTTGGCTCCTACTCCCTGTTTCCGCCACTACCCCCGATTGTTCACTGTGTGCTAAGAATGCCTGCATTTCTCTTCAAGCCTGGTAGGGGGGCAAAATGAGGCAAGAGTAACCCCTGTCTCCAATCAAAGGTCCCTCCGCCCCATTTCCCTCTGGGGTCCCTTCTGAAACCTGCTTTAGCTGAAGAAGGCAAAGGCAACCAACAACCAGCCCCGGAGAGCTGGGGTGCTCAGTGCATCCTTCCTTCTGGCCTCTTCCCATGGCCCCTCCCTCTGTGTCAGAGAGGAAATGAATGGCCTTGGGAAAGAGGGGAGGCAGATTGGGGCCAGAGAGTCTTGTGACTGGAGGCTGCTTATGCCTTTGGAAAAACTGGACTGTTGGAGAGAGCAGAAGAGGGAAGAAGGCTTGGTCAGGAAGGAAGGAGCCAAGGATGTTCAACTCTAGTGTATAGTGTGGTCCTGAAGCAAGATCCAACTCGGGCTTTTTTGCAGTCAGGAGGAGGTGGAGAAAAAGAACTGAGAGCAGTCCTGGCACCATAAATCAGCAGCACAAAAGGGCAGAGCCCTCCTGGTCTCATCGTTCCTAATTTTGCTCTGAGGAATTACAGGGGACTCTGTGATCCCTGAGTATGAGTGTGAGGAAGTGTATTCAAGGAGTGCCCCTCTCCATCCAGCTCAGCTCTACTTGGTCTTTTAGTTTTGTTGCTGTTCTAGATGAGATTTGGTACAGAAAAGTATTCTACCAAAGAAGGAGGAGAAAGAGAGAAGGAGGAGGAGGAAAAGGGTAAGGGTGAGGGGGTGAGGGCGGGAGAGGGGGAGGGGAAGGAAAAGCTGAAAAAGCCTTGATTTAACCTAGCCCTACAATTTACAAAGGGGAAAACTTTGAAGCCCAGAAAGATAGCATAGAATCCTACACCCACAAAGTTCTCAAGGAACATTTGTAGAAAGAGCAANCGCTGTCTCTCTCTCTCTCCTAGAAATAAATAAAAAATATTTAAAAGAAAGAAAGAAAGAAAGAAAGAAAGAAAGAAAGAAAGAAAGAAAGAAAGAAAGAAAGAAAGAAAGAAAGAAACAACAAAGAGAGTTGGGAATTTGCTCAAATGTTGGGAATTACCTGACATCATCGTGAATCCTCATGATGGAGGCATAAGCAAAGAGGCAATTCATAAAATTCCCTAATTGTCCTTACCTGCTGTCCAAGCCAGGATGTATGTGTATTCTTGTGCATATTTTTGGTTAATTTCCATCATGGGTTTAACATTAGCTTACTAATGTTTGACATGAAGAAGTAAAAAGGAAAAGCCTCCACTTACTTTGAAGTTGAAATGTGAAAGATGCAGTTGTAAACACCTCAAGAGGGTGGCGTGGTCCAGCTGAGTTCCTCATTGTTCCTGAAACAGCACTTGGGTACTCTAAGCTTTCTCTCAGCCCTCCATGGACCATTATGAACCACAGAGCAAAGCCTGTGGATACACAATGACCTGAATTCTTGAATATTCTCTGTAGATTATCTCCAGACAATATTTAATCCTAGACTGCTTTCTCTTTCCAGGCATTGATGGGCTATCAAGAAAATAATCTAATGTTAGGAGCTGACTGGATAGGGCATAGTGATCGAGAGAAGTCATTTACCAAAAGTGAGATTGTGTGTTTCAAAGGCAATAGAAATCATTGGCAGCTAGGCCGGGGTTTGAATTATCCACACCACTGCTTTGCACCATCCTCCAAGCCCACCTCCCTATGAACCCCGTCTAGGTACATACAAAGAGCTTCCTGCTACTGACTGTCACTGAATGTGACGTGGGGCACATTTCCTCTCTGAGACCCAGTCTGTGCATTTGTAAAAGGAGGGTTAAGAGTGAATCATATATCAAGAAAGTTAAGGGACAGCCACAGAATGGGAGACAAATATTTGCTATTCATATGTCTGATAAGACTCTAGTACCCAGAACATACGAAGAACCCAGAAATAAAAAGACAAATAACCCCATTAAAATGAGCAAGAGAAATTGGCAAAAGTAAACATTTCCCATTTTTTTGTAGATGGTTTCTTTTGATCTTTCTGGCCTACTCAAGTAGCTCTTGATATTAGAATTTTCTCCAAAGAGGATATACAGATT
>NW_027531185.1:541433-559208 GCF_008692635.1 Crocuta crocuta | reverse complement strand
GGGGCCCCGGTTAAACATCCAATTTCAGATCAGGTCATGATCTCACAGTCTGCGAGTTCAAGCCCCGTGTTGGACTCTGTGTCAACAGTTCAGAGCCTGGGGCCTGCTTCATATTCTGTGTCTCCCTCTCTCTCTGCCCCTCCCCTGCTCCTTCTTTGTCTCTCTGTCTCTCAAAAATAAAATAAAAACATAAAAAAAAAATAGGGGCACCTGGGTGGCTCAGTCGGTTAAGCGTCCAACTTAGGCTCAAGTCATGATCTCACGGTTCATGAGTTCGAGCCCCTCATTGGGCTCTGTGCTGACAGCTAGCTCAGAGCCTGGAGCCTGTTTCAGATTCTGTATCTCCCTCTCACTTTTTAATTAATTAATTAATTAATTAATTAAAAAATAAGAAACTTGGAAAATAACAAGTGTTGGTGAGGAAGTAGAAAAACTGGAATACTAATCCATTGCTGGTGGGAATGTAAAATGGTACAGCTACTATAGAAGACAGTCTGACAGTGACTCCAAAAGTTCAAAATAGAATGACCATTTGATGCAGCAGTTCCACTCATTGGTGTGTACTCAAGAGAAATGAAACCACATGTCCACATAAGACCTTGACACTACAGGTTTACAGCAGCAGTATTCATAGTGGGCCAAAAGGTGAAAACAGCCCCAAAGCCCATCAACTGGTGAATGAATTCACAAAACACTGTATATTCAGAAAATGGAATACTATTTAGCAATAAAAAGAAATGAAGCACTGACACATGCTACAACATGGGTGAACATTGAGAACATTANTGCAGTGAATGTGTAGATTGCTTTGGGCAGTAATGACATTGTAACAATATTTATTCTTCCGATCCATGAGCATGGAATGTTTTTCCATTTCTTTGTGTCTTCTTCAATTTCCTTCATAAGTTTTCTATAGTTTTCATCATACAGATCTCATATCTTTCATTAGGTTTATTGCTAGGTATTTTATGGCTTTTTGTGAAATTGTGAATAGGATCAGTTTCTTGATTTCTCTTCCTGTTGCTTCATTATTGGTGTATAAAAATGCAACCGAGTTCTGTACGTTTATTTTGTATCCTGCAACTTTGCTGATCTCCTGGATCAGTTCTAGTAGGCTTCTGGTGGAGTCTGTCAGGTTTTCTATGTACAGTATCATGTCATCTGCAAAAAGTGAAAGTTTGACTACTTCTTTGCCAATTCTGATACTTTTTATTTCCTTTTATTGTCTGATTGCTGATGCTAGAACTTCTAGCACTATGTTAAACAACAGTGGTGAGAGTGCACATCTCTGTCGTGCACTCAGGGTGATCTCAGGGTGAAAGCTGTCAGTTTTTCCCCAGTGAGGATGATTTTAGCTGAGGTCTTCTCATAAACGGCTTTTATGGTGTATAAGTAAGTTCCTTCTATCCTGACTTTCTCGAGGGGATCTGACTATCAAGAAGGGATGCTGTATTCTGTCAAATGGTTTTTCTGCATCTATCTACAGGATCATATGGTTTTTATCTTTTCTATTGTTAATGTGATGGATCACATTGATTGATTTGTGAATATTGATCCAGCCCTATATCCCAGAAATGAATCCCACTTGATCATGGTGGATAATTCTTTTCATGTGCTGTTGCATTCAATTTGCAAGTATCTTGTTGAGGATATTTGCATCCTTATTCATCAAGGATATTGGCCTGTAGTTCTCCTTTTTTGCTGGGTGTCTGTCTGGCTTGGGAATCAAAGTGATATTGACTTCATAGCATGAGTCCGGAAGTTTTCCTTTGATTTCTATTTTTTGGAATAGCTTGAGAAGAATGGGTAGTAACTCTGATTTAAATGTCTGGTAGAATTTCCCAGGGAAGCCATCTAGCTCAGGGCTCCTATTTGTTGGGAGATTTTTGATAACTGATCTGATTTCTTCACCAGTGACGGGTCTGTTCAGATTTTCTACCTTTTTCCGTTTTGAATTATGGTAGTGTGTATGTGTTTAGGAATTTGTCCATTTCTTCTAAGTTGTCCAGTTTGTTGGTATATAATTTTTCATAGTATTCCCTGATAATTGCTTGTACTTCAGAGGGTTTGGTTTTAATAAATCCATTTTCATTCATGATTTTGTCGATTTGGGTGCTCTCTNTGTTAGTTTTAAAAACTTGTTATGCACTCTCACCTGCGAGTACTGCTATACTAAAGAAGGCTCATTGACTGTCCAGGGCCTGTCTGTTCAGGAAGTGTTCTTTGAATGATGTCTCTTGGTCTCTCTTGTTGAGACTTTGGTTATTTTATCTCCCTACTCGTAGTGGTATTTTTGACTCTCCACCATGTGTACTTTAGCTTGTTTCTTGAGGCATCCCTGGAATGGAGAACAGACAGACAAACACATAGGGAACAAAGGCACGCAAATGCACAGACAAATCCAACAAAGATGCAAACCAAAAGGGAANTGAAGGTGTCCTCAGGTCTAAAATGAGGTTCTTGTAGACAACAAATAGATGGATTTTGTTTTTTTATCCATTCTGATACCCTATGTCTTTTGATTGGAGCATTTAGTCCATTTACATTCAGTGCTATTACTGAAAAGTAGGTTTAGAGTCATTATGTTCTCTGTAGGATTCATGTCTGTGGTGGTGTCTCTGGTACCTTGTGGTGTCTCTAGCGACATTTCCCTCATAGAGTCCCCCTCAGGATTCTTGTAGGGCTGGTTTAGTGGTGACAAATTCTTTCAATTTTTGTTTATTTGGGAAGACCTTTATCTCTCCTTCTATTCTGAATGACAGGCTTGCTGGGTAGCGGATTCTTGTCTGCATATTTTTTCTGTTCATCACGTTGAAGATTTCCTGCCATTCCTTTCTGGCCTGCCAAGTTTCAGTAGATAGGTCTGTAACTACTCTCATAGGTTTTCTTTTTTATATTAGGGCCCTTTTATCCCTAGCTGCTTTCAGAATTCTCTCTTGTCCTTATATTTTGCCAGTTTCACTATATGTCGTGCAGAAGATCGATTCAAGTTATGTCTAAGGGGAGTTCTCTGTGCCTCTTGGATTTCAATGTCTGTTTCCATCCCTAGATTGGGGAAGTTCTCAGCTATAATTTGTTCAAGTATTCCTTCAGCGCCTATCCTTCTTTCTTCCTCTTCTGGAATTCCTATGATACAGATATTGTTCCATTTGATTGTATCACTCAGTTCTTGAGCTCTCCTTTCATGCTCCTGGATCAGTTTATCTCTCTTTTTCTAGGCTTCCTCTTTTTTCTTAATTGTTTTTTCTAATTCACCTATTCTCCTGTCTGCCTCTTCAATCCGTGCATTGGATGCCTCCAAGTTATTATGCAACTCATTTATAGCATTTTTAAATATTCATCACAACTATTTTGAAGCTCCATAGTCTTTGTAGTAATAGCTTCTCTGATGTCTTCCATGCCTTTTTCAAGCCCACCGATTAATTTTATGACTATTGTTCTAAATTTTTGTTCAGTTATGTTGCTTATATCTGTTTTGATTAGCTGTCATTTCACCCTGTAATTTTNTCAAGTTATGTCTAAGGGGAGTTCTCTGTGCCTCTTGGATTTCAATGTCTGTTTCCATCCCTAGATTGGGGAAGTTCTCAGCTATAATTTGTTCAAGTATTCCTTCAGCGCCTATCCTTCTTTCTTCCTCTTCTGGAATTCCTATGATACAGATATTGTTCCATTTGATTGTATCACTCAGTTCTTGAGCTCTCCTTTCATGCTCCTGGATCAGTTTATCTCTCTTTTTCTAGGCTTCCTCTTTTTTCTTAATTGTTTTTTCTAATTCACCTATTCTCCTGTCTGCCTCTTCAATCCGTGCATTGGATGCCTCCAAGTTATTATGCAACTCATTTATAGCATTTTTAAATATTCATCACAACTATTTTGAAGCTCCATAGTCTTTGTAGTAATAGCTTCTCTGATGTCTTCCATGCCTTTTTCAAGCCCACCGATTAATTTTATGACTATTGTTCTAAATTTTTGTTCAGTTATGTTGCTTATATCTGTTTTGATTAGCTGTCATTTCACCCTGTAATTTTTTTAGAGTTCTTCTGTTTCATCATTTTGGCTAGCTTTCTGTCTCTTGTTAGTTTTAAAAACTTGTTATGCACTCTCACCTGCGAGTACTGCTATACTAAAGAAGGCTCATTGACTGTCCAGGGCCTGTCTGTTCAGGAAGTGTTCTTTGAATGATGTCTCTTGGTCTCTCTTGTTGAGACTTTGGTTATTTTATCTCCCTACTCGTAGTGGTATTTTTGACTCTCCACCATGTGTACTTTAGCTTGTTTCTTGAGGCATCCCTGGAATGGAGAACAGACAGACAAACACATAGGGAACAAAGGCACGCAAATGCACAGACAAATCCAACAAAGATGCAAACCAAAAGGGAAAAAGAAAAAAAGGAAAAAAAAGAAAAAAACCCAAAAGACAAAGGACAGTCTAAAGGGATAAAACCAGAATTCCCAGCTACAAATAAAGAGCAGGGTGTATGCAGTGCTGATGGAAGAGCATATACAAAGAGCGAAATGACAGGGGCGGGGAGAAAGCGAAATTGGACAATGACCAGGCAGAGAGACTAAGAGGCTTAATTCAGAGAGAGAAAGAGGAGAATATGGTAGGAGGCAAGGAGAACGAAACGAAGAGAGTGTTACTCAAAGAAACTGTGTAGTGTGATTTTTCCAGAGAGAGAGATAGGAAGGTAGTGACGGAGGTGTAGAATGTGCATCTAGAGAATGGATCAAGTGTTACTGTTTAACCAAACCAATGACCAGAGTGCCCAGCCCCGCAGAGAGGAAGGATGAGAATGAGACAAGGGAAAATGTATCTGAATAGAAAGAATTGATCTAGAATTAATCATGACAGTGCATCCATGTTGGTCTTGCCCCGGGCTCTGGTTAAAAAACAAAAAACAAAAAACAAAAAACAAAAAACAAAAAAAAAAAAACAACAACAGCTCTTTAGCCGGGATGGGCGTCGTTTGGTGTAGGCAGGTCTAGCCTCCACTGAAGTCCCACGGGCTGCTCCCTGAGGTCCTGCCTTGGTGGTTGTGGGGAGAAAAATGGCAGCGCCCCAGTACCTTCTCAAACCAAGGGTTGCAAATCACTCTTTTGGGTCCGATCTCCTTGTGCTGCAGGTGTAGCCAAGGTGGGTCGTAGTCTGTGTCCTAAGCCCTGCCTCGTTTCCAGGTCTTAGTCCATGGGCTTTATTGATACCGCCCAAAATAAAAGCCCACAGGCTGGACCGCTTCCCATCTGGGGATCGAGCCAGGAGAGCAGCGGAGCAGTTTCTCCTGGTGCCTGCCGCCTGGGACCGGGACACCCAGCCCAAAGTCAGCACCACAGCTAGAAGTAGGATCACTCTCAGTCCGAGCTGAGGTTTTTCTCTTCTCCAGGGACATTCCTATGAGCAGTTTCAGCCACTCTTTCTCTTCCCCTCATCTCTCCATGGCTCCCCACGAAGGAGTTCCCTCCCCTCCCTCTGTTTCTCGGGGTCCAGGCCCATTTTTATCTTCCCCAGTTCACACTCACGTGCCTATGAGGTTGTCTTCTTAGTGGACTGTCTCTTTTTCTCCCAGACTCCTGCGGTTCAGTGTCCTATGGCTTCAAGCCTTTTCTGTGAGAGATGGGGGCGAGCGAAATGTACGAGCTCCTTACTTCTCTGCCATCTTGCTGTGTGTGTGTGTGTGTGTCTGTGTGTGTGTGTTTAAAGAATGAACTATATGGCAGTAGTTTGCAAATTGGACTAAATCAATACTACTCCAGAACTACCCCCATTTCCAGCTGATTCTGGGCCTGAAAATCTGTTTTTTTAACATGCCCCTGGGATGGTTCAGATGCAGCCAGGTTTGGGAACCGCTGGGCCAGCTCTAACACTCTAGGTCCCTGCCTGTGTCTATAATGAGAGGTACCTGTAAACAGTTGCACACAGCCCCTTTCTCTGTGGGAGTTGGCCCCTCTTGGGTTCTGCATGCCCTGAAACAGCCAGACCTCACACCCCAAGAAAGACTGTTGCATTAGCCACAGAAACAGACCCTTCTTGTGCTTCTGGGGCCACAGGGGGTTTTCCGACCTCTGAGGCTGGTCTGCTGGTGTTGGCCTTCCCAGGTGTAAGAGGAGGAGGGGCTCCCTCCACAGAGCCTGAGATCCATTGCTCTTTGCTCTTGGGGCACCAACGCCCAGCAGGCCATGTGGGGGAGGAACTCAAACCCCACTGGGGGATCTGGCAGGGAGGGGGCCACTTGGACGACCCTCAGGTGCCTGGGAAACCACATGCCTGGGGCAGTTTGGCTCCGGTGCCTGGATCAGACACTGAGCAGGGAACACTTAGAGAGGCAATCCAGGCCTGACCTTCCTTCCGCATGAGGTATAAGCAGATGAGTGCTTCTGGTCGCATTCAGTGGGAGTGGGGACAAGAGTGTGTGCACAGGCCTAAGAAGACTCCAGGTTCAGTTGTAAATTGAGATGCTAGGGCCTCACCCGTAGTTTCTCCTTGCCTGCCATACCTCCTGCAATGCCCAGCTCATGTTATCCCCTTACAGTAGCCACAGCAATAATAATGTCCCTTCCCACCACACACACTCTAACTGAGGACCAAATATATGCTAGGCCCAGAGCAAACTGCTTTCTGGTACCTTAGTGAATTTCATCCTCACTATAACTTTTTACAGTCGAAAGTATTCTTCTTACTTTACACGAGGAATTCAAAGCTCAGTTATTTACTTGACTAATGTTTATTGAACACTTATTATGTACCAGGCACTGCACTAGGTGCTAGATCTATCAAAGTGAATGAGGTCCAGTGTCTCTTGGAGATTGCCCTCTGTCTCCAGGCAGAGAAGGAGATTTCTAAAAAGAGGTCAAGCTGGAATAGCAAGGAACATCCACTTGAATCCACAAGTCCTCCTTCAGGCTGCCCAACTTCAGCCACATGGTGAAGATTCCTTCCATGCAGAGCTCCTGGCCAGGCTTCCCCGGACTGCTTTGTGATTGGGTCTTTCTGGGAATATGAGAAGGAAGAGTAGAAGCCTTCCTAAATATCATGTGAACACATGCCACCACCATGACTTTTGCCATAGTTTTATCCCACCTGTTTCTTTATTTACTGGCTATCTTTCTTTAAATGCACTCACTTCTGGGGATGCCTGAGTGGCTCAGTCCATTAAGCGTCCGACGACGTCGGCTCAGGTCATGATCTCGTGGTTCCTGGGTTCAAGCCCCATGTTATGCTCTGTGCTGACAGAAACTGGAGCCTGCTTCATGGATTCTATCTCCCTCTCTCTCTGCCCCTTCCCCACTCATACTCTGCCTCTCTTTCCCTCAAAGATAAATGAAACATTAAAAATATTTAAATTGACTCACTTCTGGAAAAGTAAACTTGAATATTTACCTTAGTGTCATACTAAGCAATGATACCCATGATATCATTTGTGGTGTGCTGGATGTGCTTTTTTTCCTAGTAAACTTTACCATAAATATATCACCATTGACATGTACATCGTTGTTTAGGTACCCCTTAGCATCCTCTCGATACAAGCAATATGAGCACCATTCTTAGGAGAAACACTGANCCGAGAAAGAAAGAAAAACTGTGTCCCTTGGACACTTGGAAGTGAACTTGCATGGACACCACCTTTATTGAAAAGTAGCCTTGGTAGTCTTGCTTTGGGCTAGCCCCGGAGAGACTTGGGCCTCTGAGGTGAGACAAATTGAAGATTTTTGTTATTCCCGAGGAGCCAGGAGGAAGCATAATTGGCAAAATGAAGATCCTACTTCTTCAATACTGCCTGGTGACTCCTTCTCATTACCTCCACTCCTCCAAACTCCAGCCAGAGTCATTCCCCTCACAGGAAGCTTAAGGCAAAGAGTGAAGGATCTGGGTCTTGCTTCTGGCAGAAGAAAGCAGAATCCAGGCAGCAAACCATTGAATGAATGTCACAGAAATCCTGGGGAGGGCTTTGGATTCTCTCAAGTTTCGGGCCAAGTTTTAAGCATGGCTAGTAAAGGCAGAGATCCTGGGTCACCATTGCGGCATGACCCTAGGCAAGCAACTTCATGCCTCGGTTTCCCCATGGGGAAATGAGAGGGTCTTCTTCATAGAATGGTTATGAAGATTAAGTGAGACAATGTAAAAATGGTGTTTGGTAAAGGCCAATCCAAATTATTTTTTGTTGTAACTATTGAACAAATTTAATAGATATGCTTTGGCCACATTGGTGCTTAAAGTATCATTCCAGTCACTTAGGTGTAGGAGAGGGGAAGCAATGAGCATGGAGGAGTGTACAGAGATTAATACAATCCATCCTCTACAGTCTGCAGGCAGAAGTAGACAGTTAAACAATTTGGGTTGAACCATCTTAAATTGCCAACATTTAATTATTTTGGCCCACAACCCAATACTACTTCAGATCCCCCAAGTGAAGTTAGTACAAAATGGAAATGAAGGAGGGAATGGATTCCTCCCACTGGACAGATTGGGGACAGTTTCACATAAGAAGTGACCTTTAGTCTTGAAGGCTGGGTTGGACTACAGTTGGCTGCCAACCAGGAAGTAGGGCCTGTCAGGGGGTATGTGGATGGCCTGTGTGCCTGGGCAGATGTACTGCCCAGGAGCCTAGAGAGCTTGGTGGGCTGTTATGGAGGGTCCCAGGTGCTGGCCATTGCCTTCCCTTGGGAGTTGGCAGCTATTCATCAACAAATAGGATATGATCATTCCTCTCTGCTTAGTGGGGCCGCACAAAATGGGGCAAGAAATTTTCCACTTTCCCATTAAAGGCTGAAATGACACCAGGAGGAATTGTAATCAGCCAAACAAACAAAGAAACAAACAAAAACCTTTCTGGATGTGAGCTATGAGAACCTGTTCTACAATGACCCAGGAGGCTGAGGAATCTCTTCCCCTGAAGACTTTGAAACACAGGAGAGATTCTCATCTGTCTGGTTCCAGAAGAATCTGCCCAGAGGCAGGGGGCTGGACCAGATGACCCATTTGGGTCCTTTCCAGTCTGCAGCCTTGATAATCTCATTGTTCCTCTTCCTCTGGATGAGCTGCCTTACCCCAGCTCATACTCATTGGGATGGTTCCTGTTGTTAGAGATCTCCCAGGCCCCCAAAGCCACAGCTCTTCTTGTAGGTGACTAACAATCTTGTCAGCAAGATCATCCCAATGTCTAGCCTTCATTCTCCTTGTTGTAAGCTTGAGTAAGGCTTGCTGCTATAACTTCCCTTGAAGGTGATTATCCTAATATAGCCAATACCTTTTCCTGTTCAGCCTTAACCGCCAGCCTTTCTCTTACTTCTAAGGAGTCAAAGGGCCCGGGTTTGAGTTTTGACTAGTTGTATGACCTCAGGCAAGCCATTTAAGGGCAAGGATTAAATAAAGTAGCATTTATGGAGCACTTAATATATGCTCAAGTATTAGTTGAATGAATCAAATGTATTATCCCTATTTTATGGGTAGGGAAACTGAGGCTCCACAAGGTTAAGTTTCTTGCTCACTGTCACCCAACCAGCAAGGAGTAGGTGGAGCTAGAAGTGGAATTCAGATCTCATGGATTCCAAAGGTTATGCCATTTCCCTCCAATGGTGTTACTTCTTGCTTTACCACTCGACCTCAGTTTCTGTCATCTGTAAAATGGGACTAATACTCTGCCCCACAGAGTTATGGGAGGACTAAAAAAACATGTGGACGTGATATGTAAGTCAAAAAGTACTGGGCAGGTGCAACATAATTGTAACACTCAAGCCCTGGTCAATTCTCTGGAATTCTGCCACCTTTGAGAAGCTATTTCTGAGCAAAACAAGCAGAGTTAACTTCTCCCTTCCTCTGTCATAGGAAGATGAGAGACCTGTCTTCTATCACAGCTTTTTCAAAAAAAAAATTTTAATGTTTATTTGTTTTTGAGAAAGAGAGAAACAGAGCCTGAGTGGTGGAGGGGCAGAAAGAGAGGGAGACACAGAATCTGAAGCAGGCTCCAGGCTCTGAGCTGTTAGACAGAGCTTGATGCAGGGCTCAAACTCATGACTATGAGATCATGACCTGAGCTGAAGTCAGACGCTTAACCGACTGAGCCACCCAGCTGCCCCTCTTCTATAACAGCTCCTGTTGCACAAGGTTGCAGTTCTTTCTTTAGCACGTTGGCCTCCTTAATTCAGTCATAAACCTTTCCATGGCACAATGCTTGATATATAGTACCACTCAACAAGTGTGGCTTGAATGAACGAATGAATGAATGATGCAGTGACTTCCCCTTGGCCAGCTGGCATTCAGAGTCCTTAGCATCTGACCCAGTCCCACTCACCTTGATACTTCCTTGCCCGTGCTACTGCTCTCACACTGCCAGGGCACAAACCAAACCATACACCACAGTTTCTCAAACACGCTGTACGCTTCCCTACTTCTGTGCCTCTGTTTACACCATTCTTTCTACCAGGAATGCCCTTCCCACCCAATGTCCTCTTTTTTTTTTTTAATATTTTTATTTATTTCTAGGAGAGAGAGAGAGAGAGACAGCGTGAGCAGGGGAGGGTCAGAGAGAGAGGGAGACACAGACTCAGAAACAGGCTCCAGGCTCTGAGCTGGCAGTCAGCACAGAGCCCGACGCGGGGCTCGAACCCACGAACTGCGAGATCATGACCTAAGCGAAAGTCGGACGCTTAACCGACTAAGCCACCCAGGCGCCCCTCCACCCAATGTCCTCTTGTCAAAGTGTACATTCTGCCTCCTTCAGGAAGTTTTCCCTGTCCAAAACTAAAGGTGGTCTCATTTTCTCGTGAATTCTCATTGCATAGAGTGGGTACTCTTTAGAGGACCTTAATATCCTCTACCTTCTCAGGCAGTCATTTGCATCCCACTGTGCCTTTAGGCAAGCTCCTACCTCTCTCAGTCTGCAGTCTATACATATGTGTAATGGCTCTTCCAACCCTGCCATCCTGTGACCTGGCTTCTTTGGGGCCTCAAGGAGGACAAGACACCAAGGAGCCCCAAGTGGGGCCTTCAACTCTTGACAGCATATGCCCAGCTCCCAGGCCTGAAAATCAGCTGCTCAGATATTAGAAGGTAATTGACTTGCTTAATAAAGGGATAAATAAATATCTACTTAACATGATTACTGTCAAAGGCCTGAGCAACACAACCTTTCCATCATTGGAGTTTTATTGCAGGAGAAGCTAATTAGCTCTAATTAGGGAACTCCCAGGTGCTTAAGGCAGAGGCCAATGAAGGGGAGGGGGAGTGAAAGACAGGTGGGAAAGGGAAGGGAAAGCTTCTCCATACCTCCCCTCTTAACAAATTGCCCTCTATGAACAGGCTTGGCACACATCAGCAACCCCAAGCTTAGTGATACCGGAGGTGCCTCAACCATCTGGGATAAAAAAAGGAAGCTTCTTGAGAACCTACTATGTGCCAGGCATTGTATCAAGCCTACTCTCTGAGTCATTTGATCCTCACAATGACCTTTAAATGCAAGAACTATTCATTGACCCATTTCATAGATGGAGAAGCTGAGATATGAAATTAAGCCCCTTGTCTGAGCTCACACAGTAGGGAAACAGGTGTTGGGACTGGACCTGATATCAAGGCTGGGGATGCTGTCTTTGACCTCCGTTATGCCTCCAGGTGAAGGCTCATGGGGTTCACACTGCTCATGGAGGGATCTGGATACACAGTGTCTTTCCTCTGCTGTGGTGAAGCTTAGGGGCACTCAGCCAAGAGGTCCTCCAGGGTGAGCCAAACTGGGCACAGTCAGACCTGAGAGAGTTAGTTGTCTTTTGTTTCAAGAATCCCTCCTCCTTCGATTCAGGTCAGGGCTCTAGGCTGCAAATCCTGGATGACTTGGTCCCCTCACCCTCCAGGAACTCACATTCCAGTGGAAGCCTATGAACATTTGAATAGCAAATCATTTAAGTGTCAATATGTATGTACAGAGATACATCTCTTCAATCATGTCATTCCTTATGATGAAATTTTAGCCAGGTTTTGAGGCCCTAAATCAGCAAATTTGAGTTTCTTTCCATGGGACTGCTTGGGACGTGGGAAAGAGCATAAACTGTGGAGCCTGAATTTGAATCCAGGTTCTGCCATTTATTAGTTGTGTGATCTTGGGCGTGTCCCCCTGCCTCTTTCTGTACTACCATTATTCTAGACCTAACATTGCAATCCGTGTCTGGACTCATGAGCTCCTGACTGGCTTCCCTGTCTGCTTTTCTGCTTCTCTAGAATCCATTCTTCATGCTGTAGCCAGAATGAGCTGGTTGACTATGAGACAGCTTATGTGATAACTCTGCTCTAGGTCCTTCAAAGTCCTTAATGTGGCCTGTGAGGATTGCATGATCAGACCTCTGATTACCTCTCTGGCTTCATCTCAGGCCACCAAGCTCCACCACACTGACCTCCTTAATGTTGCTTGGAAAAACTGATGCCATTTCTGCCTCAGGACCTTTGTACTTGCTGTTCCCACCACCTCAGTCCTCTGACCCCAGCCATTTGCATTGTTGGCTCCTTTTTATTCTTAAATGTCACCTCCTCAGAGACATGTTCCCTGGCCATCCTATCTTAACTTAAACACTTTCAATACTCTTTTTGTTTCTTTCCAAACACCATGATTGGGATTATTTTTTATTAACTTAAAAACGTGTATATTGTCTCCCCTCGTTCAAACATAAGCACCATTAGGGCAGTGAATTTGTTTTCTTCACTACTATGCTTCAGACAGTGTTTGACACATAGTAGGTACTCAATACAGACTTGTTAGACAGATGGGTGGGTGGATGATTAGAGCAATGAATGAATGAACACTTCTTAAAGCTGTGGGGAGGATAAAATGAGCTAATGCATGTTAAATGTCTGGCACAGAGCCCAGCAAAGAGCACAGCTCAATAGCTAATAGTTGAATCTACATGTGACCTGTTGGCTGGCACCCAGCTGTTTCCTGAACTGGCCCCAACCTAGCCAGCCAGTCCTCCACCCCACCACCCTGCTCCCCACAAGGCTCAGCTCCTACCACCCTATAAACAAACCCATTCACTCCCATCGGCAGTAGTGTGTCAGAGTTGAGAGCCAGTAGTTAAATATTCAAGAATTTTACAAACAGATTGTTAAACTATTGGTAACTTAAGAGTGGCCATGGCGGGAGTATTTACACCACAGATATTGGCAAGCATTACAAATCAGAGCACCACACACACAAGAAGCCTCCTTGTTCTCACTCCTGCAGACAGCCTCAGTGCCACAGGCTAGGGTACACAAGACAGCATTTCTATATATTGATTTTTGTCGTCGTCTTCTCCAAGTGAACATGAGAATCTGATCCCTAAAGCTTACATTTAAAACCATGAAAACAGGGATATGGTTGATATATCTTTTGCTTCTAGTCCCTCAAGATGCCTAGCACAAGATTTGAGACGATGGAGGTATTCAGTAAAGACTCACAGCAGCAAGCTGGTAGAGTGGCAGGAGTCTAAGACAGGCAAACAGGAGCTCTGCATTTCATCTCAGCTGAGCCACTGACTTGCAGTTGACCTGTGCTGGTTCCTTTTCCTTTGTAGGTCTCAGTTTACCCATCTAAAATGATACTGGTGATTTTCAAGCCTCTCTCAAGCTTCAAGACTCAAAGGGCTTGTTCATTGATATACAAATGAGTGCTTATTATTTTATGCAGAAACTCTTAGGTACTTTCCAAGAAACCATTTTGGCACCCATGCCACCCCACTCACCACAATAGAAAAGTTGGAAGGGCCTTTAGGGAACATGGAACCCAAGGCCTCCATTCCAGAAGTAATGATAGCTAGGATTCACTGAGCACTTATTATGTGCCAGGTAGTATTTTAAACACTTTATATGGATTAATTTAACCTTCACAACAACAGTACCAAAAGGTAGATACGATTATCACTGCCCATTTTACAGATGAGGAAGCCAGGGTTCAGAGAAATGAAACAGCTTGCCCAAGTCACACAGCTAGGAAGTAATAGAGTTGAGGCTTGAACTCGGAAGTCTGATTCCAAGTCCCACACGCTTAACTGTACTACCTTGTATGAGTTCTCAGAGGAAGTGGCTGCCTCTCAGAGGCTTGGGACCATAAGACAGACAGCTACCTTTTCTGCCCACAGGTCCCATTGTAGCCCAAGCTTTACCAATAGGCAGAATGCCTTAGAGGAAACGTCACATCTTTCTTCCTCAGCTTCCCAACTATGTGACCTTGAACAAGTCCCTCTGCTTCTCTGAGCCTCAGTTGTCCCAACTGTTTCACCCAGGGCTCTTGTGAGGGTTGAGGAAGGGAATGAGCATGTACTCATGGTCTCTGTGTGTATTTAAATTGCAGCCTAGAGAGAGAAATCACTTCTCCCAAATTACAGAAATGAAAACATATTCAGAAAAGGTAATAACCTCCTTAAAGTCATGCGGTTGGGTAGGGCGGAAACTGTATTCAAACCCAAGGCTTTGTGTTCTTTTTGCTTAAACTTTTTAATTTTTAGAACAGTGTATGATTCAGGGGCTCCTGTGTGGCTTGGTCAGTTAAACATCTGGCTCTTAATCTCATCTCAGGTCATGGTCTCACAATTTGTTGAGTCCTAGCCTCATCAAAATTGCACTGAATGTGGAGCCTGATTGTGATTCTGTCTCTCCCTCTCTCTCTGCCCCTCCCCTGCTCGTGCATGTGCTCTCTCCTCTCTCTCTCTCTCTCTCTTTCTCTCTCTCTCTCACTCAATAAACAAATAAATAAATAAATGAATAAATAAAACATTTTAATCTAAAAAAAAAGATTCACAGAAAAATGGAGATGTTACAGACAATTGATACAACAGTATGAAAGTCAGGCTTATTTTTAACCTGATGTCCTTTATCCGTTCCAGGATCCCATTCAGGACACCACATTAAGTCTAGTGATCATGTCTCCTCAGCTCCTCTTGGCTATGGCAGTTTTTCAGACTTTCCTTGTTTTTGAGGCCCTTCCCAGTTTTGAGGAGCTCTGGCTGGGTATGTTTTTTTGTTTTTTTTTTTTTTAAGAATGTTCCTCAACTGGGACTTGTCTGACATTTTTCTCAAGGTTACACTGGGGTTTGGGGTTTGGGGGAGNTCTCTCTCTCTCTCTCTTTCTCTCTCTCTCTCACTCAATAAACAAATAAATAAATAAATGAATAAATAAAACATTTTAATCTAAAAAAAAAGATTCACAGAAAAATGGAGATGTTACAGACAATTGATACAACAGTATGAAAGTCAGGCTTATTTTTAACCTGATGTCCTTTATCCGTTCCAGGATCCCATTCAGGACACCACATTAAGTCTAGTGATCATGTCTCCTCAGCTCCTCTTGGCTATGGCAGTTTTTCAGACTTTCCTTGTTTTTGAGGCCCTTCCCAGTTTTGAGGAGCTCTGGCTGGGTATGTTTTTTTGTTTTTTTTTTTTTTAAGAATGTTCCTCAACTGGGACTTGTCTGACATTTTTCTCAAGGTTACACTGGGGTTTGGGGTTTGGGGGAGGAAGCCCACAGAGGTAAAGTGCCCTTCTCCTCACATCACACCAAGGGTGCATGCTGTCAGCATGACTTACCACCACTGATGTTGACGGCGACGACCCAGCTGAGGCGTGTTCGTCAGGTCTCTCCACTGGAAAGTTACTCTTGGCTTTTGCCCCTTTCCACACTGTTCTCTGTGGAAGGAAGCCACTGAGCACAGCCCAGGGGAAAGGGGAGATATGTGCCACCTCACTGTGAGAGGAGGACAACAGAGATTATCTGTAATTCTTCTACATGAGAGATTTGCCTCTTCTCCCTCATGTATTTATGTATTCAACACTTATTTATACCACTACAGACTCATGAGTATTTGTTTTATACTTTGGGTTATAGTCCAACACTACATTATTCTCTTGCTCCAGTGGTTCCAGTTTTGGCCTCTAAGAGCTCTTTCAGTTGGCCCCTGTGTCCCTTTGACATACCTCCCATCATGGCGGGTTACATTGTCTCAGCACTTCCTTCCTTTCTGGCACTACAAGATTCTCCAGGCTCATCTTGTCTATTTCCTGGTCCAGCCCTGGAGTCAACCTCGTCTGCAAGGAACTCTGGTTCCTTTTACTGGAGAATGAGATTTGAAACCAAGATCTGGGCACCGAGTGTGTTTGTTGCTGCTGGGTCCTCTCAACTAATAAGATGTGCATATACCAACCAGCGTATAGACACGTATCTGTAAGTGCTTCTCTGTATAACCATTTGTATCTATATTAAGCTAAACATGAGCTCACACTGATAGCTCTCACTCTAATCCATTAGCACATGGATCGCTCCAACCTTCCTTCTTGCTTGTCTATGCACTACTACTCCAGCAGTGAGCATCTTGGCTCCCGTCATCCACCATCTGACTTCATGCTCTTTTCACAGCCCTCCTCCTTCATCTCTGCCAGGTTTCCAAGGCCTACCTAGCAGCTGCTGTGGGGAGTAGCTGTGTTCGTCTTTCCTGGTCTCTGGGAGGCCTTAGGTAGTGGTGGTGATTTTACAGACCTGGTAACTCGCCATTCAGGCCCTTTCTGGTTTGGTTTCTACGGGCAGCCCTGAGGGTAGCCTTTCTCCCAGGCCTTCAGACAGCCCAGGAGAGTTTGTTTGGCCCAGGACTTGTCTGTGGGCAACTGAGCCTTTAAACCGGCAGAAACTCGGTGCTGGTGTGACAGCAGCCTCTCCTCCACTGCCGCAGTCCACTAGACTCACTGCCCCCTGCCCCTCACCCTTCCCCTTAGCCAGCTGTGGAGTCTTTTGCTCAGCTCTGCCCAGACCAGCAGTTACTGGGCAGTGGGCTAGGCTGAGATGTGATGGAGGATGCAGAGAAAATTGGAATTCTAGGCATGGGCAATCCACCTCATGGAGGGGCTAAGGCTCTTTTGGCCCGAGTTCAAATTAGTTCAGCTCAGTGGCTGTCACCTTGGAACAGTATGCTGTACAACCCCACTCAATCAGGGCCTCTGCCCCAGCCCCATGCCTCAGGGGGCCCTTTGCTTTGAAGGACCTTCTTTCAAACGTGCTCATGTCCCCTCTGATGTCGAGTAGAGTACAGACCAGGGCAAGCACTGCCTGCCTCCTGGGTAGAGTGCTCTGAGCCCAAACATTGACCCATGTAGGCCCCAGTCCCTGTTTCCTCTCTTTGGGACACTCTCTTACTGGCTACTCTATGCATGGAGTCAACCAGATGCCCTGAGGAGCTTCTGGACTGCATCTATGGTGTCTTCCTGGGGCCCCGGGGCTGAGCCCAGTTCCACGAGGACAATCTGGCAGGCAGATCACTCCTGCTTGCTGGTACAGTGCTTATGGAGTTAAAACACAGAATTTCCAAGCCTCAGGGGAGTTTTTGAAGCCATTTAGTCCAAAGCATTCCTGGTGTATATGCATCATTACCCACTACCTCTTGCTCCGGAATCTTCTCTGGGCCCCTCTGAGCTGCTGGGGATGGAGAAAGAAATAAGTGCCTGTCCTTGTCCATCAGGGTCTCTCGGTCTAATGGGGGACACAGACACAGAAACTGTCACTTTGAGTAATATAATAAAAAGAATAGTAATAATAATAATAATAATAATNGGCATGTGTCCACGATCCTGGCTCTCTTCCCCTACCATGGTCTCATCTCTTGGCACAGCCCCAGCCCCAGACTGAGCTGGGCAGGCCATGTGGCTAACACATCTCCCTTTCAGCTCTGCCAAGCCTGCAGCTGGCCCACCCCTCACGTGCCCCCTCTAGCACCCAGCCCCCTCTCCTGGGCCAACAATGCAGCCCTCCTTCCGTTCAGCATTCCTGCCAGCAGGTGG
>NW_027531185.1:541020-541298 GCF_008692635.1 Crocuta crocuta | reverse complement strand
CTCACTATGAAGGGAGATTGTGACCCTGGTCCTAGTAAGTGCTTCAGCAGGTCACCTCAGAAGGCCTGCCCCCACCCTGTCCTGGCCCTCTGCCCACACCGGGTGTGCTTTAAGAGCTCTCGCCACACAGAGAAAGAGATGAGCTAGGGAGGAAAAATGCCCAGGCCCTTCAGAGCTCAAGCCCAATATAGCAGAACTAATTTGAAATGTCACTTAGGGCAGTCTTGCTCCCAGCCAGCAAAAAGCTGGTTTATTTACATAGTTGGCAGTGACAGGAG
>NW_027531185.1:537445-541008 GCF_008692635.1 Crocuta crocuta | reverse complement strand
GGATGGGTAGCTAGGGGCCCTGGCTGTGGCCCCTGGCCTGGACCTTGCTCAGAATCACCATCTGGAAACCCCTGTGGGCAGAAGGGCCAGATCCCATAGACCCCACACATACTTCCCCCCCTCCAGCCAGTGCTCCCCCTTCTGGGGCTCTGGGGCAGGGCAGGAACTTCTAGTGACGGCCTTAGCACTAGTTCTGCACCAGGCACTGTGCTGCATGCTTGACACAGTTTTCTTCACTGAACCCTGCCAAACTCTAAGAAGAGTGGCGATTATTCTCACGCTGCAAGTGAGGAAACTGAGGCTGGAAGGATGCATGACTTTCTAGGGGCGTTAGACAGCCAGTAAGAGGCAGTTGAGATTCAAACCCTGGTCAGTCTCACTGCCAAGCCCATGCTTTCCCCCTGTATCCATACTCTGCATCTTGAGTCTTTGGCTTCCACTAGACCTGCCACTACTAAGGGTGTGGCCTGTGTGAGCCACTATGCCTGTCAATTGATTGCTGATGGCCTTTTAAAGCAGAGTCCCTACGGGTCCTACTAGATTGTCCAGTGAACCACTGATCTCTGGAGGCTGACAGGTCGGGGTGAGGTCAGGTCGCCAGCAAGAGAATGGAGGGTCTTCCCCGTGCCCACCTGTGTGCTTCACTGGGGAGAACACCCAAGTCCCAGGCTGAGACGGGACACATGGAACCAATAGTCCTGTATATACTTCACTTTGTTATGTGCCAAACATACACTGAGCATCTCAATGTGCCTGAAACGCTGCTGTGTGTCGAGAGCACAAGCATGAGAAAGACATAGTCCTTGTCTTCACAGAGCTCCCAGTCACTCTCCACGATAATAACACACCAAGTGCTAACATTGAGTGGTCTATGCCAGGTACTGTTTTATTAAGCAGCTCATGTGGATGAATTTACGTAATCTCTGTAGCAATGCTGTGAGATAGGTACTTATTATTATCCCCATTTCACAGATGAGGAAACAGAGCCATTGGGAGATAAAGTATCTTGTCCAGGGTCACACAGCTAGCAAGTGACAAAGGTGCAGTTTAAACCCAGGTAGGCCCCCTTTAGAACCCATCCTCCCGATTCAGCATTATCTAGAAAAAAAGGAAGAGGGCTGAACACTGCAGCAAGAAGAGTTGGGATTAGATGCAGAGCACGCTTGCTAAGGGCACTTTGGTGGGCAAGTACAGGACTATTTTCTAAGCTGGAGACCCTTCGTAGGGCACTTCTCCAGAGTGTTGGCTCCGGGGAAGGAGGTCAGGGGCAGCCCAAGTTGTCGTCAAAGAAGTCTGGCCAGTGTCAGATTTTTTCTCTATGGTTCTTTGGTTCCCTGTTTTGACTGCTTCTTGGAGCCCAGAGGCTCAGCCAACCAGGGGTAAGGCTCTGAGGGGGCACACTGGAGAAGGGCCTGGTCTCTGCGACAGGGCCCCAGGGAGAGGATGTGGCTGAGATCAGCTGGGAATCGTTAAGGATGGGGGCAGGACAGACTGAGGTGAGAAGGAATGTGAAGAAGGCCCAGAACATAGGCTGGGATGTGGTGGGTGGCCAGCCGGCAAACTCTGGGCTGAGGGGGCAAACACAGTGTCAGGCAGGGAGTGGGGGTTGCTTGGCCCAGAGTGGTCCTTCCTGAGATGAAGGAAACAAACCTGTGGAGAGAAGAATCAGAGTAGAAATGGAGACTTGGGCTTGTGGGTGACAAGAAGGCTGGACATCTCTTAGGACCGAGGCCACTGGAGACACAGGAGGCCCTCATCCACACTCCACTTTCTTGTGTACCCTTCTGGGATTTTTCAAAGCAGCTCAAAGAGAAAGAGAGACGGCAGTGGAAGTAAGGGCTAAGATGTCTCCTACCCTTGAGTCCAGCTCTCCCCCAGATCCTATCAGCCGTGCATTCTGTCAGCAGAAAGGAGCACACAGGGCTTGTCTTTGCAAGTGCTACAAGCTCTGGAGAGATTCATCCAGGAAAGTGCTTCTTGACCTAGAAACCCAAGGAGGAGTAGGAAGGGGAGTGGCTGCTGTGTGGGTAGGCAGACCCAACCAACCTCCTCGGCAAGTTGGCTCAGAACTGGCACTGAGACTACCTTGAGGAAAGGAGGCCGCTCTAGATGGCATATTGGTGATAACACTGCTGGCTTCAGGGGCCTGATTTGGGGAGGGGGGAGGAAGCTCATTTCTGGCCTGAGCCCAACCAGAGATGCAATGGGTTCCATAGAGCAGTGGGACAGTGCAACATGTCACCGGAGGTCACTGAGAACCAGGAGAAGCTCCATGGAAAATTGATGCTGATCTTAGGGTTCCTCTAACTTCCTTGGCTGACGAGAATCCCAAGGACCTGTGAGCACTCCCGGGACAAGCACCCTTCAGTCCATGCTGCAGGCCCAACAGCACCTCAGCTGGCCTTTGACAAGCAGGTAGCCAGCAGAAGGAGTAAGGACACCTTGGAGATCCAAAGCCCTAGTAGGAAAGGAGTGCACAGGGGACCCATGGCTGGAGCAACCTTCAACGTTCACAGAAGTGTCATCTAGTTGCCTCCAAACCTGTGGGATGAATTCTCCAGGCCCCTGTCTCCTTTGATTCTACGTCTCTACCATCCCTTTCCTCATAGTCTTACAATGACTCTCCATTCTCCCCAGGAATTCCCACCTGCCATTTTCTCCTTCTACCTCCCTGCACACTACATCTTCCAACCTAGCATTCAGACTAGCTACTTTGAAATGTGCGTTTCTATCCCTTGCCCATAGTACCCTATCATCCCCCTTATCCCTGCCGAGTGGGCAGCCAGGAGCCAACTGGGTCCCTGTGAACCCTGCACGGTCAGGGCAGACATGTCCCCCTTAGCATAGGGCTACCAACTTGGGCTACTGGAAGGAAGACAAAGTGCAGTGAAGGAGGGGGGCAGGGTGGAGCTTCTCGGCTATACCCCAACTCCCATCAGCCTTAGCAACTAGGACTCTTGGCTTTTCCGAAGCACGTGCTGAAAAGCACGTGAACACAGAACAGGGTGCTGCCAAGCACAGTCTGGCAGGCAGCAGACAGATGGACTGGGGTTCACCTTCTTATAGACTCTTCTCCTTTAGCTTCCCATAGAAGAACTCTTGCTGGCCAGGTCCCAAGTTCCAAGTGAGTGCTGGGCACTGGGGGTAATTTTCAGAACCCTCTGGTTTTTCCCATCTCTGGGTCTGCTGCTCAGAATCCCTGCCAGATGCCTAATTATGANTAAACACCACGCCCTGCCCATCTCAACTGCTAAACCTCTCTCCTATCTTTCCTGCTTTGTGCCTTTTACTACCACTACTCCTATCGCCAAAACACCAACAACACTACCTGTCCTCTACTGTAAGCTTCACCTATGCCAGGTTCTGTGCTAAATATTTACAGACATTTGCCTCACTTAATCTTCCCACCAACAACCTCCTGAGAGCTGTACTATTATTGGCTCCATTTTACAGATGGGAGAGACTGAAGCCCAGAGGAGTGAAGTCCTTTGGCCAAGAGCTTATGCCTAGTAGAAGGCAGAGCTGGGATTCCAATGCAAGCGGTCTGCTTCCAGAACACGAAC
>NW_027531185.1:529690-537192 GCF_008692635.1 Crocuta crocuta | reverse complement strand
CTGTGCTCTGCCACCCCTCCCCTGCCTTCCCTCTTGGCAGTTCTACTTCTCTCTTGCTGGCTGCCAGAGTGGTTTCTCCAAAGCTCAGTGCTGACTATATCTGTTTGACTCCTGGTCCAGTGCCCTATTGTGGCTTTCTTTAAAGCATCCCCCCTGTCCCTCCTCACTGCCATTGCCATAGTCCAGACTGCTGGCATCTCTTGCCTCCCAGCTTCTCCATTCAACTATAAGCTGATTGCGAACAGGGTCTAGTCTGCTTGATGACCAGCAAAATGCCCAGGTGCACCAGATAAAGTCACCGCATCAACAGATGGAAGAACGGACAACCCATCTCCTGTCTTACCCCTGCTGATGCCTTCTCCAAGCTACTACCAGAGGGATCTTTCCAAGCACAGTCCTGAGCATGCCACTCCTCTGCTCGAAACCCATCACTGACAGATTTGACCCACAGATTCTACTTTTAGGAATTTATCCTGCTGCCATGCATGCATACACAAGGAATGACATAGGCACTAATTATTTATCACAGAACTGTTTGTGATTACAAATTATTGGAAATAACCTAAGTACCCATCAATTAGAACCTTGTCCACTCTTGCGCAATAAAAGAATGAAGAAGCGTTTTAGGTACGACGTGGAACAGTTTCCAAGATGCAATGTTTGGTAAAACAGCAAAATGTAGAATAGTAGCTATAATATATCATTAAATAAAATAAAGGAGGGAAAGAATATGTAAGTGCATTTGCTGTATATGTTAACCTATTTGCCCTTCTACCTTTAAATTGTTGACCTGTGTGAAGATATTACCTATTGAAAAGCTATAAACATTAGGATTTGAAATATAATGATGTAAACCAACCACAATTTTTATCAGGGCAAAGAACTGTCTCCCATCAATTACACACCCAACTTTGCTCACTCTGCTTCCTCAACGTAAATTACACCTTTCCTGCCTTCTAGCTTCTCTGATTGTCTATATCTGTACTGTCCATTACTGTAGTCTTGATGGTATTCTGGCTTTCATTATTATCCATGTTTTCAGGCACCCTGGGCTGGCCCTGACCTGAAGTGAATACTGGGGTGGGCATTGGGAGCTAACAGGATAGCCCCAGAGGTCCACACAAGACCAAGAGCTTCCCCCATTCCAGCTGCACTCCTACCCTGGAGCTTGCTGCATCCAGAGACTCTCACCTCAGGGTGCTTCCCTCACACCTGATTCCTTCTCAGCCCCCAGGGGCCCTATGGTCATTTCCTGAGGTCACCCTGTCCACCCCTCTGTCTCAGGGCCCAACTGCTTAGACCTCAGCTCTTGGAAAGACAGGAAGAGTAGGGACTATGTCAGAAGAAGGCAGAGGTTGCAGTTTAGGGTGCAGAGGGAACTCAAAGCCCATGGGAAAGGGCACTCATTTATGTAGATAGACTATGATCTTTTGTGTGTGTGTACAGGAGAGGTTATGCAAACAGGATCATAGTTGAGTTCAAAATCTAGCTCTGCCTTGTGAAAACACTGAAAAATATTGACTTGCATATTTCAAGCGGGTGAATTGTACCATATGTGAATTGTAGCTCAATAATGCTGTTATATCCACTTACAAGCTGTGTGAAGCAAATAGCTTCACCTCTCTGTGCCTTAACTTTCACATCTATCAAAGGGAAGTGATAATAACAGTATCTAACAGAGTTGCTGTGAGAATTAAATGAGCAAATGCATGTGAAGCATTTCATGTTATGCCCATAGTAAGTACCCACTGAATACTAGCATCCATTATTCCTGTGTGTCAGGTACTGTACAAGTCATGTTGCATATAGTATTTCTTTCAATTCTTACAACGAACTTATAATAGCATGCATGTACTACCACCCCCACATGAGGGATACAGAAATTTAGTCCAGAGAGACACCACATTGATGTAGGTGCCTGTTGGCAGAGCCAGGATTGGATCCAAAAGCCCCTGCCCCTGCCACCTTTGACATGCCTCTCCACTTACAGGACTTTTGGCTACCTGTTGGGCAGAAGCCTCACACAAGCCTCCCTTCAGTGCAGTGAGGTCTAGGAAGGCATGACAGGCCTTCCTCTAAGAGACGAGTTTTTGCAACTGTGACCAGCTTGGCCGGGGAGTTCCAGAGAGCCCTCAGGAATGGAGGCTGGATCCAGGGCCAAGCCAACCCCAGAGCAAGGACCATAGAGGATGTGGCCATTGGGCCATGCTGGCTAAGAGGACCCATGTTCTTGAAGCCAACTCTCACTTTGGACAGATTCACCTGGGGGGTTTTTGAGCATCGTCAGGATCCCAGAAGCTGCCCTAGGTGATTTTCCATGGCTTAACAGGGTGAATTCTCACGATGAGGTAGGTATTGCTATCCCAATTTACAGTTAAGGAGCCTGAGGCTCAGAGAAGTGACTCACCCATTGCAGAGCTGGGAATCAAACCTAGGCTCGCTTCCCTTACCAAGTCATCCATTCATATTTCTTTATTCATTCATTCATCACCTATTAGATTCTGGGGATAAAGTATGAATTAATTTCTGTTATGGCAAAATGCTGAGNGTGGGTATGTGTGTGTGAAGTGTGGGGGGTGGGGGGGGGTGGGGGATGTTGGCAGGCAGTGAATGTCTTCCAGACAAAGCATTTCATGAAGAATAAACACAACTTCACTGGGGTGAGGAAAGGAAAGAGGGGAAGATGTTTTAGGGAAAGAACAGCTCGTGAAGGTTGGGAAGGCCTAGCACAATATGGGTGTTTGGTGGGTGGTGAGAGACAGCATGTGAGGAAGCACAGAGGACATGGGAGACAGTGTGGGAGGTGAACCTGCAGCCTGTGCCTTCAAGGTCTTTTATGTGAGCCCAAAAGGTCTGGATTGCATTTTCTGGGCTTAAGGAGCCCCTGAGGGTTTTCAGCATGGTCAGTCCCTATGACAGTGGGGTGGAAGGCAGATTGGAAAGGCTGACTTGGAGGCAGGAGCCCAGACAGACCTCTAGAATAGGTCAAGGAAGAGGTAATAAGTAACTAGAGCTGTGGCCTAAGGGACAGAGACTGGCAGGTAGTAGATTAGACAGGAAGGATTCAATAGAGGGGATGGGTGGGGATCAAGGATGATTCCCAGGCTCTGGCTTGGTCAACTGAGTGGATGAGGTAGCCAGGCCCTGAGACAGAAACAGAGGAGCAACCATGGGGCATGGTGAGTTGCAGGCCATCCAGTTCTAGAATGATTGCATTTGGAACCCGGCAGTGAGCNTGCTGTATCTTGTCAAATGCTTTTTCTGCATCTATCAACAGGATCATCTGGTTTTTATCGTTTCTTTTGTTAATGTGACATATCACATTGACTGATTTGTGAATATTGAACCAGCCCTGTAACCCAGGAATGAATCCTGCTTGATCATGGTGGATAATTTTTTTTTATGTGCTGTTGAATTCGAAAGTTTTCCTTCGATTTCTATTTTTTGGAGTAGTTTGAGAAGAATAGGTATTAATTCTGTTTTAAATGTCTGGTAGAATTCCCCAGGGAAGCCATCTGGCCCAGGGCTCTTATTTGTTGCAAGATTTTCGGTAACTGATTCTATTTCCTCACTAGTTATGCGTCTGTTCAGGTTTTCTATCTCTTTCCGTGTGAATTTTGGTAGTGTGTGTGTATTTAGGAATTAGTCCGTTTCTTCTAAGTTGTCCAATTTGTTGGCATATAATTTTTCACAGTATTCCTTGATAATTGCTTGTATTTCTGAGGAGAGATTTGGTTTCTTAATTCTTGGTCTAATGCTGTTCTTTCTGTTCCACCCAGCCTGTCTAAAATTTCCTTCTGCAAATGGAAGGTACCAGTGACACAGACCATCCTAAGCAGCAGATAAGCCCCTTTGGCTTCGAGTTCTAAGTGCAGTCCAGCCAGGAAGCAGCAAGGTTTCTGTAGGGTTTATACAAATACAGCAAGGATTAGAGTGGACAGACATTTGACAGAACGTTAGTAAATTGCCTTATCCAACTCAGTTCCAAGCATGATTCCCTCTAAACCTAGATTTTGATGAGCCCTCCCTTCCCCACCCCCACCAAACTCACTGAAAGAAAGAACTGGAAGAACTCTGGGCAGTGCTCAGAGAGGAACAAGCAGAGTGTTATTTGCATATAATTTGCATAAGACAATCTGTTCTCTGGTAATTTTCAAGTAAAAATGTTATCATCGCTCCCTGGAGGGTCACTGCATGATTTTTCTTTCCTTTGTTCTTCCACACACAGAGACTGCCCCAGGTCTGCCCTCTAGGAAGGCCTAATGGAGATGAGGAGCCAGAGAGTGCTGGGAAAGGAGGGCTTACCATGTCTAACCAGTGCTCAGACCTAGGGCTCCCTCCCCAGGGAGCAGTGCAAATTCAGCCTTCTACTGGCTCCCCTTAGGGCCTTTCACAGCAACCCCCAGCCCCCCACCCCCATCGTAGGCTGCTGCCTACCTCCCTCTAACCCCTGGCTGCTGCCCTGCTCTGGGGTCTCCCTTGGGGCCCAGCTGCTCAGTCGGGCCCAGGCAGCTCATGGCACAGGCCTGGCTCAGGGGATGTTTTCTAATAGGCGGATAATTGCTTCTGTTAATTGCAATTTGATTTTAGCAATTTTTCTCTAAGAGCCTGGAGGCCTCAGGCCCAGATATAGAGAGAAGGTTCAGGAGTGGAGCCTGCAAGCTAGGGTCCCACTGCAGAACTTACCACCTACTGGGTCTCCCCTAGGCTCTGTCCCTATCAGGTAGGGGACTGAAGCTTGAGCTGCCTCTCGCCCCCACAGCCTCAGCTTCTTGAGAAGGACAGGCTGCAGATGGCTTCAAATATCACTAGCCCCAAGGGAATGGTTTGGCAGCAATTCTGGAAGGGGCTAGCTGGCAGACACACCACAGGGTCAGGGCAGGAGCCCTATCATAAAGCCTGGTGGGCTTCCCTCTGGAGCCAAACGACTTCTGAAGCTCTGTCCCATGACCATCTCGGTCCCTTAAACCTGTTTCTGAGGCTACCACCGCTCCTCCTCCTCACTACACACAGCCCTGTCCTCCAGGACTCTCAGAGCATGGCTTTTGGAGCCCAGCTGCCTGATAAACCTAGACCAAGTTCCTTTCCTTCTCTGTGTTTAGGTTCCTTGCTCTTCAAGTGGGGAAATAATAGTATCTATGTGGTGTTGTCATGAGGACCAAACAGTAAACGTGGGCCAAATTCTTCACCTAGTGTCTGGCACATGCTAAGTTCTCTGTAAATGACAACTGTATTCTAGCTTTCATGATTATCCATGCTTTTCAGGCACCCTGAGCTGGCCCTGAGAGCTGCAGCCTCAGGCCATAGGGTCCCTGGGGGCCAAGATGGAATCAGGTGGGAGTCCCTGGATGGAGCAGGTCCCAGGGTGGGGTTGGGGCTGGCTGGAGCCTGAATTCTCCTGAGTAAGTGCTGGTTCTTGGAGGAAGGAGGAAAAGGGAAGGTGGGAGGTTCGTAGATTCAGACTGGGTTCCTGGAAAGGCACTTGGAGACAGGTGGACCTGGGTTCAAGTTCCTTCTCCCACTTGGTAGCTGCGTGCTCGAGACCCATCTCCACCTCTCCTAGCCTCAGTTTCTCCTCTGCACCGAGGACACTGGTCTGTCTCCCACATGGGGTGGCCGTGGGGGATTAGCTGAAATACCTCGCGGCAGCATATAGGTAGGTTCTTAGTGAATAGCCATTTCCTCCCTGCCCCTCCCGTTCCTGCACATGTAAGGGGAGCAATTATCTCCCTGTGTTATGCATGTGCTGCAGGTCTCTACCCACCCAGTTCCTCAGCAAGGAGGTGGAGGTGTCCGCCACCGCCTTCCTTCCCGCTGCACACACAGGCCTTCTCTGTTGCTGGCAAGGAGAGGGGAGGGGGATCGGGAAGCAGGCGATGGTTTGGGGCCCAGGGGGAGTGTCTCGGTGCCTGCCCACCACTTCTGGCCGGCTGCTCCAGGCAGCATGCTAATTAAGCCGGGAGGACCCACAGAACAGAATTGCAGGCCCCCTGCCTGCCTCCATCCAGCCCCCAGTGGCCTAGTGTGGAAACCGGCTGCACAGATGGGCCCTTTGCTTCAGGCTTGGGGGTGGGGTAGAGCTGGGCTGAGTGGTGGCCCAGAAAGGAAACAGAGGAGGGGTTAGCAGGGGTCTAGGGGAGCCTGGCCTGTTAGCAGGACAGGAACCGGAAGATGTGAGGAGAAGGCCACAATTTCTGCTTGGTCCCAGGCTGTGCTGGGCCTGGTCTGGCCTGGCCCTGCCCGTAAAGGAGGTGTTGACAGAATGATGGGGTGGGAGGTACCCAGATGGGGGCACTGCAGGGCCAGCACGCTGGGAGGTGACTGCCTGGTACCTTATTCTTGAGCTTCTGGCAGTACTACCTACTGTCGATTTGTATGACTCAGGCGTGTTCCTCTCACTTTCCGGAGCCTCAGTCTCCTCCTGTCCAAAAGAGAGCTGATAACACATGTGTAATAAAAGCATGCATGGGAATGAGACACACTAGATTCAAGAGAGCAGTTCCCACTGGGGAGGGCAGAAGGAAGGGGCATGGGACAGGAAAGGAAGTACATAAATGCCCTTATCTCTATGTGGGTTGTTTTAATCCTAAAATAAGATGTGAAACAATGGGGAATAATGTTAAGGTTTGACAAAGCTGGGTGAGTAGTACACAAGTGTTTGTTACTTATTTTTTTTCTTGCATCTTGTCTGCTTGTCTGAAATATTTCATAATAAAGCAAATGTCCAGTGACAGCCCAATCCACAGGATTTGAAATGCGCTGAACCTCCATCATCTTCTACAGGAACAAAACAGACGTGTTCTGGGAAACTGTGTAAGAGGACTCTAAACCCCAGTGCTGACGGCAACCCTGAGGTCACAAGTGTATGCAAATCCACTGACGACCCAAAAAGGTTCTCCAAATTCACATACCCCTTCTGTGACATATGATTTCAAATAGGCACGTGTAACTGAGGACTAAAGAATGTATTATAAGTGCAGTAATCCCCCTTATCCACAGTCTTTCTTTCCATGGTTTCAGTGACCTGTGGTTAACCGTGGTCCAGAAGCAGACGGTCATCCTTCTGATGTAGCATCAGAAGGTCAGTGGTAGCCTACCACTATGTCACGGTGCTTAAGACATTCATCTCACTTCATCCCATCACGTAGCCATTTTATCATCTCACGTCACCACAAGAAAGGTGAGTACAGTACAATAAGATGGTTTGAGAGGGAGAGAATGAGAAACCACATTCTCATAACTTCTATCACAGTATATTGTTATGATTGTTCTATTTTATTATAAGCCATCGTTGCCAATCTCTTACTGTGCTGAATTTATAAATTAAACTTTATCATAGATATGTATGTATAGGGAAAAGAAACATAGTATATATATATAGGGTTTGGTACTTGACAGTTTCAGGTATCCACAGGGGGTCTTGAACCATACCCCTGAAGGTAAGAGGCGACTACTGTAGAATCAGTGACTAGAGATGGGAATGGGACCCCCTCCCCCAGGCC
>NW_027531185.1:528937-529637 GCF_008692635.1 Crocuta crocuta | reverse complement strand
GAGGGTGTGACACTTAGGAGGCTGCCTCCCTCTCTGTGTACTCCATTGCCAATTGCTTGGAGCACTGGGCCAAATCCTATTCTAGTGACCACTTAGATCACTGGTTCCCAACTCTAGATGCACATTAAAAATCACCTGGAAAGCTTTTCCAAAAGAAAAATGTCTAGGCCCCACACCCAGAGTTTCCAAGGATCTGACTTAATTGGTCTGGGGTGAGGCCTGGACATTCCTATTTTGGAAAAGCTCCCTAGGTGATTCTCCTCTGTAGCCAGGCCAGAGAACCACTGTGCTCTGGCCAACAGAGCATGTCCCCAGAACCCCTCAGCTCTCCCTCTTCTGCTTTGAGAGAGGGCCCTGGAGCCAGGCATCCTTGGTTGCCCTGCAGAGGCCAAATCTATGTGACCCTGAAGGAAGCTGCTTTCTGCCATCCAGACGTTTCTTTGGAGTACATCCCTCATCACTCCTGTCTCTCCTCCCTGAACCCAAGGAGGACATGCTGGTTTGTAAGAGGGTTGAGGAGATGGAAAGTGATCGTCTCCCTTCCATGAGGCTGGGTGAGGCTGTACTTAGAAATCATTCAATCCATTGGCAACTTTTCCATACACATCTTCTGGGCCTCTAGCCCCAGTGGACATAAGCTTCTTCTCAAAACTCCTCCCTTGGCTTCCATGAAGCTCTTTGTTTTGATTCTCTTTTGGCT
>NW_027531185.1:511089-528798 GCF_008692635.1 Crocuta crocuta | reverse complement strand
ACACACACACTGCCTTCTCTGTTTCCTCCTCTTCTTTGTTCACTGACTCATCACAGCCCCTCAGCCCTCACAATGAGGTTCTGGCTTTGGCACACTGTTCCTCTCTTATAACACATTCTACTCCCTTGGCTTTACATTGCCGCTATAAAAAAAGCTTTTTCAAAATTTTCTCCAGTTCCACCCACTTTGCCAAGGTCCAGTCCCACATCCTCAACTATCTGGTGGACATTTTCATCTGGAATTTTCTCTAGCACCTTAAAATCAACACATCTAAACTAAATTCAGCATATCCTGCATGCCCCTCTACCAGTCTTCTCCTCCAATTTATGCTCATGGCACCATGCTTCTCTCAATCCAACAAGCTTCAGTCACTTGGAATCCTTCCTGTCCTTGCTTTCCCCTCCCACATGCTCTAGCCAATGGCTTGATTCCAGTCCTCAGACTGGTGAGTCTTCACTGGTAATGTCTACTGTTCCATAGGATTTCCCTCCACCTGTATCTCGGCCATCCTAAGAGCTGCCTCCCCAGTGGCCTTACTCCTTCTCAGCATTACTCCCCGACTTGCCAGTGCCTGTTGGTAAAGTCTCAGATTCTTCAGCATGGGTGACACGATCCTGTTCACCTGACTCCAACTGACCTTTCTAACCTTGAACCCATGGCTCCTAGGGGAAACCTGTCTCTCCAGGCACTTGACTTTTATTGAGTACCAGGGCTCCTCACTGTTCCCCAACAGTCTGGATCTATATGGAGGACAAAACTCACTTGCTGGCACAGGCTGCGTAGGGAAGGGAAGGGAATCAAGTCAGCTGAGCTGGCGATACAATCAGGAGTGGTGAGGAATGTGGAGAATTGGAGAGGAGACACCCTGTTTACAGGGGGCAACACTCTTCAACTCTTGCTATTTGTGCCCATGTGGGAACAAGGGCCCAATGTTGCTAGATCCTGAGCAATTTACTGACAGAAACCCAAAACCCAAAACTTAAAGGTGAAACATCTAGGTTATTCAGTGTTAGCAGACCATTCGGATATTTTTTTAGCAAATTTTTTTACTGGGCCACACAAAATATGTCTGTGACTGGGTATTACTTCTCGGCTCCAATTTTGTAATACCCAGTCTCCCCTTGCACCTATCCCCTGATTGGGGTACCATCCCTGCCCTTTGTGCCCCAACTCCCTATTCTTCAAGGCCCAGTGGAAGTCCCACCAAGCTGGCCAAGCTTTCCATGACCAACACAGTCCACTCCAACTTCCTGTGACCTTTAACCTTCAACATCATGTACCTCCACCCTTCTAGGATGCTTAGGGAGGCAATGTAGCATGGAGTTTAGAGATTGGAAGTGTGGAACTATAGTTAGGCTCCCTAGATTTGAATTCTGGCTTAGTTGCTTATTGGCTGTGTGACCTTAGGCAAGTTTTTTGCCTTCTCTGTGACCCAGTTTCTCTCTCATGGGATTGTGATGAGGACTAAATAGGATAATCCATAAAATGCACTTGGAACAGCACCCAGTTTATAATACTCAATAAATGTTAGCTCTTAGTATTATTGCTGCTTGGGGTTGTTCACTTGCAGTTTACATATTCAATATTGCCTGTTACATTATACAATTTTTTTTAATTAAAAAAATTTTAATGTTTATTTCTGAGAGAGAAAGAGAGGCAGCGCGAACAGGAGAGGATCAGAGAGAGAGGGAGATACAGAATCCGAAGCAGGCTCCAGGCTCTGAGCAACCTGTCAGCACAGAGCCTGACGCGGGGCTCGAGCCCACGAACCGTGAGATCATGACCTGAGCCAAAGTCGGACACTTAGCACCCAGGTACCCCACATTATACAAGTATTTTTAATGTTTGTTTATTTTTGAGAGAGAGACAGAGTGTGAGCAGGGGAGGGACAGAGACAAGGAGACACGGAATCTGAAACAGGCTCCAAGCTCTGAGCTGTCAGCACAGAGCCCGATGCGGGGCTCGAACCCACAAACCACGAGATCATAACCTGAGCCAAAGTCGGATGCATAACCAGCTGAGCCGTCCAGGTGCCCCGCCTGTTACATTATAAAGTTAAGACAGGAAGCATGCCTTATCGCTTCTGTAGCTTCCCCCAGCTCTAACACCGAAGCCCTCAACACCTACCTCACACCTAGGAACAAAATCGATGCTTAGGAAAATGCTGTTTACAACACACTGAATCAAGTCAGAAAGCATGTATTGTATATCAATTCTGTGCCATGGGACTGTGATAGGTGCCAATGCCAAGGTGCCCGGAAACCAACACAAACTATGGTATCAGGCACCCCAGGCTGCTGTTTCCTAGGTGCCTGAGCACCAGTGAATGACTTTACCTCCTTGACCTTGATTTCAGCATTTGTAAGATGTTAAGAATCCTTACCACATGTGGTTCTTGGGGATACTAGAAGTGAGGTGTGGGTATCCCTGTATCAAATTAGGTAATCTTTCTTTGAGAATCAAATGAAAGTACATAAGTATCAGTTCATGGGGGAAAAGTACACCCATCCCATTGGGACTCTGGCAGATAAGCTTCTTGTCCTAGAGCCCTCTGTCTCTGAGTCTGTTGCCCTGGAAGAGGTTCATCTACAGATCGTGTCACTGCCCCACTGCCCCCATAGCTTCTGTCTCCAGCCTCCAGTGTGTGTGTGTGTGTGTGTGTGTGTGTGTGTGTGTGCGCGCGCGTGCTAACTTGTGGCAGACTTGACTGAAGACTGGAGAAGATGGAGAGCTTTTTTTTTTTAAAGTTGTCTGCTATGTCCACTCTCCACTCCTCATTCCTTTACTACTCTCTGACAATTAATCTATATATATTCCTTCCTTCTCACTTCACTATACTGAGCAGATTGACTTTCTCCAGCTCCTGCCCCAACACAGCTCCAAGATGGCCTTTATACACTCCTAACTCATTAAGGTACTTTATATAACACTGGACCACCTCCTTTCTCTCTTACTCTTTCTCTTTGCCTTAGAGAAGAAGGCAGCAGTATTGAAATTTATCCCCTCACATACCCTATGTGAACTTTGCTTCATTCCCTTGGATGCCAGAAGTGACTACAAGTCACTTGGGTTAAAAGAGTTTGTTTCTTCCATTAAGTGTGTGTCAGTAAGACACACCTAGCATACTGCTTAGCCTGTGACAGGTGTTAATACATGGTGGCTACTCTCCCCACCCTCCCACAACCTACCCTAAAACCTGAGAGGAAAGAGATGTGATCCCTGCCTTCACCCTCCCCAAGAGCCCACACTCCAAAGGAGAGGAAGAACCAGACATGCGAACCTGTGCTACTACAGCAATCTGTGCCCAATGCCATCTACAGGAGCAGAGAGGATGGGGGAAGCCATCTGACCTGGGGCTAGTAAGAAACATGGTCACAGAAAGTGACATTTGAGCTGTGAGTCTAAGGCTGCCTGGAGGAACGAGTGGGGGACCAGTAGGTAGTCCACAATGACTGATGTCAAGTGCTTAGGTGCGAGGACCAGTGAAGAGATAGGATAGGTTGGAGCCAGACTGTGACCAGTCTTGATGAAGGCCAGGCTAAAGAATTTGGACTTCATCCTATAGGCAGTAATGAGCGATCAGAGGTTTTATAAGTAGGGGAGTAACCTGATCAGAGCCATGCTTGAGGAAGATTAATTAAAAATAATGTCTGGTGTGTTTAATTCATGGCTAGCCCTGGGCTTTGGAAGAGACTGGAGATGAAGGGAAAAAAGGCCCCAATGAACAGCCAATTCACAAAATAATAGCCAATAAACATATGAAAAGATGTTCAACCCCCACTAGAAAGCAAAGAAATGCAAATTAAAGCAACAATGAGATACCATATTTGGCCTATCAAATTAGCAGGGATTAAAAATGATAACACTTGATGTTGTGGAGGGTTTTGTGAGAACAGCCCCAGTGCACACTGCGCAGAAGCGTGGGGGTGACAGACACAAATCACTCTGGCCTTTCAGAAGGGCAATGTGACAAGAGATACAAGAAGCTTTTTAAAAATGCACATTGTGTGACCCAGAAATCCCACTTCTAGGTATTTGTCCCAAAGACATCATTGTACATGTGAGCAAAAAATTATGCCCAAAATGTCCCCCACCCTGGCTGTTATTTATAAAAGCAAATAACTGGATTGAATGGGGGAAGTGTTAAAAGTGCATGACCCTGGCCTCTGAGACTGGACCTTAACATTTCTGAATCCTCAAAGGCTGGAGGCAGGAAACAAAACCTCTATTTCTTTTTTTAAATTGCCTGTGGGGTATTGCCTGGATCTCTAAAGGGAGCCACTGAAATTTGTCCTGGGGGCAGACAGTGTCTTTGTTCCGGCAGGACCGGCAGGCAGGCTTCTTGGTCATGCAGATGTACCTCAAGTACCTATTCATTGTCTTGGGTAGGCCCTGACTCCATATGCAGATGCTGTAAGCAGCACTGGTAGGAATTCTGTTTAATAATGTAAAAGGCTTGCCTCATTGTGAGCTGGGCCGCATCTCCACTGAATCTCTTGTGATGGTAAATGATTTTCAGTTTCTTTTGGCTGCGCTTTGAGACAGCATGGGGGCAGGTGGGGTGGGGGATTGATGACAGCCCTGGCATGGGAATAGAAAGGACAGAAGAAAAGAGTCTTGGGTTTAAGGAGGACAGGGTCCCAGCAACGTCAAGGCAGTCTGGATTAAAGACCTTGACCGCCAGCACTGAACCCTGGGAAAGGGCACAGAGTCTCAGAGCAACAGAGCTGCTACCAATTGTAATTTGCCATGCCAGTGTTACCCTAACACTGTACATGAGAGGATTTTAGGTGGTACATGGAAGAAAAAGAAGCTTAATTCTTGTTTAGGATGAAGCTCGGGTTTAAAAACAAATAGTTGGATCTATTGATAGAAAGACTCACATTAGAGTAAATATCGGGATAGGTGGAACATGAATATGTCAAACCTTGAAGGTGGCTGCGATGAGCTGACATTTGGGAAGAGGTACTCTGTTGTGTTGCAGTCACTGAGCAAGTTGGTAAACTATAGCAGGGCAGCTTCATCTGTGTGTTGGAAAATTGAGACAGAGGCCATTGTCCAAATATGGGCCTAGGGGCACAGAAATAGCTGCAGTCGCAGAGGAGAAGTGGAGAGGAGAGTCCCACAGGGGACAGGGAAAATCCCAAAGTAGTGGGCAAGGCTGCAGGTGACTGAGGATAAGCCAAAGGACAGAATCCCAGAGAAGGTAGAATTGTGAACTCACAATCACAATAAACACCAGGTGTTGGTGAGGATGTGGAGAAAAAGGAACACTTGCAAAGCGTTAGTGGGAATGCCAAGTGATGCAGCCACTGTGGAAAACACTATGGAGGTTCCTCAAAAAGATAAAATTACCCTATGATCCAGCAGTTGTATTACCAGGTATTTACCCAAAGAATGCAAGAACACTAATTCAAAGGGGTACATGCACCACTATATTTATAGCAGCACCATTTACGATAGCTGAGATATGAAAGCAGCCCAAGTGTCTATCTATTCACGAATGGATAAAGAAGATGTGAGATACACACACACAAACACACACACACGGGAATATTATGCAACCATTAAAATGAGGAAATCCGGGGCGCCTGGGTGGCTTAGTCGGTTAAGCGTCCGACTTTCGCTTAGGTCATGATCTCGCGGTTCGTGGGTTCGAGCCCCGCGTCGGGCTCTGTGCTGACTGCCAGCTCAGAGCCTGGAGCCTGTTTCAGTCTGTGACTCCCTCTCTCTCTGACCCTCCCCTGCTCACGCTGTCTCTCTCTCTCTCTTAGAAATAAATAAAAACATTAAAAAAAATAAATAAATAAAATGATGAAATCCTGCCATTGGCAACAATATGGATGGAGCTAGAGAATATAATGCAAAGAGAAATAAGTCAGAGAAAGACAAATACCATATGATTTCACTCATAAGTGGAATTTAAGAAACAAAACAAATGATCATGGGGGGGGTGGATAAAAAGAGAGAAGCAAACCAAGAAACAGACACTTTTTTTTTTTATGTAACGGGATTTATATCTTTATTGTTTAATAGTTTATTGTCAAGTTGGTTTCCATATAACATCCAGTGCTCATCCCCACAAGTGCCCTCCTCCGTGCTCATCACCCCCCCTTCCCGGCTCCCCCAATCCCGTCAGTCCTCAGTTTGTTCTCAAAATGCAAGAGTCTCTCNTGTCTGTTGGCCATCTGGATGTCCTCTTTGGAGACGTGTCTGTTCACATCTTCTGCCCATTTCTTCAATGGGTTCTTTGTTTTTCAGGTGTGGAGTTTGGTGAGTTCCTTATATATTTTGGAAACTAGTCCTTTATTTGCAACTATCTTTCCCTGTTCTGTCGGTTGCCTATTAGTTTTATGGATTGTTTCCTTTGCCGTGCAGAAGCTTTTTATCTTGATGAGGCCCCAAGAGTTCACTTTTGCTCTTGATTCCATTGCCTTTGGGGATGTGTCAAGTAAGAAATTGCTGCGGTGGAGGTCAAGGAGGTTGTTTCCTGCTTTCTCCTCTAGGGTTTTGATGGTTTCCTGACTCACGTTCAGGTCCTTTATCCATTTTGAGTTTATTTTTGTGTATGGTGTGAGAAAATGATCTAGTTTCATTCTTCTGCATGTTGCTGTCCAGTTCTCCCAACACCGTCTGTTAAAAAGGCTGTCTTTTTTCCATTGGATATTCTTTCCTGCTTTGTCAAAGATCAGTTGGCTGTATACTTTTGGGTCCACTTCTGAGTTCTCAATTCTGTTCCATTGGTCTATGTGTCTGTTTTTGTGCCAATACCATACTGTCTTGATGATGACAGCTTTGTAGTAGAGGCTAAAGTCTGGGATGGTGATACCTCCCGTTTTGGTTTTATTTTTCAGTATTACTTTGGCTATTGGGGGTCTTTTGTGGTTCCATACAAATTTTAGGATAGTTTGTTCTAGTTTTGAGAAGAATGCTGGTGCAATTTTGATAGGGATCGCATTGAATGTGTAGATTGCTCTGGTACTAGTGACATTTTAACAATATTTATTCTTAAAATCCATGAGCATGGAATGTTTTTCCATTTCTTTCTGAAAACAGACTCATAACTATAGAGCACAAACTGATAGTTACCAGAGGATAGGTGGGTGGGGGAATGGGTTAAATAGATGATTGGGATTAAGGAGTGCACTTGCTGTGATGAGCACTAGGTGATGTATCGAAGTGTTGAATCACTGTATTGTATGCCTGAAATGAATAGAACCCGATGTTAACTAACTGGAATTAAAATACAAGCTTTAAAAAAAACTGTGAATGCAAGAGAGGGCTCTAACCTACCTCTCTACACCCAGATGGGTTCTTAGACTAGGGCTATTTGGCTGTTAAGAGTGATTGCACAAGGCTGGAGAACTTGGAGATGCTTAGGTCCTAAATGCATAGGACATCCAGGCATATGGTCCGGCAACCATTCAACATTATGGTTTACAAAGCCTTTCTGATCGTGTAGAAAGATGCCAATGAAAGATCATGAAGTGAGAAAGAGGAACACAAAACTGTAGTACAATACAACCTTAATTACCTTAAAAAAGAATCAAAGAAAAAAAACTAGAAGGAAATAAACCGAACATTATCAGTGAATATCACACAGGTGGAAATTCCAAGGAAAAGTCCTGGCCTGCCAGCCAGAGGAGTCCAAGAGATGGCCATGTTTGAATCAGGAATGGAAGAAGTAGAATTTTGCAGGGCAACTCCATTCATTGCCCTTCCAGGAAGAGGAAGAGTACGACAAAGGCCTGGAATGTGAGAAGCCTAACATACTGGATCACAGATGTTACTTATGATCAGATCTATATGACTTATCAGAGACCTCACCTGCTGAGCAGAGGATGCATCATAAGGAGAAGGGAGAGAAGTTTGAAGGTGACTACAGCTCTCCAATACAGGTAACAAGGATCTGCATCCAGGTGAGGGAGTGGGGAAAGAAAGGAGTACTGGGTTCAATAAACATTGAGGAGGAAGACTTTAAGGGACTTGGTGACAAATTGTATGTGGGTGAGGGAGAGGGTGGCCTGAAGCAGGACTCCCAAGTTTCTGTGAGGGGTCGGACTTCTAGGTGGGACAGGAGGCCCGGTTCTAGCCACAGGTGGCACAAGGCCATGCCAAGGGAAGACAGAAGCAGTGCTTGCATTCTTATGGCTTCACCAGAGCTCCTCCCAACACCACCCATTAGGAGAGTCTCAGAAAAGGACTCCGATTGGCTGGCTTGGGTCATGCGCTCACCACCGTAGCCAAGCAGGCTAGATCTCTTATGCAAATAAGGAGGGAAAGGGTCCAGAAAGGATGAAAACAATAATTGCCACAGATTCTCTGGACTCAAAAACTAGAGTGAATGTTAACTCTATTTTTTAAATGTTATTCATTCATTTTTGAGAGAGAGAGAGGTGTGCAAGCAGGAGAGGGGCAGAGAGAGAGTGAGGGAGAGAGACAGAATCCCAAGCAGGCTCCACGCTGTCAGTGCAGAGCCCAAAGCAGTGTTCAAACCCACAAACTGTGAGATCATGATTTGAGCCAAAATCAAGAGTCAGATGCTCAACCAAGCCACCCAAGCACCCCTGAAGGCTAACTCTAAAGATGGCCTTTGACTAATACAACTTCATTTGTTTGTGTCTGCAGAGAAAGGTTATCACCTCAGAAGCTCAGGTTAAAATATCCCCAAGTCCATTCCTCCCTCCAAACCGCCAATCAGTCACCTCTTTTTCAGTTCCTCTGCTTCTGCCCATGGTCAGGTCCTCAATATCTCTAACCTGGCCTCTTGCCCCCAGCTCCTCGCTGCTCTCCCTGCCCCCAGGCCAGTTCACACCAAACTGTTATGCACACCACCGCTGTCACAGGGACAGTCAGCCTGGATCAGAGGCAGTATAGCTCGCTGATTAAGAATGTGAGCTATTTCTAAGTCCAGGACCAGACAGCTTCACTGGCAAATTCTACCAAACATTTAAAGAAGAGTTAATTCCTATTCTTCTCAAACTATCCAAAAAATAGAAGAGAAAGGAAAACTTCCAAATTCATTCTGAGACCAGCATTACCCTCATACCAAAACTAGATAAAGACACCACAAAAAAAGAGAACTGCAGGCCAATATCTCTGATGAACATAGATGTGAAAATCCTCGACAAAATACTAGCAAATCGAATCCAACAGCGCATGAGAAAAGAAAAAAAACATGCACCACAATCAAGTGGGACTTATTCCCAGGATGCAAGGGCAGTTCAGTATTTCCAAATCAATTGATATGATACATCACATCAATAAGAGAAAGGATAAAAACCATATGATCATTTCACTAGATGCAGAAAAGGCATTTGACAAAGTACAACATCATGAATTTTATCATTCATGATAAAAAATAATAAAACCTTCAATAAAGTAGGTCTAGAGGGAACATATCTCAACATTATAAAGGCCATATATGAAAAACTCACAGCTAACATCATACTCAATGGGGAAAAAACTGAACTTTTCCCCTAAGGAAAAGGTCAGGAATGAGATTAGGATGCCCACTCTCACCACTTTCATTCAACATAGTACTGGAAGTCATAGTCACGGCAATTAGACAACAAAAGGAAGTGAAAGGAATCCAAAAAGGCAAAGTAGAAGTAAAACTTTCACTATTTGCAGATGATATGATACTCTATATAGAAAATGCAAAACAGTCCACCAAAAGACTACTACAACTGATAGACCAATTCAGTAAAGTTGAATGATACAAAACCAATCTACAGAAATCTGTTGCATTCCTATATGATATAATGGAGCAGCAAGAAAGTAAAATTTAAAAAACAATCCCATTTAGGGGTGCCTGGGTGGCTCAGTCGGTTAAGTGTCCGGCTTCAGCTCAGGTCATGATCTCAGGGTTTGTGGGTTCGAGGCCCGCATCAGGCTCTGTGCTGACAGCTACCTCAGAGCCTGGAGCCTGCTTCGGATTCTGTGTCTCCCTCTCTCTCTGACCCTCCCCTGCTCACAGTCTCTCTCTCTCTCAGAAATAAATAAAAGGCATTAGAAAAAATAATTCTAAAAAAATCCCATTTACAATTACACCAAAAACAATAAAATATCTAGGAATAAATGTAATCAAAGAAGTGAAAGACCTGTACTCTGAAAACTGTAAGACATTGATGAAAGAAATTGAAGATGAGACAGAATGGAAAGATTTTATGCTCATGGGTTGGAAGAATGAAGTTGTTAAAATGCCTTTATTACCCAAAGCAGTCTACACATTTAATGCAATGCCTGTCAAAATACCAAGAGTTCTTTCACAGAGCTAAAGAATCCGAAAATTTGTGTGCAACCACAAAAGACCCCAAATAGCCAAAGCAACATTGAAAAAGCAAAGCAAAGCTGGAGGCATCATAATTCCGGACTTCAAGTTATATTACAGAGCTGTAGTGATCAGGACAGTATGGTACTGGCATAAAATAGACACGTGGGTCAATAGAACAGAATAGAAAACACCGAAATAAGCCCACAATCATATGGTTAATTAATCTTCGACAAAGTAGGGAAGAATATCCAGTGGAAAAAAGACAGTCTCTTCAACAAATGGTGTTGGGGAAACTGTACTGCTACATGCAAAAGAATGAAACGACCATGTTCTTATACCACACACAAAAAATAAATTAAAAATGGATTAAAGATGTAAATGTGAGGCTTGAAACCATAGAAATCTTTGAAGAGAGCACAGGCAGTAACTTCTCTGATATCAGCTGTAGCAACATCTTTCTAGATACGTCTCCTGAGGTAAGGGAAAGAAAAGCAAAAATAAACTATTGGGATTACATCAAAATTAATAGCTTCTGCACAGCAAAGGAAACAATCAGAAAAACTAAAAGGCAACGTACAGGATGGGAGAAGATATTTTCAAATGACGTATCCAATAAAGGATTAGTATCTAAAATATATAAAGAACTTATACAACACAACACCCCAAAACCAAATAATCCAATTAAAAATGGGCAGAAGACATGAACATATTTCTGCAAAGAAGACATCCAGATGGCCAACAGATACATGAAAAGATGCTCAACTTCACTCTTCATCAGGGAAATGCAAATCAAAAGCACAATGAGATATCACACCACACCTGTCAAAATGGCTAAAATCAAAATCACAAGAAACAACATGTATTGGCAAGGATGTGGAGAAAAAGGAACCCTCTTGCACTGTTGGTGGGAATGCAAACTGGTGGAGCCACCATGGAGAACAGTATGGAGGTTCCTCAAAAAATGAAAAATAGAACTGCCCTATGATCCAACAATCACACTACTGTTCATTTATCCAACAAATACAAAAATAATAATTCAAAGAGATACCTGAACCCTTATTTTTATAGCAGCATTATTTACAATAGCCAAGATGTGGAAGCAGCTCAAGTGCCCAGTTGACTGATGAATGGATAAAGAAGAAGTGGTATATATGTACAATGGAATTTTTTCAGCCATTAAAAGGAATGAAATCTTGCCATGTGCAATGACACATTGCACATGTGAGAAACAGACTCTTAACTATAGAGAACAAACTGATGGTTACTAGAGAGGGAGATGGGGGGATGGGAGGATGAGTGAAACAGGTGAAGGGGATTAAGAGTACACTTATCATGACAAACACAAATAATGTATCGAATTGTTAAATCATTATATTGTATACCCAAAACTAATATCACACTGTATGTTAACTATCCTGGAATTAAAATTAAAATTTTAGTTAAAAAAAGAATGTGAGCTACACCTGAGTGTGGATACTAATTCTACTTACTACCTTTGCTACCTGAGTGAGTCACTTTACCTCTCTGGGCTTCAGTTTCACTGGAAACTTCAAAAGCTTGTAAGGATCAAATGAGTTAATATGTGTAAGGTGCTTGGAACAGGCTCTAGCATGTAGCAAGTGCTATCAAAGTGTCATCAAACCTATGACTCTGTCACTCCCACCCCACTGAAAACCCAATTTACATTCTCTGCCTCCCATAAACTCACCCCCCTCCATAAAGACTTCCCCACCTGCTCCTCCCTGGCCTGCAAAGAGGCTTTGCTGTACCAAAGCACACCTCCCTCTGTATATAGGTCTCCCTTGGGGGGGGATCAGGGGCTGTCTGAGCCGTAGCTTGGCCCCCAGCACAGAGCACAAGCTCTGGCACAAAAGTAGGGCCTCAGTAAATGCTTCGTGCTTTACAAAGTGCTTTTCACATCCGCTATGTCACTTAAACCACACCACATACCTATAGACAGAATGGGTATTATTGTCTCCATTTGACAGATGGGGCAGCTGAAATTCTAAGGAAAGGGGCACAGCCAGTATATGGCAGGGCTGAGGTATGAACTTGGATGTTCTGCTGTCAAAACAGTGGAAAAAGAGCCCTGGGCTAAGGGTTCATGGTGGTCTTTTCCAATTCAATGTTTTGAGACTGATCTCTGGGCTGCATCTTCTTTCCTTTATCATGAAGAAGGTGGACTAGAAGTGACCTGAGGGCCCTTCCACCTGCAGCATTCTATCGGTGGTGGCGAGCTGGTGCTCCCTTGAATGACATCCTGAGCCTTGCACAGCTGCTCTGCACCTGAAGTCAGCCCCTAGGAGAATAAAGACACTGGGGAATAGGGGCAGGGAGAGGTGACAGCCTGGCTGGGCCCCAGTGGAGGCTAAGCAGTTGAAGGACTCATTAGATGTTAATGAACTGCAATTGAGCATATTGATTACCTTTCAAATAATTTCCTCCTAATTCAGTCCTCCAGGGTCAACAGTCCCCTGGCTTCCCTGGGCTTTCTGCCCACCTTCCTGACTAAATAGTTAAGGGCTTTAATTAAGTGCTGCCAGGCTCAAAGGGAACAGGGCAGCAGGAGGGGAAACGCTAAGGTATGAGCCCCCACCTTTTCCTCGCTGCCCGCTGCCCGTTCAGCCTGCACTTCCCATCTGGTCAGGGCCAGTGGAATCCACTGTGTACAGTGCAGTCCATAGGGCTCCACGCTTGGTATAATGCTCTGCTGTCCCTGCTTAGAAATTCTTAAATTTTGATCCAGAGGCCCTGCATTTTTATTTTGCACTGGGTCTTGCAAATTACATAGCATATAGGCACAGACTAGAGAGTACTTTATGTAAATGGCGCCAACTAGAGCATGTAGAACAGTAGCCCTGGCTGTGAGAACCTTTTATTTTTTTTCTTATGTCTTTATTTTATTTTGAGAGAGAGACAGAGAGTGGGGGCGGGGGAGGGTCAGAGAGATAGGGAGACACAGAATCTGAAGCAGGCTCTAGGCTGTGAGCCAGCTGTCAGCACAGAGCCCAAGGCGGGGCTTGAACACACAGACTGTGAGATCATGACCTGAGCCAAAGGCAGACGATTAACCGACTGAGCCACCCAGGCGCCCCTGTGGGGACCTTTTAAACTCATGGAGTGCAGTCCCTTGGATTGAAGCCCAGAGATGGAAATACACTGGCACAAGGTCACACAGCCCAGCCAGTCAGTGGCACTGTGAGGATTATAATACAGATCGCCTTTCATTTTTCTTCCCTTGTGGACTTGCTCCAAATATTAAATCCTCCATGCTCCTCTGGAAGAAGCCCTTGGACCAGATCACTCATGTCACCCTCATTTGACAATTGACCTTATAACTCCTCAGGGATGGAGATCTGCCAGAAGCTTTGGTACCACAACCCCACTACCACTCCCATTGGAGAAAATAGGTTCTTTCTAGTTTCCCTCTCAGAAACCCATGCTTGCTTGCCTCCGGTTACAGAGAGCTCATTACCTTACCTGGCAAACCATTTTATTGTTACACGGCTGTAACTTTTAGGAAAAGTCTTTAAGAAAAATCATGTGAAAATTTACTTCCTTATAATATTTGCCCTTTGATTCTAATTATTTTCTTGAGTAACACATGGAATTGAGTTGGCACTATCTCCTCCCAAACCAAGTTGTAAGCCAGCAGATGGGAAAATGGTGGAGGTGATCTGTCCCCTTGTGTCCCATTAGCCCAAGGCATCAGTCTCCAGCGGGGAGGCACAGAAGGAGGCATTACATTTATGAGCACTTGGTCTGCTGAGGTCCCAGACAGAAGAGCAACTGAGAGTGTGGGCAGCCCCGGACTAGGAGTCAGTGCCCTTGGACATGAGGATTGAGGTGATATTTGGGCCTGTGAGGCTTCCCAGTTCCCCTGTCTCTGCCACGGCTTGTTACAGAAATGAGCCCATGGGAGGTGTGGCAGCCAGGGCATGGGAGGGCCCTGTAGGCCCCAGAAGCGTTCTTAGGGAGAAGGCTCTGCTGCTGCTCCCTCTCTCTCGTGACTGAGGGAGAGCCTATCTCCCAACCGAAGGCCTGACAGTTAGTCCCCTGGACGGACTTCCTATGATGTTTGGGATGCATCTGAATAGGTGCCCATGGATAGCTCTCTGACCCCAGGTGCTCAACCTTGGCTGCAGAGTGGAATCCTCCGGGGAACTGTTTAGAAACACCTGTGCTCTGGCCTCATCCCCAGAAACGTGCATGTTATCAGTCTGGGATGTGGCCCGGGCATTCGCATTTTAAAAGAGCTCCCTGGTGATTCTAGTGTGTAGCTGAGGCTGAAAACCATTCCTCTAAGAGCAGAGCTTCCCAAACTTTAATGTGAAGACAGATTATAAAGAATCTCTTTTGTCCAATGAGGACTCAGATTAGTTAAGTGTGGGGCGGGACCTGAGATTCTGTATTCCCAACAAGCTGCCAGGGGACATCCATGATGCCAACCCCGGAGAGCATTCTGAGATGTCTTGGAGACAAGAATGCCCTTTGCGTTCTCCTAAGTCTGGGACTGGGTGATAGAGTGGGAGTTGGACCTGGTGACCTCTGATGCCACCGCAAACCTTCACGGCATGGGAAGCCGAGGCCCAGGTCATCTAGTAAAGCCTTAAGCTTGGTCCTAAGGCAGCAGTACTGGTGGTAGTACTAAGGTACTACCTTGGTCCTAAGGTAGCAGTACAAGTGGAAGGATGCCCATCACCGGTGTAGGAAGCTCTGTGAGACAGTTCTCTGATGCTCGGAATTTACGTCTAGAAGCCAAGTCCCACAGCTCCTCATCCACTGATCTCAAAAGCCTGGGCATGCACTGACTCACCCCTCTTTCTAAGGGTCAGCGGTATGAAAACGCCAGACCCTCCACAGCCTCAGGAGTGAGGCACCTTTAGCCTTCTTCAACTCCCCAACCTGGCTTCCAAGTCAGGTCTCGAATGCTGATGGGCGGCGGAGGGCCCAGACGCTTTACTCTCTTGGGCTGTCGCTGTTCCCAGGGGCCCAATTAAGCCAGCACTTTGTCTCTGGGCAGTGGAGGCAGGCGTCCCTGGCACTCTTCCGCTCCACACTCTATCTCTTCATCAGCTGTCGCCAGACAGCCCACATAATGTTGGCATTTCATGCTCAATATTCTTGATGAAAGTGGAACATCAAAACCTCAGCGGGGTGGACACTTGGAGACTTAAGTGAGGCTCTTAGTGAAAGAGCTATCTTCTCAGGGCAAGAAATCAACAAAGCTCCTTTTCCAAGGCTGTCTCGTATTATTATTGTCATTCTTCTTCTTGTTATTTTTCTTCCCTTGCATCTAAGTAATAATAATATGTCTTGCTTTCTTTCATATNTATTCTTATATATGAATTCTGTCTTTCTGGCTGATAGCAATCTTTGCCTCTTGTTATAATAAATATTGATTGGCACTGTTAGGAGACACTAGGGCTTTAATCTTCTGGCTGCCTGTTTCCTGGCTCACTGTCATGGGTGTTAAGGAAGAAGATTGTATTATCTGCTCACACACCTGTTTTGCCACTCGCCTCTCTCCTGCAGCAAAACTTGGGTTATTAATGCCATGGGGAATTGGCTTTCCTGTAATGTCGCGTTCTCTTTTCACTTTTCTTGTGGCTCCGGGGAAAAGCACTTTTCTGGTCTGCCAGTCTTGGGCTCTTACCACCCACACAGACCCCTAGGGCCCAGGTGAAGAGAAGGAGTGCACGCAGTCAGTCTTTTGTTCTTTCTTCATTCTGTCATCAAACATGTGCCAAGCACCTACTGTGGCACCAGCCCACAGCTGGGCCCTGTGAATGCAGAGCTCCATGGGACACGGTCCCTGCCCTGCCTGGGCTCCTGGTCCAGTAAGGGAATGATCCCATTACAGTGTGATCAGCATGATAGCAGGGAGACGGAGCAGCCACGTGAGTGGCAGAGCAGATGTAAGGGAAATGTAAAGCTCAAGTAGTATTGAGATATCATCGTGTCCCCGTGGAGGCTCCTTTGGGACCAGACAATCTGAAGCTTTCAGGAAATGGATGGCCCTGAGAGGAGAAGAGAAGTGTCCAGAGCACTGTCCACATCTGCTTTGAATCCCTGCCCTGCCACTCACCCACTGCGTGACCTGGGGACAGGCCACCATCCTTCTCTGGCCTCTATCTTAAAAGGAAACATCAACCTCACAACTTCTCAGAGCTGGGGGTTCCTGCCTCCCTCCACCAGAGGGATGCCTCCTTGGAGGCAGAAACCACTCAGTGTGGGTTGTCCCCTAGATGGAAGGTGTCTGTGACAATGGCTCTATCCTGGTAAGGGGAGAGTAGGTCCTTGTGCTCAGGAGGACTTCAACAGGAAGATACAACTCTGATTTTCCAAGGAAGGGCAGACTAACTAGCTCGGGGCTCTTTTCAGGTGCTTGGAGTATTGTTTAACCTATATAACCTCCAGTTTTCTCAACTCCACAATGGAGATAAGAATAATACTCACCTGGGGCACCCGGGTGGCTCAGTCGGTTAAGCGTCTGGCTTCAGCTCAGGTCATGATCTCACGGTTCATGGGTTCGATCCCCGCATCCGGCTCTGTGCTGACAGCTAGCTCAGAGCCTNATGCTCACCTCACTGAGGAATTAATGAGATGATATATGTAACCAACTTGGCTGACACACGGCAAGGGCTCAAAGGTCAGTGTTACTAATGGCTGAGGGCACAGAGTCACTGCACAAAAGGGATACAACTTGAACTCAAGGCTGACCCCAAAGCCACCACTCTTTGAGGGGCTCTGTGCCCTCATGTTTCCGCTTCCTCACTGGCATTGCCATCCGAGCTTTTCTTTCCACCTGGGCTGAATGAAGCAGCTGAAGGATGCTCTCCTACCAGGTAGACCTATAGAAGCTAGGTGCTAGAGTTCAATGCAGAGTGATAAATGCTGGAAGGGAGGAGGGAATGCAGGGATACAGTGCAGCTAATAATCGGCATTTCTGGGAGGAGAAGGGAAGCTGTTACAGAGACTGCTCTGGGAATTACCATCCAATATCGACTCTCCCCCTCGTCCCTAGGGACAAAGCCTTGATCTTTATCCATGATGGCAATGCCTAGCCAAAAAGCTATAGTTTCTAGCCTCTCATGTTACATGTGATCAAATTCTGACCGATGAAATATAAAATGAAATGTCATGTGGGGCTTCTGGAGAAGCTGCTTCGAAGACAGCTGACTCAGCTAAGATGTGTGCCCTTGCCCTTTCCTGTTCTCTACAATGGTGATGTGATGACTGGAGCTCTAGCAGCCATCTTGAACCTTAATGGGACCTTGAAAATGAAGGTGGTGGTAGGATGTTACAGTAGAAAGCCAGAAGGGGCCAAGGCTCTTGATGACTTCAGTGTGTCACTGCGCCATCCCTGAACTGCCCAGACTTTGGGCATGCAAGAAGCATGTGAGACTATACATTCTCATGTGTTTAAGCCA
>NW_027531185.1:486481-510890 GCF_008692635.1 Crocuta crocuta | reverse complement strand
GGGGGGTTTCAGTTCCTTGTTTTAAATACAATTTCTAACTGATTCAGAAAACTTCCTGGGGAAGAAATAATTTGCATGGACCCTTAGGATAAGTAACTCCAGGCAGAAGAAACAGCCAGTCCAAAGCATGGGGGGTTGAAATGTGTGACACATGATACGTTTGGCAGGGGTAACCAAGGAACTGGGACATACATTGGACACTCTGAGTTCTCCAGGAGGACTCCTGGCTAAATACACTATACACACACTGCAGTGTCCTTGCTTGGCCTCCTCTTGAGTAACTCCGTGACCAGAAGCTTCAGTTCTAATTGTTCACCAGGTCTTCTTTTCCTTATATTGAACCAAAATCAATGCTATTTTCTGGTAGCCAGGCACTATGGTCTCCATTTTGCAGATGAGGAAACTGAGGATGAACAAGGTGTGCCGACCTGACCTAGGTTACACAGCCAGTAACAGCAAGCAGAGCTGGGATTTGAATCCCAGTTAGCCTGAGTCCGTTGTCCTCTTAATACTACTGACTCTCAAGCTCTAGCACGCGGCAACATTATCAGGAGAGCTTGTTAAAGTATGGATTGCTGGGTCCTACCCCCCAGTGCTTTAGATTCAGACGGTTTGGGGCTGAGCCTAGAGTTTGCACGGTGAATAAGGTCCCAGGAGCTGCTGGCGCTGCTGGTCTGTAAACCTACTTGGAAAACCACTTGGTTAGAGCACTAGCTGGGGACAGGGGTGACGGGTATAGAGCAGGCACTCTCGGGTTCAACAGGAGTAACAGAAAGTAGCTGGCACAGAGCAGCGGGGAAAGCATTNAACGTACCAGGCCCACCAGCCCCAGGGCTAGGAGAGGTTCTTCGGTGGGCAGGCCCCGGGCGGGCGTGAGGACAGCCTGGTGCCAGCAAGGGAGGGTCTGCCCTCACTTAGCCACTTGTTTAGTGAGAACCCTCTCCTCATACCCCCTCCTCCTTAGGAAAAAAAAACAAAAAACAAAAAACAACCTCAGAGCATGGCTGAGTTCCACAGACATTCTTCATGGCACATCAGGAGACTTGGGAGAGGCCAGCAAGACCATCTTGGCTTCTTGCCTTCTAGTGGGACAGTCAACTCAACCTACTTGTCTAGAATTCCTCTACCTCCAAGCAAGGCAGCCTCAGGCATGTAGGGAGGAGCCTGGCGCTGTACCACTATCACTTGTTGTGACCTCTCTGGGCTTCAGTTTGCTCATCTGTAAAATGGGAGCTAGGAGTCCTTGCGCCTTCTCCCTACTCCTAACCATGACCAGCGAGGTTGCTATGAGATAAGACGTGCAGAGTACTCTTTGAACTGCAGAGGACCATACAGAGGTGGAGGGGACTGCATGTGTACTTAAAAATCTCTGTTTGGTTCTCATCGGACAGTCCAGACGGGGCTGGCCCAGCAGCAGCCTCTCCTCCTTGGAGCTAATAAACTTCCAACCTTAACCCTGACTTTCCTGGATACCTGCCATTCTCTTCTGGAAACCCGACTGAGGCACTGTGACTTAGCAAAGGGGTGCTTCACCTGGAGCTCTGGAGCTCCTGAGCCCTCTTGTCTACTGTCTGCTGGGCCAGGATGGGGGGCACCTGAGCTGAGCCCAGGCCCAGCGGGAATGCTGAGAATTCCAGACTGGTTATAGCTGCTGGCAGGTTCCAGCTGAAATGCAAACAGACACCACCCTTAGTCCCCAGGCTGGATTTCTTTGGCTTACTGGCTTCCAGCCTCCAGAAGGGCTAATGCTGACCCACTGGGAAGAGAGTCAGGATGAAGAACATTTTTGTAGGCCAGAAACCAATCTGAATCTCATTGCAAAGCTCCAACCAGATGTGAGAGATTCCATAAGCCCACAAGAGGTTGCTTGAACTGAAGACTATGGTGTAAATACTTTCCTACACATTCGTGTGAGGGGGTTTTATTTTTGCATCTTAATCATTGTGCCCTGTTGGCTGGTCAGTTTCAGGCTATAAATTCCTAGAGGGCAAGGAATAGATTTGCAAGGATGTGGAATTGAAAATAGTGCTGAAGGCTGTGACAATGATGAGGATTATAGGGTTGGGGTTGAGGCTGGTGGGTACAGTATAAGTGGACAGGAAGAGGAGGAGGAGGAGGGGAGCCGGGGGAGAGGTGGATGTGAAGGTGAAGGAGGAAGATGTGAAGCTGATGCAGATGAAAACAGTGAGCAAGGGGGGTGACGAAGGTAGTGTTCTGAGTTGTCCATACCCCTCCGAAGGCACGTTTCCTTCTTCTCTCCGTATATGTCCGTTTTCCGTTCTGCAGCCTCCTCTGGGGCAGGGCCTGTGCCTCACTGACCTTGTGTGTCCTAGTAAGTACCCCAGCNATGACTGGGAGGAAGCAGCCATTTTAGAGCCTATGTCGGCTGAGGCACCGCAGAATGGAAGTTCATGCCCCTGGAGATCAGAAGTGGAACTCTCCCCAGGAAACACAGCAGACGGTGTTCCATGCCCATGGCTGGGTGCATAATGAGGACCAGGGTCCTGGGCCCAGTAGGGCCCAGCCTGGCAGCCGAGGTGACAGCAGCAGCAGCAGCAGCAGCAGCAGCAGCAGCAGCAGCAGCAGATTTGGGGATTTGTTGATTTGCTGAGCCTGCCTGCTGAGTGCAGGCTGTTTTTCCATAATCATCTTTTGTCTGGCTGAACAATAGAGGTGAGGGCGACAGCCAGGCAGGTGTGGGACATAGCTTGACAGGACCCAGGAAGAGAACAAGAGACTTCCACACTACGCACAAAGAGCTGCCCTGCTCCATGTCTCCCTTCCCAGCTCAGGCACTCCGCTGTAGCCCCTATGGTGACCCCAGAGGCTGCTGAGAATCATCGGGGCCCCACCCCCAGCCGGGCTGGCTCACATACCTCCCTGCACACCTCTTTCCCTCAGAAGCTTCCAGGCTTTTGATAAATGCCAGCCAGTTCAGCCCCTGAGGAAGGCATGCTGCTCCTGGGAGGAGCCTTGTCAACTGACATTCGACACTTGGGAGAAGGATGGCCCAGTGAGGGAGCAGGGTGGGGGTGGGGGCTGCAGCCCAATTCCCCGCAGAACAAAAAGAGATTTCTCTCTCCCTGCACCAGCTGCTGAGTCCCCAGCTCTGGTTCAATCATTTTTCAAATTGTAATAAATTAACATTTTCTGGAACAGGAAAACCACATGGAGAGGCCAAATTACCAAATTTGGGGATGGCCTCAAGTCCCTGTGGGCCCGCTTCCCCCCCTCCCCCATTCTTGCTGGGGACTGGGCAGGACAGAGCCCCAAGGAACAGCTTCTTCCATTTCAGTCACACCTTTCCCTGGGCTGGCTGGGGCCCCCCTCTCCCTGCTCCTTGCACACAGCCCTGCCTGTCACCTCCTCTTTGTTGACATTCCCTCTGTCTCTCCCACCGCACAGAATGTAGTGCAGGCCTGTTTATTCCCATTTGGCAGGGCTGTCAAAGGACCCGGGAAAGCGGAGAGGAGGAAGGCTGAAGTGAGATCACAGGCTGGGCCTGATGTTGAGACCCTGAAGCAGAGATTAGAAGTCCTGACACCCCAATCCCCCCAACTTAAAAGTGATTTTTTTCCCCCCGCTGAATTGTGCAATTGACACTTTAGACAGGACAAGGAAACCCACAGGCTCTTGGGATCATTCTCTTGTCTCAGTGGGGCAGCAGCTCCCTATTCTCAGCCCTTGTGGGAAGACGTGTCCAGAAATTAACTCTGCTTTTGGGGAGTTTTCCTTTACATGTAAAACCCTTCCTTGTTGAGATACACAACCGTTCAGTTATTTGTGATGGTGTGGTTGACATTTGCTGAGTGCTTATTATGTGTCAAGGAGCGTTCTGGGTGCTTTCCATGCGTCACCTCGTTGAGTCCTCACCTAACGCCTCCAGGTGGGTGTCACTACCCTTGTGTGACAAATGCAGGTTCTGGGCGACAGAGACTGAGGTTCAGAAAAGTAAAGTGACTTTCCCAAGGTCACCCCTCAGAAGCAGGATTCATATTCAGGTCTACTGGGCACGAAAGCGGTTGCTTCCTTCTACCCCCACGGCCCCCGTCACCGTTTCCCACCCCCTTGTTCAGGGGGCCCAGCTGCCTGTCACAGCCTTCCTGTGGTGCCCCTTTCTCCTCAGGTTCAGGAGTGCCCACACACCTGAATCAGCTTACTGTCCTGACACCAACAGAGTTCGCCCTCTCAGAGCCACTCTGTCCTCACCCCTAGAAATGTGCAGTTGTAATCTTGGCCTCACAGTGGAATGTGGGGCTGGCTTGAGCTGGAAGCTGCCAGAACGTAAGCTCTGTGGAAGGGAAGTGCAACTGCACACACACCAGAGTGCGGTGATGTTCAGGACTTTGTCTCACTAGGGGACGAAATGAACTGGAGATCGGCACAGGGGAACTGTTGTCTTTGCTTTTTCCTAAGGGCCGAAGGTAAAAATAGCAGGTCCAGCTGTGGCCTGAGTGCTGGGACCCTTGGTTCCCTCAGTTCTGACAGGTTACACGTTGGTAGCATGAAGTCCTTCCCAATCTGGCTCCCATCTGCCTTCCAGAACTTATTCCCCACCCCTTGTCTTTATATACTCTAGGCTTCAACTGAACTCAGTAGTCCTCCTCCGTGCCTTTCTTCGTGCTGTTCCCACTGCCTGGAACACCTACTCTTCTTACTTTCAGCTATGCGAATCCTACCGACCGGTTAGGGCCCAGCTTAACCGCCACTTCCTATAGGAAGCTACCCTGGTTCTTCTCGTCATGACGCTTGCCTCTTCTCTGCCTCCTAAGCTATAAGAAACTTTCTTCCTCAGAACCCCGACGGCACTTTATCCCATCCTCTCTTAAGGCACTAGACACTTTTCTCACTGGAATTATAATCGTCAGGATATACATCTTGGATCCATCCTAGACCGGGAGCCGTCTGAGGGAGAAGCTATGTGGGACTCATTTGTGTATTCCCCGGCCTCTTAGTCCTGCTCTGGTTCGTCCCAGTCGGTGCCCTTGAGCAACTTACCTTCTCACTCTGAGACTTGATTTGCCTTAGCTTTTACAGGATGAAAATACAGCTTACCACCACTCAGGGTTACAGTACATATTACATGTGGGACCGAAAGGCAAAGCCTCCTCTCCCTCTTGGCACACGATTGGTATCCAATAAATGTTTGCTTGTCATTCCTCCCTTTGACAGCGTCTGATGAACGGAGGAATGGGTGAGGAGATGAATTAATGCTCCTTGGCCCAGATGGCTGTAGCCTAAGACGCGGAGCCTTCTCTGGCCTGCATGTCCTCTCCTCCAGGCAGACCCACCCACCAGCACACATTCACGCCCCTCTGCTCTGGTGCCGGCCACCCCAGGCCCATAGTTTACGTGCTGAAATTCCCAGAAGCTGAGACTTCCAAACAAACCCCCCAAGTTTGGATTTATCAGCCATGCTATTAAAACAGTCATTTTCAGCTGCCTAATGTTTCCAACTTCTGCTCTAATCCAGCGGGTAAATATTTACGGAGCCTGACACCACTCCTAGGCCACTTGCTCTGCTGCCAAACATTCATTTCCCTTGCAGCTCCACTGGTTTGATATTTTTAGGAGCAAGGGAGGATGGTGGTGTGTGCGTGTGTGCGTGTGTGTGCGCGCGCGCATACGAGCGCCTGCCGGGTGTGTGTATGGGGGTGGGGGGGTGGCCCGTCAGAGAGGCCCGGCCTTCCTTATAGTGAGTTCCTGGGCGAGGAGAGACAGAGGATAAAGTAGGCCTTGCTCCTTCCTTCTGCCCAGATGTCCCCACAACGGGTCAGGGAGGCATGGGCTTCTTGCAGTGTGCCCAAACCCTCAGGGGCCCTCCTCCTTGCCACCTGTCCCCACAACACACAAGGAGCTGTCTGGAACAAACCGGTATCCAGGCTGAGTGGCTGTATACAGTCATCAGAGAAGTGCCGAGAGATGGGGACGGGCTTGGGGGCCTACCCCAATTCTGCCATTTGCTAGGTGGGCGGCCCTGAGCATGGCCCTTCGCCACTCTGAGTCTGGCTTCTNCAGAGCCTCAGAGAGAAGACATAAAGCATACACTCCATACCACTGATGCCCCAGCCACACCGGACTAGTGGTCATTCTCTCAGCACTCCCGTGCTCTTGCTCACGCCCTTCCTTCTTTCTGGAACATTGGCGTCACTCAGAACACACAGCTCCCTGCCCTAGGAAGTCTTCCCTCGTGGCCCCGAGACAAACAACTGCTCTCTCTATGTCTCTCTCATGGATGGAACACTCGTAGTGAATGAAGGCTGAGTCATACTCATCGCTACAGCCTCAAAGCCACACAAAGCTCTCAATGAGTCTTATATTGTGTGTGTGAATATTTGTTTAATATTCGTGGATTGGTTGAAAGAGGGGAAGAAGCAAAAGGAGCCTTTTTAGCTCGAGCTCTCCGGGACACTTCTTCATCCCCCTCACAGGGGGAAAACAATAGGAAGAGAGAAAGGCACCGACATTTATTGACCACTCCACGCAGGCGGGGACCTTGTCCATATTATTTCCACTGCACCCCAGAATTTAGAATGGTGTCATGACATTGAAGGAGCCCCCACGGCAGGTCAAGCAGTAAATGCTTTACATGGATTAACTCACTTAATCCTTACAAAAGCTCTATAAAGTAGATGCCCCATTTTAGAGACGGGGGTGACTGGAGCACAGAGAGGTTAAGTCACTGGACCAGGGTCACACAGGTAAGAAAAGGCAGAACTGTGTTTTGAACCCAGGCAGTCTGGCTTCAGAGCCTGCACTCTGACTACACTATCCTACCTCCCTTAGGAAGTCCTCAGGGAATGTTTGTTGAGTGAATGAATAAGCACCTACTGCGATACAGGTCACAGTCTCAACTGTTATATTACTGACTCCTGACAGGAGCCTTTCCTTGGAGGGGAAGTGCAATCATCTTCATCGCTCAGTTGAAGAAACGGAAGCTCAGAGATGTGAAGTAATCTTTCCCAGGTCACGTAGTTAGGACGCAGCCAAGTTAGGACTTGCTTTCCATTCCCCCAGCTTGCCTTTGGTGTCCTGCCCGGCTGTAAGCCCCAGAGCGGGACCCACAGGGCACTTTGTTCTTATTGTTTGGTACACACAGAGGAACAGGACCTCTGGACTCAGAGATTCCAGCACCGCGAGAGGTCAGGCTGGAAATGACCATAGATATCATCCACCCTGCCCCTTGAGATTGAAGATAGGGTGCTGAATCCAGAGGGATGAGTTTTCCCAAGGCCACATAGCAACTAAGCCAGCATACTTGAGCCCACGAAGTGCTCCTGCTCCCCTATCTCAGTCAGTTATCGGCAGGCCACCTAGGGGCCGGCCAGGCCACGTACACATTTCCCCAGGGAATGGGCTTCTGTGAGCTGGAAACCTAGAAGGGTGTAATGAGGAGGAAAGAGTCCAGCAGGGAGAAAATGGGTTGCTTCGGGGGAAGAATTCCAAACAGACTGAGTTGCAATGGAGCCCCTGTTATTAGTAATTGCAGTGTCATGAGGACGCCTGGGAAGATGGTAGTGACGATGACGAGGATAACATTCAGGGGAAGGGGGGGAAGGAGTAAGAGAACCCGGCATCATGGCATGCTATTGCCAAGCCTATCAGGATCCTCGCTTCCCCTCTCAGACTGAGATTTGTTCAGCCCACTCTAAAGAAAGGACAGCCTAGGCAAGGCCACAGTGGATGACCATGCGGGCTGGGCCCTGCTCAAGGGAGCCTGGCACAGGTGAACACCGGGGGCTAAAATTCAGCCCTGCTCCTTGCCCTGGGCCACGTGCCTTGCCATGGGGCTAGGTCATTCCCAGAAGAAGGGGTGCCTTTTTCTAATTTCATGAAGACTCTGTGGGGGTTAGCAGTGGCCCTGAGCTGCAGCACACACATACTGGGGGGCGAGATAGGTACCGGTGCTATAGCCCATCTCTTTCCTGGCCGGGCCAGCATCTAGACAACTCACCTCCCTCCTCTTCTTTCTCTGTGGAGCCAAATGGCTGTGACCTTAAATCTGGCCCCTATTAATAACTCCCTTGGGATTCGACTTTGGATCCATCACTTCGTTTCTCTGAGCTTTAGTTTCCTTATCTGGAGAATGGGGCAGTGTCAGGAGGGCAAAATGATGTAGATAACATGCTGAGCAATGTCTGGCACAGAGTAGGAGATAAAACCAAAATGGATTCTCTACTCTATCCCTCTCCCTCTTTCCCCCTGGTGCTAAATCTTTGCCCTGCTTTTGTTTGGGACCCAAGCCCCTTCCAGACACTGCCCCCCTCCATCACCCAGGAAGAAGGGATTGGAAAGGAAAAATTGGCTGCGGGACCTATTCATGAAGGAACCTCTAGGCAGTTTCTCGTAAGTGTTTGTGGCCAAGATCTAAATGTCTGGGCCAGTAATGCCCTGCCTGGATGTTTGGGAGGTTCCCACTAGGAATGAAGGAGACTGCAAGATCCCTGGGCCTCTCCCTTCCCCCATCTGCTTCCCCTCCCCAAGCCTGCTGAGAGGCTGGGGTGATGGATGGGGCCCTGCCTTCCCCTCTCCACTTCTTTGATGAGAAGAAAGAAAAGTCCACCTGAGTCTCAAAATCAAAAACAGGTGAATTGCCTCTAAGTCAGGCTGGGCCCTCTCTGGGGTCTGCAAGAAGGTTGGGGGCTGAGGGGAGAAAGAGAGAATGTGATAAATCACACTGTCAGGTGGGGGTGCTACCCTCCAGCTGTGGTAGGGACCACCAGCGGCCCCAGGAGTAGGTCTTCCTTACTCCTAGGATGAGTGTATTCCCATCGCAAGAGGTGGGAGCAGGCAACCATCCCTACCTAGTCCGGCCTCAAACCCTGGCCCCAGCTCTGCCATGCACACACTACCTCCCTTCACTTCAGCTTCCCAATGCATGTCCTTACCCACATCCTCACAGCCCCTGAATGCCCACATCTGGGGGGCCAGAGCCTTGTGGCCCAGCCTCAGCTTTCTACCACCTTCCTGCAGGCACCTAGGCAAGTCTTTACCCCTCTTTGGACATTGGCCTCTTTATTTATACCACAGGTGGGGGTTAGATTCTTCTGAAAGCTGAGACATAAAAGGCAGGCCATAGGCCTTGGGTTTGTCTCTCAGGGGTAGAGCTCAGCGGAGAGTGGGTTCTGTGTGAGATCCACAATTGGTGTTTGACTCACCCCTGCCTCAAACCTCTTCCAGCACTGACTTTCTCCAATTATTTGCCCCCAAGGGCTAGCCATGCCCCCCGAAGTCAATGAACAAATAATGCCAGACAGATTCCTCAGCATGTTGACGCTATGGTCCACACCCAACCCCAGGCCCTCTCCTGGTGCAGGGCCTTGTCCATCACACAAGGGTCCTTAGCGTTCTAAAGGGGAACGCTGAGGCAAATCTGAGAAGACAGATCTAGAAGAAGCAGTGCTAAGGCTTCCTGGGACTGACAGTCACTGTTGAAAAAGAAAGAACTAAATAAAACACGAGCTGGGAGAGTCCGCAGAGATCTGGCGCGAGTGGTCTTCAGGGGCGAAAGGAAGCCCAGGGAGCAAATGGGAAAGGCCACACAGCCAGCCAAGGGCAGACCTGAGACCAGGCCGCAGGCTCTGGACTCTAAATCTCTCCCCACTCCCAGAGGCTGCATTTGCTAAGTAAACTGAAGAGAGTTTTTGACCCAGAGCCTCCTCCACTCTTGGATTCCAGCAGCGACTGGCATCCCCTGCCTGACTCCCTGTCTTGGCCTGTGAAGGTCAGGGCAGAGGCCAAGGCCCACTCTGCTTGTCCAGGCTGAGAAGCCACCGTGAAGCCCGGGCAGAAGGGAGAGAAGGGAGGAAGCAGAGGAGAAAGTAGAGGGGAGGCCGGGCNGGGGCAGGATGGAACAAGGACTGTGAGAAGCAAGGAGTCGGGCGAGGAAAGGAACGGAGGGTGCACAGGGGGCAGAGAGACACCCCCCAAAAGAGGCAAGCTAGAGAAAGCAGCAGCAAGGAAACTGGGTCTGCAAAGGGGCTCGAGAACAGCGCTCCGGCCCAGGGGTCTCCCCTCCCCGCATTTCTCGGAGCTTCCCCAGGGGCTGCAGGGGCCAACTGAAATGAAACACCTCGTCGCTGGGCCCAGGGATGTGACCCTCGAAATAAGAGGATTAGGGAGACTTCGAAGAGGAAGTGGGAGGGTGCCAGGAATGGGAGAGCCCAAGACAAACTCCTGCTGCCCCCACCCCAAGCTAGGGAGAAGGCAGGCCTCTGAGCCCACCGCAGCCGTGGAGCGCTCGTGCCCCCTTGTGGCCACAGTGTTCGGCTCGCCTGCTGGCTGGGAAGGTCTGGAAAATCAGGTGGGAGGGGGCACCAGATTGGACTTGAGTCACCTGAAGGAGACCGGTGTGACAGAGATCCCAGGGGATGGGCCAGTGGCTTTGCTGGAGGCCTCCAAGATCTTCAAGCATCGATAGAGACCAAAACAGTGAGCCTGGGGGTTTCCCCGCAGCCTCTCTCTCTCTCTCTCTCTGTCTCTCTGTCTCTCTCTGTCTCTGTCTCTCGGTCTCTCTCTCTGTCTCTCTCTCTGTCTCTCTCTTTTTCAAGGGGAGCTCACAAGGGGCTGGCATGAGACTCTAAGGCACACTCGGGACTCAGAATGCCCCCTCCGACCCCAGTGGCACCGTTTTAGTCCATGCCACCCTGGCCTCTGCCTTTCATCTGGGCTTCTGGCTGCCTCCCACTTCACTCCCAATGACCTGCATCTCTAGGACAGGGTGCATGTGTGTAAGAGGTGATCGAAATCATGGTAAGGGGTGGGGACCCCAAGGAGAGTGGCACACAGTTGGCCCCAGAGGCCTCACAGGGAGCTGAGCTGGAAAAGGCAGTCACCAGGAAGATTCAGGAACCCTAGGTTATACCTTGCCTCCCTGCATGTCATGCTGTGCAATTTTGAGTACATCCTTGCTCTCTCTGGGCTTCAGACTTCCCATTTGGAACCAAAAGGTCTTGGCCTCAGTGTTTCTTTAAGAGCCTTTCCAGCTGCAATGTTACGATTCCTAAAAGACAGAGTTTGAAGAGGAAACTAGTCCGATGCTAGGCAGAGTTAGTACTCTGTTATGATTTTGAGAGCCAGTTTGCACATACAACCATGAGGACGTTTCACTTAGCCCTCAGCCTCCATTCTTCCAGTGCCCTCAGCAATGCTTTTGCCCCAGATCTGGCCCGAGAGACCCATGGGGCCTAGTCAGGCCTGCTCAGTGGCACTGGGGTGCCTTCTCTCGAATAAGGGGCCAAGGGCAAGAGGCCCACCCACCTTTCGTTAGTCCAAGCAGTACTCCTCATGTGTCCATTCGGAGCTGAAAGCCCCAGGGTGGATGGAAAGTGCAGGGTCAGCAAGATCTTGCCAGTGACCCCAGCCCAAGGCAGGAGCCTTCGCCTGGAAATGGAGAAACCTGAGCCTGGCTCAGCTCCCCTAGAGAGGAAGGGAGGGAATTCAGGGAGTAGTATAGGGCGGTGAAGGGCACCTCAAGGAGGCCAGCTGGCTCAGGCAGGGGAAGTCCTCACCCAGCCCAGCGTGTGAAAGCCATGAAAGAAAGAAACGAAGTTCTGGAAAGGGGTGAGGGAGGCAGGGTCACCCCCGTCCAGAGAAATGAACCAGAGAGAAGGCTAAGCAAATATCTTTGGTTTTAAAGTCAGTTCGGTGCCTGAGCTGTCTGCCAATCTCTCTGTGCCTCAGTGTCCTCATCTGTAAAATGGAGACATTAGTACTCACCCTGCAGAGCTGTTGTGAAAATTAGGTAAATTAATATTTGTAAAAAACACTTAGAATAATCCCTGGCACCTGGTGAGTGAGTGTGTGTGTGTGTGTTTCTTTCTCTCTATTTCTATTCTGAACCCCCAGGAAGTCCTGTCTGAAAGCACACCAGACCAAGAAATTCTGGAATGTTCTGGCTGGCAAGAAACTTCTACTCTAAGGGTAAAAGGAATTGATCAGGTTCAAATTCCAGACCTGGGCCTCCTGCCACACACCATAATACAAAAGAGTGCATTTGAGGGGCACCTGGGTGGCTCAGTCGGTTAAGCGTCCGACTTCGGCTCAGGTCATGACCTCACCGTTCCTGAGTTTGAGCCCCGCGTGGGGCTCTGTGCTGACAGCTAGCTCAGAGCCTGGAGCCTGCTTCGGATCCTGTGTCTCCCTCTCTCTCTGTCCTTCCCTCGCTTGTACTGTCTTTGTCTCTCAAAAAATGAACAAATGGTAAAAACAAAACAAAACAAAAGAGTGCATTTCAGCACACAGAGAGAAAGAGACTTGCTTAAGATCACACAGAAAATCGTTGCTCAGCTGAGTTTTCCGCACTGTAAGGTCTGAGCGTCACTTTTTGTCCTTGTCCTGATGGACGTCCTCTAGTGCCCATGCTTGCCAACCCTAGCCCTGAGTCTTTTCAGCTGGGATCTTCACAGGTGTTGCAATGGGCAGATCATGATCCTGAGACCTGAGAACGAGGAGACTTGGCTCCGGTTTGTTGGAGGTCCGGTGTAGCAGTCAGTTTGCCTCCTCACGCCTGCATCCCTTGGAGCCAGGGAATTTTCCAGCTGGAAGGAATCTTGTAGACCACTTTGTCCCCAGCTTCCCCTTCCATCTGCCATCACCAGCCCTCCATCTTCATAGCCTCCCCCTCCCCCAGCCTCCCCAGATTCTGCTTCCCCCTGCAGGTATTTAACCCCAAATAACCTAGACCTTCCCTGGCCTCTTGTCCCATTTCCCTGGGGGCTGGTCATGTCTGGTTGAAAGGCTTGCTTAGGTAGGAGATTGACGTGGAACAAGACAAGCAGGGAAACGGAGGCATCAGTTCTGTGCAGCTCAGCAGCCCTGGCCCTCCCCCTTGCCACGGCCCTCAGGCCGGCTGCTACACCAGGTGTTGTCTGTTCACAGTTACTGTTTGCAGTGGCCAACCCAGGCGAGGGCGGGTTGGTTGGGACTCAGGTAGGACTCCAGGCCCCTGGGAAATGAGACCAGAGGCCACCACCATCAGGGCCTAAGGAGCCGGAGGCACCCTCTCACCCTCCCACTACCGCCCCTTCCCTCCCTGCAGCCCAGCTTGGGCTGGGCTATTCCCTAGTGCCTGGGCTAGACCTGTTTCCAATGATTCACGTCTATGCATTCCCACCTCGCCCCTGGGAGCCAGCTCTGCACTCTTAATAGATCTTATGGTTAAGAAGTTTTTTCCTGCTACTCAGCGTTAGTGCTTAAAGTGCAGTTACACTCTGAAAATTGACCATAAAATGACACCATGGGGTCCACATTTATCCTCCAGCCACAATTCCAGACCAGCTTGATTCAGTTTTCAGGTTGAAAAATGGCTTTGGGGGGCTTCAAACTCCACCCAAGTCCTAAATCTGCCTCAGTGTCTCNCTTGGATGTAGGCAGAGATGGGCCCAGCCTACCCAGGCGTGGAGGCCTCCATGCTGTGATGAAAGCTGGAGCGAGTCCTCCTGCCCTCAGGCAAGACGAGGGACAAGTACAAGAGGGAGCCTTCTCAGCCCAGAATTCTCTGCAGGGCCTCTGGGAGACAGGGTAGAAAAGGGAGGAATCCTGGAGGTCTCCAGAGGCCTGCCCATTCCTCTGTCTCCAGGCAAGGGCGGCCCTCCATTACATAAGTCGGCTGCTCAGCAAGATTCGCCAGCCTTGGGTGTGCCACTCAGTTGTGCGGCCAGGGAGAGGGTCAGGGAGACCAGTGAGTTCAGGGCCAAGGCAGGGCTGGACTCAGACTCACTCTCCTCAGGAGGTCACCCCTCTTGCAAGTCCGGGTAAAAAGGCCCCTGACAGTATGGATGTGGGGGCCACAGGCTTTCGGACTGAGCCCTGGGGGCTGCCCCTCGGGCCCTTGGCTGTCTACACTAAAGCTCAGGCCGGCTACCTGCAGGAGGACCCTCTGTAGTGTTCCCCCTGCTGTTTACTCTAACGAGCCTGGTTATCTGGTTCCCAAGCCCAGAGCAAATTAGAAGCAGTAAATCAAAAGGAGGGCAGAGGGGCTGCTGGAGGCAGGCACACTAAAAGTGTCAAGAAGTGAGAGCTGATGGCCTGACAGCAGGGGANGAGATCACCAAGGCACCATGCTAATAATGATGGGGGTTAATGATGATATCCCCAAAGCTTTAGAAAGAGCCCGATTATGCTCTGTGGAAGGAGGCGGGGAAGATACGGAATACATTTCCTGAATACTTTCACTGACAGGAGTAGTCTCTTTTTCTAAGTGCACACTCATGGGAATAAAACCTCACCTCCCAGACAAATTCGAAAGTCCGGAGTGCCTCATTCCTCAAGCCCTGCAGGGCTGAAGTTCGCCGGGTTCCCCATCCCACCAAGAACCAGTGTGCTGTGGGAGCCCATTTGCTTGGGAGCGGGTCCCGTGTCCAACACCAGCTCCACCACTCACTGTCCGTGGGACCGTCAGCTAAAGCCCCTCCGAACCTCAACTGTACCCTCTGTAAAATGTTGACAATAAGAGCTGCCTTGCAGAGCTGTGAGGATTAAATCAGGGAAACCAAAGCCCCTGTGTCTCGCCCCTTCGTGCGTAGTTAGGGCTCACTCAGAGTTCCCTCCTCCTTTGAGAAGGTCTCCTACCAGAGTCTGAAAATTGTAGCCCAGCCTGCGGAAGGGCCTCAGGGAGCTGCAGCGCAGGGACCCCTGCTCTAAGCCCTTTTGGGGGGACAATGGAGCTCAGAGGCGATGGCTGGCTCTGGGCAGTGCTGGTGTTCAATACCTAGAGGAAGGGGGAGGAGGTGGAGCCGGGGCCTTGGGACCAAGGATTAGGAGCCAAGGAGCCCCCTCCCCCCACCTTGCTCCTTCCTCTTCCTCTGGTTTCCATGGCCTTCCCCTGGAAGACCAGTTCCCCAGCCTCCGTGACACCAGTCAAGGGCACCTGGTACATAAGCCAGGCATGGTGAGTAGGGGCCCACCTCCTGGGGATCTGCTGCCAACACAAGTTATGGGAAAGGCACCTGTGGCACAAATGAGACCCGACCAGTGGTGGCATGGACCAGACAAAACCAGTATCTGCAGGCAGGCAAGTATGCCTGGCACCTGCTGCCCCAGGCCCTTGTATTCCAGGGACACATGGGACAGGGTCCCTCTGCTCAGAGCCCAGCTTCAAACTCCTCCCACCCCTGGCCATTGTCTTTGAAGAACACCCTCCCTTCTGTGCCATTTGGGCAAGACAGCAAAAGACCAGAAGGCTCCTGCGCGGGGAGCTTGAAGGGATGGGAGATGCCTGCATCTGGCACATCCAGGAGACAAAGGCAACACAGGACAAGCCGTGAAAAGGTTTGGAGATGAACCAGCCTGGTTCCAAACTCAGACGTGTGCTCTATTTTTAGTTTCAGTTCTCCTAAAGCACATGGGCTGTGATGACAGACACACCTGGGTTCAAATCCCAACTTCACCACTTCTTCTATGACTCCAGGCAGGTCACTCGTCCTTTATAAGCTTCACTTTCCTCTTCTACTTCATGGGATTTGTTGAAAAGGCTCTGTGAGTAAAAGAACTTAGCACGACGTCTAGCAGGTACTAGAGAATCAATAAATGGTATGTGTCTGCATGGCAGCCACCACATGGACTGGCTCATTTACTACCACAGCAACACTATGAGCCGGGGATTGTTATTCTCGTCCTTGTTTTAAAGATGCAGACACTGAGGGGGATCTGGGTGGCCCAGTCAGTTAAGCACCTGACTTCAGCTCAGGTCATGATCTCGTAGTTTGCGAGTTCAAGCCCCATGTCGGGCTCTGTGCTGATAGCTCAGAGCTTGGAGCCTGCTTCAGATTCTGTGTCTCCCTTTTCTCTCTACCGCTCCCCTACTTGGGCTCTGCTTCTCAAAAATAAATAACTGTTAAAGAATTAAAAAAAAAATAAAGATGCAGACACTGAGCTTCTGAAGGTGTGAGTGATTTTCCCTATGTCCCAGCAGCAGAAGCAGGATTCAAACCCAGGCATCATGACTCCAGAGCTTTTTACCAACCATGCCATGATGCAGATTGATTAGGCAAATGGGTGCAAAAGTACTTTGTCACCGCTAGATTGCTATACTGATGTGAGGGATGAGTATGATTATTTATGAATCATGTTAGCAGCTAGTCCCTGAAGACACCCTACGTGGGAGGCTGCAGAGTGAGAGACCCCCAGGTCCATCTAGCAGGTTCCCTATCAGGCCTCCTGCTTGCTGGGTTTCTGACAACCCTTGTTCCTATTGGCCTGGGCCTTTTGTGTGTGGAGCTTCTCAACCGGCACCTGCCCTTTGGGACCCAAGCCCATGGAGGGTGGCTCAGTGTCCCGCAGCTGCCAGAAGGGAGACATCAAAGGCACGGTGCGTGAGTGAGGCAGTTCCCTGCTTTGTTTTACAGCTTGTGGCCTTTGTGGTACACACACTAGCACACACGCACGCAAGGAAGAGGAGACAGGGACTTTGGCAAGCAGGCAAATGAAGGAGCTGGTGGTTGGGGAGTAGCTGGGGAGGAGTAGTGGGGGAGGAGGGTGACGGGAAAATGTGGCAAAGGCCTGGGTGGAAGGAGGGAGGGAGGAAGGAGGTGATGCTGGTGTGGGTGGCTGGAAGGGCATGCTCCCTGTGTTACACTGCTTCTGGAAGGAGGCCCTGGCAGGCCATCAAGCAGCCTGAACGTTAGTTGTGGGCCACCATCACCGGGCCTTTCCTTCCTTCCTTCCTCCCTTCCTTCCTCCCTTCCTCCCTCCCTTCCTCCCTCCCTTCCTCCCTCCCTCCCTTCCTTCCTCCCTCCCTTCCTCCCTCCCTCCCTTCCTTCCTTCCTTTCCTTCCTTCCTTCCTCCCTTCCTCCCTTCCTCCCTCCCTTCTTTCTTTCTTTCTTTCTTTCTTTCTTTCTTTCTTTCTTTCTTTCATGCATTCATGCATACTTTCATACATTCGTCCAATCATAAACTATTCATTGGACCACCAAGTATGCAATAGTGGTTTAGAGAGTGAGCTCTGGAGTCAGACTTCCTGTGACGAATCCTGACTGTACTTTTATTGTCTGTGTGACCTGGGGTGAGTTACTCACCCCCTGGTACTTCAATGTCTACATTTGCAAAATGGGTATAATAATAGTACTTACCTCAGAGGATGGCTGTGAGGATTCAATAAGTTGTTACATGTACAGTCCTTAGGACAAGGCCTGGCATATAGGAAATACTCAATAAACATTTATTACCTGTGTGCATGCATGAGTGTACACACACACACACACACACACACACACACACTACATGCCAGGCCTTGTGTTAGGCACTAGGAACACAGACATAAGACACATATAGTCCCTGCCCTCATGAAGCTGACACTCATCCCTGAATTGACCCTTTGGTGGAGGATTTATTGCCATTTCTAGAATCCTTCCAAATAGTGAGGCCTAGAATTCAGCCTCTGCTCCTCTCTGCTGTTTTCCCCATTTGGAACAAGCCTGTCAACTATGCACTCTGCAGACTTTTGTCCACACTCCTAAAAGGCTCCAGCCCATAAGCTTGGCAGATGGTGTGACTAGCATGGACTTGTCACTAGCTGACTTGTAGAATGTTTCTTGGTGGTCGGAATGGTGGAAGAAGTTAGACTTACCCAAGGAAGTGGACCAGGAAAGAAAATCTATCAAAATTCTCTCTCTCCCCCCCCAACTTTGACATTCTTGGGCTCCCAGGATTAGCCCACCCTCGTAGGCATGCCATTGGTGTCTCTACATGTACTTATGCATAGATATACATATGAACATGTGCACATAAATATGCATTGTCATGAGTACAAACAGAGCCTGAGATTGTTTCCTTTTGGTTCATGAGAAATGAAAGAAGGCAGGGGGCACAGGGCTGAGCTGAAGCCCAGGAACTGGGACAGGGTGATGGGATCCAGCAGGCGTGGCCTCCAGGTCCCAGAGAACCTGGATACTCTGAGGTGGCCACTATCCTAACAGAGGCACAGCCCACAGAACATCTTGTATACAAGTGTGTCCCAGAGAGCATGAGTGCCTAGGAAGGGTAAGAGACATTGTGATAAAAGAAGATTTGATGTCAAATAAATATGGGAAATGCTAAGTTAAGCCAATGTTAAGTAGTTTTTTGTTTGTTTGTTTGTTTGTTTTACTGCAGGACTTCTCAGAGCCTTTAAGCCATACAAGCAAATTGCTAAGGGGATGTGTGTTTGTTTCTGTCGGTTCCCCAAATAAATTTGACCTCAAAGAACTTTTTCCACAGAATGTCTTAAAGTAGTGTTCACTTTGAAGTATATAGACTTGAGTTTTTCTTCAGGTCCTGAGCTTAGCCTTCTTCTGTTCCCCTCACACACTGGAATCTTCTTGCCCAGTTTCCTTAGTTCCCAAGTGGAGGCTTGAGACTTTGCCACCCAGTCTCTTGCCTGCCTCAGCAGTCTGCTCTCTGCCCACATCCCAGCCTCCATGCCCACCCCAAGCTTTCCAAATTCCTTTTTTTTTTAAATTTTTTAAAATGTTTTATTTATTTCTAGGAGAGAGAGAGAGACAGTGTGAGCAGGGGAGGGTCAGAGAGAGAGGGAGTCACAGACTGAAACAGGCTCCAGGCTCTGAGCTGGCAGTCAGCACAGAGCCCGACGCGGGGCTCGAACCCACGAACCGCGAGATCGTGACCTAAGTGAAAGTCGACGCTTAACCAACTAAGCCACCCAGGAGCCCCTCAAGCTTTCCAAATTCCTAAGTGAAGGATTGGAGGATGGCTGCCCAATCCCCCTTTAGACCTCTCCACTGTGGCCAACCTGAGAGGCAGGGCCTCCCTTCAGAGTTCCTCAATGCCATAGGCCTGGTGGTGAGGTGGCTCAGCTGAGGTGCCGGCAAAGGGTCCACACAGTGCCCATGCACCTGTGCTGTTCCACATGAAGTTCCTGTTCATGACCATGCCCAGCTCACTAGGGCAGCACCAGGCCCAGGAGGATGCAGGGAGAGGGTGGTGCAAATCAATGAGGGGCCAAATTAGATGTGTTCTCTCAGCCAGCAAGCTGTTCCAGCTGATCAGCTGAGGCCAGGGGATTTGAGAGTGGAAAGTCCCTACTTTAAAACAGCCATGTCCTGTTCCTTAGGGTGGCTTGACAGGAGTAAGGTTGTCAAATTTAGCAAACAAAAATTCAGGACACCCAATTCAAATCTTAACTTCAGTTAAACAACACCTTAAAAATTAATAAATTATATCCCATGCAATATTTGGGACATATACTAATATATATATATATATATACACACACATATATATATATTCGCTGTTTATCTCAAACATGACTGAGTGCCCTGTAGTTTATCTGGCACCCCTAGTTTGGATGGTCTTGAGGCTCTAGGAGCTGGAGGGTAGATCCAGGCTGAGACAAGGATAAACACTGTAAGCTTGAGGACTGAGAACCACCCCCTCCCCTTCCCCAACGCAAAGGAGCAATTTTCCTTCGTTTCTGAGGACGCAATTCCCTTATGCTTTTCAGGAGGCACTGAGGGGAGGGGAAGACATTCTGTGCCTGGACGGGGAGGCAGGAGACCCGAGGGCAAGTCCCACCACTGCGCCTATGTCGCTCGGTGACCCTGCCCAGTCACTTCCCCTGTAGGGCAAGGTGTGAGGGCCCCCATCAGTGCGTGCCAAATTGGCCAGGCTCTGTCAGAAATGCCTCTGAATGGCTGGAGGGAACATGGAGGGACTGTCTACCATTGGCCCTCCCACAGGCAGGCTCAGTGACACTAACACTGAGATTATCAATGTGCATAGCATCTACTCCAAGGGGTGGCATGTGTATCTGCCCCTCACCTTTCCCTGCAGAGGAGGCTTAATCACAGCATTACTCTGCATGCAAGGGAGCAGGATGGGCTCTGTTTTGTAGCTGGGAAGATGGAACCTCTAAGAGGTTTCCAGCTGAGTCAAAGCAGGAACTGTGGTTTCCTTCAGGAGCCCCATCCTTTCTTCTTCCTCACCCTGGGTGGATCCAGATGGGGGTGGTCCGCCCAGCCCCACGTGGATGCCTCTGTTGTTGATGATGTCACCAGAAAGGCAGCTTGCAGGGAGCAACCAGCTGCTCTCCCTCCCCCGCCCCTCCACGCCCAGCCCCCTATCCTTTGGTGCGCAGAGAGCTTAGGGTTAGACATACTGTCAGGCCAGATGTGGATGTGGGTTCTAATTCTCTTCTCTTTATTCCCCCTGAGGTCTAAATCCTTAAAGTCTTTCTTTGTGCTTCCTGAGGAAGAGAAACACATGGGCTTGAGCGGGTGAGGCTTCTCTGCTCCCAGCTGCTGTAGCCAAGCTCCCCAAGCCCAGCCCCAGATCTGCCCCCAGTCTTACTCTGCCAATGGGGTCTCCAGCGGTGGCACCCAGGCATATTCAGGGGCTACCTCTGGGCTCTAACAGGCTGTTCTATGGGAAAGAGCAGACTGGCAGCCTTGTTTCTAAGGGCCAGGCCCTGAGGGCCCTCCGCCCTGTCGCTCCTGCAACGCCCTCCTTCCTCATTCCCCAGCACCTAAGTTCTTGCTATGTGACTGACCCACTGCACCCAGTGAGAAAACCCGGATAATAACCAAGGCTTGTTTCTGCACATTAGGGCTGGATGGAAACTGATACATCATTTAGTCCAACCTCCATTCTGTGATAATGGAGAAACCGAGGCCTACATTAAAAAGATAAGGGGGCTAGAAAATTCATGTGTTTGACATCTGCCCGGAACCATGCAAACCTGATGAGCAAGGTCTAATGGACCCAGTTTTAGAGATGAAGAAACCGAGGACTCTGAAGGTAACTGATTTGTCCAAGGCCATCCATCTGGGGAGGTACTGAAATAAGATCTGAGCCCTAGGTTCTCTGACTCAAAAGTGTCTACTCTGGCCACCGCCGGGACACTGTCTCTGCATCCGGTGGGGTGCGCTGGGCATGACTGTCAGTGATCCCACCTGCAGGGCCAGATGCCCCTGATGGCCAGTTCGTACCTAGAGCACAGGCTTTCCTGGCTTCAGAGGCCACACTGACCCTCCCACACCACACTCGTCTCTTCTCAGTCTTAACCCTCACAAAGTTCTCCCCACTGCTACCCTCCCCAGGCCAGGAAGTCCCTCCTGATGTCTGACCCCATTCCTTAGCACTGTGGCCTGCTGTCTTTGCCCTCTGAAAAGCATCATCCATTGCTCTCATTTGTAAAGCACTATCACTTATGTTGGATCACTTAGGTCTCACTCTGGTGATTGGCATTATCTCTGTTTACACTTGAAGAAACAGAGGCTCGGCAAGGTTACATGTGTGAGGCCTTGAATCCAGGTCATCTGATTGATTCCATTCCCAGGGCTCTCTTCATCTCATCTCAGACACCCCAACTCCAGTCCCCACTGGAATTCCAGGCATGAGAATAACAGGTGGCATCTGTCCAAAAGCTATGTCCCTGGTCCTAGTCCCCCACTCTGGGCTCATCAGCCTTCCCTACAGATCTGCCTTCCCTGCTGTAACCCTACCTTACCTTTTGATTGGGGAGTGGGGGGGGAGTAGTTTTAGCACTGGATCAGTCTCCCATTGATTGGGACCTGTACCATAGGTGCCCCTGCTTGGCCACTGCCCCTCCACATGACCCTGGGGACATGGTTGCCAGGCCAGGGCTTGGCCAATATTCTAATCTAATATAATCCTTCCCATACTTTCCAAGAGTTCTCATCAAGGCTGGCAGGAGAGCTCAAGTGGGAATTCTCACCCCCTATTTCCACCATCAGTGAGACTCAGGAAAGGGGAGGACAGACAGAGATATGAATAGGGGAGGGGAACAGACAGAGAGAACAGTGAAAAAACATACCCCAAGAGAAGGGAGAGGGGAAGGAGAGAGGCAGAGACTCCATGACAGCAACAGGCAAGGCAGGCCAATCTGTCACTCCACTGCTCCCCAAGGTATTAACAGCTTATCTGGCAAGTGAGTACGGTTCTTTGAGGACAGAGGCTCCCTGTGACATCACTAGCATGCAGCAGAGTGCCTGGTATATAGTAGGCGCTTACCACATACTCGCTCATTTAAAGGAATGAATGAACACCCATCTGTCCTCATGGGCTACCCTACTCATCACGACCTCGCTTCCTGTGAACACCAAGTCCACATTGAGGAGCTGTAGCACTCCTCATCTGGCACTTGGCATGGCCTGCTGAGACTGTCAGTTCTCTTTCCATGTGCTTATGTCATAGATTCCTAGACTGTCAGAGCTGGCAGAGCCCTCAGACAACCTAGGAGTACCCCGCCTAAGGCAGATGAGGGCACTGAGGCCCAGAGTGGGGAAGGGACTTGTACCGTGTCACTCAGCAGAGCTGAAAGTCGAAGGCTGGAGTTGGGCTCACCTGGAGGTTCAGCACACTGCTTGCTGCACCTCTGGACCTCCCCATGAGTCCATATCCAGCCATGCTATGGGTGAGGTCAGAGATCTTTGTTCTGGAGGAGAAGAAATGACAGTTCCCTGTCCTCACAGTCTGGTGGGCCGCCCTGGCCAGCTGGAGGCCCTACTTCCAGGAGAGGACCGCAGGAAAGATGGTACCCAGGCAGGCTCTCCTCCCTAAATGAAGGCAGTGCTGAGCAGGAGCTGGCCCAATGACTCTACCCGTCCCTCTTGCCTCCCTATCCTGGCCACCATGAGGGTCCAGTCCCCAGTAGGACTGAAGCCCTGAATGTGGGCTCTGACAAACTTGGATCTTCTATTTACTAGCTGTGAGTCCCTTCACCTCTCTGAGACTGTTTCCTTGTCAGTAACAATGGGGCTAACTCTAATTCCTAGGTCACGTAAGCGCGAGAAGTCAATGCACATCCTAAAAAGTACATGGCACATGACTGGCATATAGTAAATGCTTGATAAATGTGAGTAACCCTAGTGCCCTCCTTCACCACCCTGCTGGCCCCACCTCTTCTCATCTTGGTGGCCTCCTATGTAGTCCTGGAGTTCCCCGCTCCTTCCTGCTGTAGGAGAGGCAGGTTCTGGCCTGAGGTCCTCCAGGTCCCCTTGGGCTCTCAGTGTGACCTTGGAAAGCCGTTTCACCTTATTCCTTGTATCCATCAAAAGCCCTCATGGTGCTTCCATATATGTCAAAGGCTCTGTGAATCCTTCTAGGTTTCATACTGCATTTCTAGAAACCATCTTCCTATGTTGAGCCAGGTCTAGAATACCCTAGAGTCTCATGATTGAGTTTGTGTGTGTGTGTGTGTGTGTGTGTGTGTGTGTGTGTTCATGTGCACTCCTGTGGGGAAAAGCTGTGCAGTCCCACACCTCCCCCCTCTTCTCAGGCCAGCTTTTCCCTTACAAGACAAGGAGCTTGTGGTTAGTAGGATCCAACACTCAGGTGTAGACTGGCCACTGCCGGCCCCCACCAGGCCTACCTCTGGTCCTCTGTGAACAGCACTGTCCCCTTGACCCCTCCTCCTAGACTCAGGACGTACCTCTTTCTTTCTTCCAGCTCCTACCAGATCTTCTCCCATCTCTTCTCCCTCCATCTCTCTGGAGGGCGCCCCTCCTGGCCCCCCAATGCGCCGCCACACATACACATCCCCTACAGCAGCTCATCTGCTCCTTCTGCCCTCCTTTCCCAAGGCAAATCCCTTATTACTCATTTCTCCCTTGCACATCTTGGTTCCTGCACCTGACTTGCTGTGTGATCCTAAACAGCACAGTTCCTCTCGCCCTCTGACTCTCTTAAGCCCCTTGTGAAATGAAGGTAATCGCACCTCCTACCTGCCTCAGGCCACAGCAAGGAGGAGAAATGGGCTAGAACGGGTGGTTGCTGGAGCAGGCCATGCCACTAGGGCTTGGCCCTGCTGGCAGAGGACCATGGGATTGCAGAGTCCTAGAAGGGACTCAGAGGCAAGAAAGGGGAGCTACTCTTGGAATCCAGAGTCCCCTCCACAGGTTCCCCACCAAGGGGCTCTCCAGGGACACCAGGTTCCCTCTGACCTTCTGAACTGTTCACACTGAGATAGAATGGGGACATCCCCACGTGGGTGCTCTGCAGTGGGGGCTGGGGGTAATGTGCTTGTCTGCCGGAGGTGTGACTTGGTTTCACGGAGGACAAGGGGGAAGGAACTGTCCTCATCCCTGGTCTCAGCGTTGTTCCCCAGCTGTAAATTTGCAAATAAAGTCGTTTCTGAGGGAGCCCCTGGGCCCAGGGCCAGGACAGGACCAGGAACCACAGCTAGCCAGGTGGCTTCCATTAGGTGCTGGCCAGCCCAGGACAACAGGGCCGTTAATCCCAAGGCTTATGGGGCAGTCCCGCTCGCCAAAGCACAAGGGCACAAAAAGCAAAACCGGAGTTTCCAAACTGCTGCACAGTTTTTCCTTGCTCTTTTTGTCCTGCTTCCCACCCCTGGGCTTTCTCTTTCATTCCTTGTTTCTGCCCACCCCACTACCCCCTCCCACCCTGATTCTCATATAGTCTCCCTGCTCTTTCTGCTGGGTCTCTGGCCAAC
>NW_027531185.1:484006-486242 GCF_008692635.1 Crocuta crocuta | reverse complement strand
GTCTCTGGCCAACTAATTGTCCCTCTGTCTCCCTAGTCTCCATCTTTCTCCTTCTCTGCCTTCTTTCCCTTCCCTCAGCCTGTGTTCACAGATAACATCTTTCGGGCAGGGAGCTTTGGTTGCTGCACCGTGGAACCCCACCCTTGAGCGATGTGTCTGCTGTGGGCCCCTTCTGCCCTGCTAAGAGTCCCGCATTCTCCTTTTCTCTGTTCTTGTCTCTCCTGGCCGGGCTGCCTCTCCCTCTTGGGCAGCAGCAGGGGACGAGATGGGCAATGTGGGGAGCAGATGTGGGACGCCCTGCCCCCTCCCCCCCCGCCCCGGCAGATGCGGCTCATCGNCAGCTACTCCAGCTTCAGCAGGGGTTTTGATTGACAACAGGAAAGAAAGTAAAACACATAAAAGAGAAAACACAGCCACCCAGCAACTGAATGGAAGCAGAGCAGCCAGCAAACTGCCTACAGCTGCCTGGGCTTGGAGGGTGCTGCGTGGATGAGGGCAGGCACAGGAAAGGTAAATCCCTAAGTACTGAGTACTTGCTTCATGCACTGGCACTGGGCCAGACAGCGCCAGGCTGGCTCTTTGTAGCATCTTGGCAGCCAGATAAGGAGATTGGGGCCCAGAGAGGCTAAGGGCCCCCCCTAAGCCATCTCTCTGGAAACCTTCAACATTCCTTGTCCTAGCGGACTCTCCTGTCACTGTCCTACACCGGGGGTCCACAGTCTCTCTCTTCATCCCTCTGTCCTCTGTATGATGCCTCACTGGCAAGGTACACTGCTCAGATGAGGCCAGTTACCAGCGCTGCCTGTGTCTTGACGATTGCTGAAGTAATGCTTTCCTTCAGGGTTTCCCCTGTCGCACTCTTATTAGCTGGTTCCACTATAATCCAGACCCTTTGGGGTCACAGTTCCCCCGCTCTAGTCCCAGGACAAAGCTGTGCGCCCTCTTGACTATTTGTTCCTGGGCCTGTGAGCTCCTTGGGCTCTAGGCCCCTAACTCCTCATCACCATCTGCTTAAGTTCCTGAAAGATTTTGTGTAAGGACATGGTATTGGCTAGGGATGGGTAAGGCAGGGGGAAGGACCTGTGTTCCGGGCTTTGACGTTCCACACTCCCCCACCCCCCAGTCAGATACCTGCTGTGTTGCCATAGGGCAAGAGATTTCATTTTGTATCGTGTCCTAGTCACTTTAGCGATCAACCTCTGTTATCTGCATATCAGGGCTGGTTACCCAAGACCCCACAGGGGCTCAGGATGAGTCCTAAGGTGCAGTGTGATCCTAGGAGCTTTGGAATGTAGCTTTGACCTCCTATGAATGGCTGCTCCCTGGCTCTGGAGGGACTTAGGGCTGGGGCCAATGTCTTTCCTTCTTCATGTCTCTTTCTCCATCTGGAAAATGGGGAGAAGGTTCCTGATAGGGAAGGCTGGCCAGGAAAATGGATCAAAGGGAAGAGAGAGGAGAAGCCAGACTTGGGCCAGAATGGGGTGTGGCATACGGCGGAGAGCTGAGGAAAGAACCAGGGGTAGAGTTGCAGAGAAGCAGCCAATTCAGGGCAGACATGTTGGGTGGAGGAACATCCTTACACAGCATTTTGCCCCAGTGTGCCTGCAGCCTGTCATCTCCTTTCATCTTTATGCTAGCCTTATAGAAAAGGAAAAGTTGAAGGACCAGAAGGGGATAGTCACTTGCCTAAGGTCACACAGGTCTGCACCCCCCAACCCCCCCATCTAACCCCACAGTGGGCTTCTTGTCTCAGTGAGGCAGCTGCCATGGAGGGAAGACCTTCTGAGGGAGAGAAGGAAGAAAGAAAAACCCAGCAAGCTGCCTGGGGAACGGAGTGCGGCAGAGTGAACCTGGAGATATATATCTTCCCTGGAACAGCCCATTGCAAAGAAAGTAGAACTGCAGTCAAGGTAGAGGTCTGGGGCCTCNTGGCTTAGGCTGAATAGAGTACCCTGGCCCTCTCCTTACCCCCTGCCCAGAACCTCCTCACAAGGTATTACCAGGCAAGGGCGTCACTCTCCTCTTCCACAGCCCCCTCCAGAGTCCACACTGCCAACCATCTCTCCTGCCAAGGCCGGTAGCCCCTTCCCTGGTCTCCTGGCTTCTCCTACAAATAAGTCACCTAGTTGCCAGAGGGGTGGTGCAAAAATGTGCATCGGATGGTGCCACACCCATGCTCAACACCCACTGCTGGCTTCTCCTTCCCTTAAAATAAAGACAGGCTACTTACACAACC
>NW_027531185.1:481035-483938 GCF_008692635.1 Crocuta crocuta | reverse complement strand
CCCAATAATTCTGTTATCCTTTCCCCAAACACTTCCAGTTACTCCGTCTGCGCTGGTGCTGGTCCCTTCCCCTAAACACCTTGCCTTCTGCCCCTCCTTCCCCCAGTCTGTGAAACTCAGGAAAATGGGCACTGTAGTTCTGGAAAGCGAGGCACTGGTGCCCTGCCAATCCTTTACAGTCTAGGGGAAGGAACTAGGGAGTCTTTTGAGGCAGGTGATGGCAGGGAGTTTAGGGGCGAGGGGAGATTGGAAGGAAGACAACTTAGGAGTTCACATGGAGCCCTGATTAAGCAAGAAGGGTAACAAGAGGGGCATCTGAAGGAAAGAAGGCCACTGAGTTGCCTCAGCACCTGTTCTGTGCCAAGCAATTCAGATCCATTTTCTCCTTCCAGCTTCACCACCAGGGAATGTGTTCCACCAATTCCATTTCACAGACGAAGACACTGAGGCGCTGAGAAAAATGAAATAAATTGGCCAGTCACGTGGCTGAGTCTAGCTGCCAGCACAGGTCTGTGGGACTCTTTCCACGCCTGGGGCTCTGGGCCGAGCTCCTTTGGAACAGTCAATTACTGAATTGAAGCAATTGAGGGAGCAGGGCGGCCCCGCTGCAGGGCTGGGCCAAGGCTCTCACTCCCTCCTCTCTGGCTGGTTTGAAGCGTTTAGTCATTTACACTTTGAAGGAAGCCTACTCTCACCAGCAACTTCCCCGCCCGCACATTTGCATTTGGAGCCTTTCATCTGATCTTTTGGAATTAAAGGCTTTGTCTCCTGTTAAAAGAATTCCAGGCCCCTGGAGCCTGGAGGGGGAGTGGAGGGGACTGCTGGTCCCCCGAATGCCTTCCTTCCCACCGTGCCGGGGCTCGAACCCACTCCAGGGCTCGAACCCGCTCCAGTGGGCTTGGGCGGATGGGGCTGGACGAGCCCCAAAGGCCTTGCTTGGGCGGATAAAGTGAGGACCACCGCAGGGGCCCTGCTCCACGCTTCAATCCAACAGCCTTCCCTTGCCCATCCCGGGCTGGGCTTCACCACAGCCTAGGACGACGTCAGGCCAGTGGCCCAAGCACCGGAGAGAAAACCAGACCAGCCAGGCTTGAAATTCTGGTTCTGACGCTTATTACCTGTGTCGCTCTTGGGCAACTGGGCCTTTACCTCTGAGCCTCAGTTTCTTCACCTAGAAAATAGAGGCAAGGGGATCTGTAAAGGATGGGTCCCACCTGCCCCAGGGCAGCAGTAGAATGGGTTCTGTATTAAGAGTCAGGGAAAGAGAACGAAATTCCAGATGTGTCCCTCTGTCCCTTGGGTAAGAGCTCTCTCCTATGTGGGCCTCAGGCTCCCCCTTGTAAAACGGGCTGTTTGGTTTGAAGGGCTCTCCTCCAACTCTGGGATATTATGGGATGTTAAGCCTCCAGAGCCCATTCATCCTGCTCCCTCCCTCTTGCCCTGACCCCAGCCTGGACTTGGTCCCCTGCCCTCTCATGATAATATTTTCATCCTTGTTCTCTAGGCCACCCTAGCTGCACATTAGACTCATTTAGGGAGATTTACAGAAATACCAAGGTCAATCCCCAGAGATTCTGATTTCATTGTGTTGGGGTGGAGCCAGGGCCAAGGTTTTAAAAGCTCCCCAGGTGATTCTAATGTACTGACAGGGCTGTCCAGTGTCTAATGCACCCCAGGCTGTCTAGGACCTCAGATGCAGGTCACTAAAAGGTAGGGACTGGGAGCCTGGCTCTAGCCCTACCCAGCGGTGACCCGCGGGCAAGTTACTTACCTTCCTTGTGCCTTAGTTATCTCTGATTTAGACTTGAGGTGAGGAAGTCTCTGAGATAATACATGCAAAGCCTCCAGCATTTACAGCAGGATGGGCTCAGAGGCAGGGCTCACCAAATTCCTTTTGTTGCTGACAGTGCATCTTCAGCACTGGCTTCTTATCAGTAAGAAAGTTAATGAAGCAGACATCACAGGGTAGACTGAGGCCCAGAGAGAGGGAAGTGACTGGTCCAAGGTCATGTAGCTACAAGGATAATCAAAGAATATTCTAGCAGAGTGGGACATGGTCTAGTCCATAAGTGTACAGCCTCTGGAGTCAGGCTGGGTTCAGATTGTATACCCTTAAGCAACTTACTTTTCTGTTCCTCAGTTTCCTCACCATTAAAATGGGGACAATAATACTACCACCCTCATGGGCACTCATTAGCTCCGCTGTCTGCAACCCCAGCTGCGTCCTACATTGTATGTCAGGAAGCTGAGGCCCAGAAGGGAAAAGAGACTCATCCAAGGTCACACAGAGAGTTTTCATAAGGCAGAACTTAGCCAAAACCCGGGTCAACCTGGGCATCCTCCCAAAGGCCGCACACAGCCTGTAGCTCATGCAGTCTTCTTTGCTCACAGAGCAACTTAAAAACTTGTATGGCCAGGTCATTGGCAATTTTCTGTCTCCCAGTGTTTCAGGGGAAAAGCAGAAAGGGAATTATTCTCTCTAGAGCACTTTTATTTCCTTTTTTTTCCCCCTCTACTCTGTGCACACTCTCAAGCTGGCTCTCACTCGCTATGTTGCCTCTCTCCCATTCCATTTTCTCCCTCTTCAGTTCCCTCTGGTAACTCAAAACCATACGAATGGATTTAAATAAACCTTTCCTTGAATAGTCTCCTTTAAGGGGGAGAGCATGGAAAGTTCAGCCCAGAGGGAGAATTTCTCTGATGATTTATATTGAGGGCTGAATGGTGCAGTGGGGGTGTGGGGGATACAGGGCTTTGATACCGGGGCACAAGCTGAGGAGAGGAATGCTGCTGGCTAGTGATGAACAGGGAGGGCCCATGAATGGGGACCCAGAGGAGTCAACAGCTAGGGAGTCACAGACAGCCAAGCTTGAGAGGTTCAGCAGGCCCATCAAACCCGCTCC
>NW_027531185.1:475514-480818 GCF_008692635.1 Crocuta crocuta | reverse complement strand
CTACTCCCATCCTTCCTCAGACACACACACACACACACACACACACACACACACACACACACACACCCCAGATAAGAATGGACTTTCCACGGGGTTCAGGAAGTACTAAGTAGTAAAAGACCCTGTTCAATGGCCAAAGTGTCACGTGGTGAGGGAACCTCTTAACCCATTGGCTCCAGTCAGTAACATTTCATTTATGAGTTTATCATTTACCCCCAAAACTGCATATTACACATCTACAGTGTCCACAGACTGCGATAGGTCAAATAAAGGAAAGTAATCATAATGCTAGCAGCCAGCCATCTCTAAGGGCCTCCCATGTGCCAGGCACTGTTTTAGGTGTTTCATAGATGTGGATGCATTCCATCTCACAGTCCAATGAAGTTGGTACAATAAAACCCTCATTGTACGGACAAGGAAAACAATGTCCAGAGAGGTAAAATGACTTGCTCGAGGTCATACAGCAAGTAAGTGACAGAAATGGGTTTAAATTAGGCAGTTTGGCTTCAGATCCCACAAATGTAGACGTTCTACCATGCAGCGATGAACAAAATGGGTCCTTCCCGCAGGGAGGTAAGGGTCTTGGAGGAGAAGCCCTTCTGACAGCAAAGCACAACCTTTCGGGGTTAAGCAAATGATGTCAGATAAATGACTCTGGAAGTCAGGAAAGTGCATTCCAGTTCTGAGCTGTGTGACCTCAGAGGAGCTTGAGCACTTCCTCACAGGCTTGCTGGAATGATCCATGGATGTGCAAGTGCCCAGTAACCCATCCAGAGCTGGGGGAGGGGATCTTAGTAGTAGCTTGCTCTGTCTGATTGCTCAGTTCCCCACCCTGCAATATATACGTTGTGTGCTTACCTCACTGTGAACTGTTCCCCAAGCCAACAGTTCTCTGCCTCTAGCGACCCCGCTGTACCTTGAGAAACACCCCTATTTGTAGACACACATGCACCTCTCCCTGCAAACATACACACTTCCTGTACACATGCACAGCCCTCCTTGCACACATGTGCCTACCCTTAGGTACAGAACCCCTCCCTTGAAACCCTGGCTGTAGAATGTGATGCTCGTGCAACCTGCATTCTGTCACATGGGGGCTGCAGGGGGGTGAGCATCAGTGGAGGATGAGGGCTTAGAGGTGGGTGGTGTGGGGTGCACAGTACGGTGTGGAAGAGGCTGGACAGGAAGGTAGCAGAGGCTGGGCAGGGCCAGCCTTTTAAGCAATCCGTTTAGCCCTGCAGCTAAGGAGCCCATTAGTAGTGGCTTCTTATTTCAGATTTCCCAGCATGCCACAGCCTGCAGACTGCGCACTGTTTATTTGGAGAAGCCGAGAAAAGTTGTTTGTATAATTAGAGCGGGGACAAGGGCTGCCCTTGAAGGGGTTCTCCACAGGAGACCTAGGCTTGTAGCAGACGCCAGCCCCACCACCCACCTGAGGAGTGCCCGGCTGGGGCCCAAGAACAACAGAGGCGAAGGGGCCAGCTGGGCTGCAGGGCCTCCACAGTGGTCTCTCTGGCCCCCTCTCTTGGTAGTAACTGATTGGACAGACCACCACGGTTCCGCCATGGCCCAAGATCAGGCCAAGGGGGGAGAGAGCCAAGGCACCATGAAGTCACTGTGGGATGTGAAGATCCCAGGCTTTGGATCTAAGTCTTTACCTCATCGGGCCTCTGTGGGCCTCGGTTTGCTCATCTGGAAAATGAGGATGGTAATATTCCAATTAGAGCATGGGGCCTGGGAGGAAGAATAAGCCCTGTGTCTAGCAGGGTGGTACAGTGTCTCATAGATACCTTACTCTGTGGTGGGCCTTGATTCCTTGTTCCTTCTTCATCGAGATAATTGCCTTCTGAATAATCAACTTTAATTCTCTCTGCCTTAGTCTGTGCAACAACCTCTATCATGGGGTCACTGAGTCCCAGAGTGGGAGAGTCTAGACAGTTTGCTTCCTTCTCTCTCAAGGCAGCCTGTCCTTTATCGTGTGGCCTTCGATTGTCAGAAATTCTGACTGGATCTAAATTTGTCCTCAGGGAACCTGGGTGGCTCAGTCAGCAAAGCGTCCCACTTGAGCTCAGGTCATGATTGTGGTCTGTGAGTTCAAGCCCCGCATTGGGCTCTGTGCTGACAGCTCAGAGCCCAGAGCCTGTATTCTGTCTCTCTCTCTCTCTCTCTCTGCCCCTCCCCCACTCATGCTCGTTCTCTCTCTCTCTCTCTCTCTCTCCTCTCTCAAAATAATAGATAAACATTTAAAAATTTAAAAATGTAAGTTTGTCCTCATGAGCCAACTTCTCACCTCCACCCTTCCTCATCCCCATGCGTAGGTCTGAGTTCTACTCCATATCTCTGGGTAGGCTACTCTTCTTTTTTTTTTTTAAGGTTTATTTGTTTTTGAGAGAGAGACAGAGAGACAGAGCACGAGTCGGGGAGGGGCAGAGAGAGGGGACACAGAATCCTGAGCAGGCTCCAGGCTCTGAGCTGTCAGCACAGAACCCAACTCAGGACTTGAACTCATGAACAGCAAGATGATGACCTGAGCAGAAGTCAGACGCCTAACCGACTGAGCCACCCAGGTAGCCCTGGGTGGGCTACTATTGCCACAAGTCCTAGAGCTGTGAGCAAGGACCCTTGGTAGGGGCAGATCCCCACCTAACAGGGGTTCCCACTGGGGTCTGACCTTCAGGTGAGGTTGAACCCCCAGTTCTGTGGCCCAGCCTCAGCACTTTACTGCATCTCCCTCCCTCACCAGAGCTGTGGTCTTGAAGTCCTGATCACCATCTGGGAGGCTCCTCTCCCCAGCCCTGTCCGATTGCTGGTAGGGTCAGGAGCAGTTCTCTTCCGAGTTCCACAGCAGGGACCAAGGTTTCCCTTCGGGCCTTACTTTTGTCATCTGTGAAATGGGGAGCTGCACTAGAAAAGCTCCAAGACGTTCAATCATCTTAGTCAATGCTCACAAATAGCCTCCTGAGGTGGGTAGGGCAGGAAGTAATAGAGTCCTCAGGTCACAAGGCTTCAAGGGGCAGAGCCAGGATTCCAGCCCAGCTTAGTTGACCTCCAAAGCTCACATGAATGCAAGAGGAAGACACAGACAAAACAAAGGAAAGGCAGGAGAGTCAGCCCTCTACCTGGAGGGGAACAGCCTTCGTTCATTCACTTATTTATGCGTCTATTTCTTCTTTCCATTTTTTGTTTTTTGAATGAAATATTTCAGACATGCGAAAGGGTCTCAAGAATAATTCAACACCCCCCCCCATTGCCTATCATTCAGCTTCAGAAATAAAGTATCACAGATATCAGTGGAGTTCTCTGTATATTCTCTCTGATCCTATTCTCATTCTTAACCTTCTCCGTGGCAGTCACTCTCCTGATGTTGATGTGTTGAAAGCTTTGCACTGGTACTCTGTGTATGCTTAGTGACTTGCTTTATCACTCTACATCATGTCTGAGATGTGTCTGTGTTAACACATGTAGCTGTACTTTTATTCGTATTCACTGCTATGTGGTATTCCATTGTATAAATACTGCACAACTTATTTTATCTGTTCTGATCATGAACATTAGGTAGGTTTGCACATTTTATTCTTCTTTTATACAATTTTTTAAACTTTTACTCAATTTTGAGAGAGGGAGAGAAAGAATCAGAAGCAGGCTCCAGGCTCTGAGCTGTCAGCACAGAGCCCGACACGTGGCTTGCGCTCATGAACCGTGAGATCATGACCTGAGCCAAAGTCAGACACTCAACCAACTGAGCCACCCAGGCGCCCCTGCATATTTTATTATAACAAAGAGTGCTGCTGTGAACATCCTTGCACATGTCTCCCTGTGGACATGTGTATGAGCATTTCTCTGGGGTCTTGTTTGGTCTGTGGGTATGTATTCATCTTCACCCTCACAAGATGTTGCTAAGTTGCCCTATTCATTTGTCTCTGCTTGAGACAAATGTTTAGTGAGCCCTTATTATGAGTCAAGCCCTGATGTGACGGCAGAGCTGGAGGAGTCATCTCCCTTAAAGTGAGAAGCAGAGGGAAAGTGGTAAGTTCAGCTAGAACTTGGGGAGATGTAAGTAGTCACTTACCAAGAATTTGTGGAGAACCCTATGGGAAGAGCTTTCAGGTGGCTAATGATGTCTTACATTGGTAAGCATGGTGGGTGGGAGAGGGGAAAGACCTCTTCCTCCTAGTGAGATTTGTATGGGTGCAATCATGAGAGGTTGGGACTGGCAATCCCCAGGCCCAGGGTTCTGGTTCCACTTCAAATTCATTGTGCTACTTTGGCCAGGTGCCTTTCCCTCCCTAGGCCTGCGTTTTGCCTCAGTACACGGGACAAAGAGGCAAGATGAAGTCTCCATCCTTATTGTCTATAGTCAGATTCAGGTGGGAAGAATCAGTGTATCACATTACACCCAGAGGCTTGATTTTCTCCTTTTAAACACAGGCTTGCTAATCCCTGCCGGGTCAACCTCCCAAGGCTGCCAGGAGTACTCTAGAAGGGTTATCCTTGTGAGTGTTGTTCTCCTTTAGGTGCAGTCCTGTCAGAGGGCAGAGGGATGGCGAAGATGACCCCCGAATCCCCTCCTGACTTCTGGCTGTGGCTTCTTTCCGCCTCCCATTTCTGCTGTGCCTCTTTTCCTGCTCCAAGTCAGCCATCTCCACACACAAGGTATAAATATGAAAGATAAATAAACTTAGAGTGAGCCCCATAACTGAAGCAAATTGCTGGCAGGCACCAGCCTCTGATTAGCATGCATAGTGGACATGCAACAGGGCATATCAGAGAAAATGTATTTCTCTGCAGGATAGAGCTGTCAGCGTGGTCTGGACTGGGAAGGGATGCAGAGGGAGGGAGACCCAAAGGTGCTCTAGCTGGACCCATGGAGTCCAACAGCCAGAGATACCCCAGGCCTCCTCTCTTCAGCTGCTCTGTTTCCTACTTTCGGCTGCTCCCCAAACCTGAGCAGGGGTTTCCTGTCAGTAAGCTAGAACCTGGGTACCTAGTGAGGAGGGTTGCCTGGGTGACCTGCGTTCATCGTTACAAGCCTTCGTTTCCCCATCTGTAAAAAGAGAAGAAAAGTGACTATCTGGTAGGGTTGTGATGGTCCAATTAGGTGCTAACAGTGCCTAGCAGTGATAAACACAGTGTGGGAACATAAGAGACAGGTGTGAGCCCCCTTCCTCCTCCTCTGTACTCTGAAACAGGCTCCTCTTGCCCCCGTGTATGGCCTGGAGACTACATAACAGGAAAAGTAAGGAGCAAGAGGAGCATCTGGGGAGATACCTCTAAAGAAAGAGGAAAAAAAGTAAAAACGACTGT
>NW_027531185.1:472667-475506 GCF_008692635.1 Crocuta crocuta | reverse complement strand
AAACGACTGTAACACACTTTGCAGTGTGTACCATTTCATTTAAACTCCTCAGCAATCCCGGGGAGCATGGGTGGCTCAGTCCATGGAGCGTCTGACTCTTGATTTTGGCTTAGGTTCATGAGTTCAAGCCTCACATCAGCCTTTGTGCTGAAAGCATGGAGCCTGTTTGGGATTCTCTCTCTCTCTCTCTCTCTCTCTCTCTCAAAAATAAATAAGCATTAAACAAATAAAAAAAATAAAGTTCTCAGCAATCCTGTAAAGATGAGGAAATCAAGGCACTGAGGGGTTGCTAACTTGCCTGAGGTCACACAGCTAGGCAGTGGTAGACCTGGTATTGAAGGCCAGGTGATCTGACTCCAGTTAGGTTTGCCACATAAAATACAGGAAGGACACTTGAGTTAAATTTGAATTTTAGGCAAACAACAAATACTGTTTTAGTACACACTGATACTGAAAAGGACATACTTAACGCTAAAAAATATTCATTGTCTGAAATTCGAGCTTCACTGGGCATCCTGTTTTGCATTTGCTAGATCCAGCAACCCTAACTACAGTGGCTACATTTTTTTTTTTTTTTTTACAAATAGTTTATTGTCAAATTAGTTTCCACATAACACTCAGTGGCTACATTTTTAACAGTAACTTAAAACACTTCCCCATACTCTAAAGGCCTGGGAGGAAGATGTTGAGGACCACCACCTGCGCAGAATCCTAAACTCTCTCGCTCCCACTTGCAATTCTATACCTGGTAATTGAATTTTTGGAAGCCCATGACCGACCTCCCAGGAGTTATTTTTAATGGAGGGAGAGTTGGATCTCAGATCTAGCTGGGGACCTGAGCAGCCATGGGGTCCCTGAAAAGGGAGTATCAGAGGAGCAGGCTGTCACTCTGAGGGGCCAAAACCCAGAGGTCTAAGTCCCAAGGAGTTCCAGGGAGTAGAACAGTGGAAAGTATGTGCTCACTCTGGAGTACCCAAACCTGGCTTTGAGTCCTGGAACTCTAATTTATTTATTGCAGTCAGTTCAGGCTGCTGTAAAAAATACCATAGACTGGATGGGTTAAACAACAAACATTTATTTTCCTCAGTTCTGGGGGCTGGGAAATCCAAGGTCAAGGCACCAGCAGATTTGTGTCCGGTGAGAGCCCTCTTCCTGGATTATAGATGGCCATCTTCTTGCTGTGTTCCTCACCTGGTGGGGGCACAGGGAATGTGCTGAGCAAGCAAGAGCATAGAAGGAACAGATTCTCTGGTCTCTACTTATATGGGCACCAAGGCCATCATGAAGACCCTACTCTCATGACGTCATCTAAGCCCAATTACCCACCAAAGCCCTCACTTCCTAATACCATCGCATTAGGGGGTAAGGCTTCAGCATATGAATTTTGTGAGGATACAAATGACTTGGCCCATCATAAACTCTAGGCAAGCTACTTCATCTCTCCCTTTCTCCATCTACAAAATAACAATAATAGCACAAAAGGGTTGTGGAGAGTAAAGGAGTTAAGGTGTAGCACTCAGGAATTGTGACCTATTCCTACCAATTACCCTCAGACTGCTCTTCCTCACACCTTCCCTTACCCAGTGTCCTCTCCCCGCTGAGACACCAGCTTGTGACTTCTCTGGTTTCTCTCCAGATGGAGGGAGAGAGAGACCAGGCAGCTGAAGAGGGTCCAGCCTCTGGGGTCATTTCCTGTGCAGCTGCCATGCTTGGCATGTGGAAACACCTGCTCCTATTCTCTTCCCAGCCCCCATCTAGCCAGGCACGGCTCTTGAATAATTCACGAAAATACCAATACCCCATGCTATCTTCCTTGATTGAATGAGAGCTCTGGATAAGTGGTTTCTTGTCTAAACTCTGCTCTAGCTACATGGGAGATCAGCCTGGAGAAGGAGGAATGGTATGGGGTAGAGAATAAAGTAGGGATGCCCAATGGTGGAAGGAAGGGTCAAGGAATACGGCTTTATGGCAACCTTAGAGCCCCTTAGCCCCCCAAATGCTGATCTCCAACTTGGGGAGTCAGGCCGACTTGGGTTTGAGAGCCCGCTTCCCTAGCCTCTTTCCTTCTGTGCCTGTCTCCCCGTCTGTGAAGTGCACATTAAGTTCCTTTATCATAGGGTAACTGTGAGCAGAAAAATAAACTGATGTACGAGAAGCCAGTCTGTTGGTTTTGTTTTTTTTTTATACAAACCTTGCCCCAGAGGCAAGCATTATTATTGCATCTGGGCCTTTGTTTTGCCATCTGGAAAATAGACACTAGAATTCCTGCCTTCTAGGGTTGTTTTGAGGATTAATTAAGATGTCCCCTGGGCTTCTCGGGCTGTTCCCTGTGTACAGGAATCCTCTTCCAACCCTCACCCCCTCTCGCCTGCCTAATTCCTGCTCATTCATCAGGATGACTCTAAACGTTCCCTCTTCTGAGAAACCTTCCCACTGCCCCTCTACCCACTCCAAGAGTGGCTTGGGCACCCAGTCCCCTGGCTTATCGCAGCCCGTCTTGGCTCTGACTCCCTTACCATCGAGGCCTGTTTCAGTGTCTGTCTCCCCACCAGGCGGCAAACTCACTATCTTGTTCCTCATTTCCCCCTGACCAGCAAGGGGCCTGGCAGTGAGTTTGTGCTCAGTAAATGTTTGCAGAATGAGTGCAAGTGCCTGTAAACACCGACATGTTGTCCAGATATAAGGGGTTATTAGAGGGGCATCCCTTTGAAACCCGAGATTTTTCCTGTCCTTGTTGGCATCATCATGGAGGGGATTTTTTTTACAACTGGGCCTCTCTTCATCTTAGGCCTTTGCCCCTGGGAACTGGGCGGTGGGGGCTGGGATGATACTAGGGCTG
>NW_027531185.1:469373-471934 GCF_008692635.1 Crocuta crocuta | reverse complement strand
AGCCTCCCAGGTACTTGGCACTTGGCTCAGTGGGGCCCAGCAGGGAACCTGAGAAGTGAGGCATCTGTGCTCCAGCGTCTGGAGAAGTGCCTCCCCAGCGGCGACGCGACGGAAGAAATGAGCTGCCTCAGAAGACAATGGAGGGGCACTTGGAGGGCAGGGGGCTCCTTCCCACCGTGGGCTGGGGAGCCCAGCACAAGCCATCACAGGACCTTGCCATCACCCTTCCCAAGCCTTTAAGTGGCACTTCACCTGTTGCCACCGCTGCCACCACTGCTGTGACTAAGGAGAAACCACTTCCTTGGAGTGGGAAACAAAGAGAAGAGGCTGGCAAATAGGAGGGACACCCCCCCTCCCGATTTTATTGATGGCGACCCTGGCTTAGGGAGGCAAAGGGGCTTGGCCAAAGTTACACATGCAATTTACATTAGATATGAGTCAATGGTGCAGTCTGGACTGGAAACAAGGATCTCTGGACTCCAAGTTTTGTGCTCTTTCCACTATACCTTTCTCTTCCCAGGAACTGAGTGAGCTGCTGCCCAGATTGTGCTCCACCATCTGCCCACAGACACACACCACCTCTTCTGCAGTGACTCCTCACCACCATACACACTTGTCTTGAAACGGACAAACTTTGGTTTTCCAAAACATCATCCCAAAAAAGTGATGCATGAGATGCAGAGCGAGCCTAGGACCCTTCACTCATGGGCAGCAAGCATTCCAGCCTCTAGACCTTTGTTGTTGCTAGCCTCTACACCTAGAATGCTCTGCCCCCTGAATATGGCCTTCGTCTCATCATGAGGGCATCAGTTCCCATGCCATTCTTCTCAGAAGCCTTTCCTGACCACACGGTACACTCTGGCCCAACCCACCGTTTCATGTTCTGCATGAACAAGCAATCAGCTTGTTTGTTTATTGTCTTCCCCACCCTCCAGAATCAAAGCTCATTAAGGGCAAGACCATGTGTGGCTGGTTTTCTGCTATAACCCCAGCACCTAGGATAGTGCCGGGCACGTGCACATATATGCGGGTGCGTACACACACACATTGAATGAATGAATAAACGAACGACCAAACCTAGAGCAACATTTTCCTTCCAGAAAAGATGTTCAGCCTGGGCATAGAGAATACAAACTCAGGCCTAAAACTGGAAGAGCCCCTGGACTATTTCATTCATTCAACAAATACTTATTTATTACCAAGCACAGTTCTAAGCACTCGAGACACAGTAGTGAACACATCAAAGATCCCTGCCTTGAGGGAGCTCACATTCCCATGGGAGATGAAACACAATGCATGAGACAAATAAGTAAATTATAGGGCACGTTGGAAGGTGCTGAGTGTGCTCAAGGGAAAGTAGTAACCGGGGTGGGAATGCTGGGGGCTTGGGGGTGGATAGAAGAGTTATGTGTGGAAATTTAAATAGGATGTCCATTTAAGTAGAAACCTAAAGACACTGAGGGAGCCAGCTTGAGGATGGGGGATGGGAAGAAACAGCAAACACAAAAGCCCTCAGGTTGGCATGTGCCTCAATTTGACTGAAGGACAGCAGTGAGGTCTGGGTGGCTGTGTAGTGTTGGAAGAAGAAAGAAGAAAGTAGTGGCAGGTGGCACACTATCACAAGGCAGAAGTCCCTGCTGTCAGTTTTCCATCCTTGGGGAGCTAAGAACCAAGGACCTCAGAGCACTGAGAAATACCTTTCAAGGAATGTCTCAAAACCCTAACTCTTGCTTCTTTCTTGAGTTTAGGGTCCTAGCCTGGGTCAGCTCTCTAAGGTGTCAAGTTTGACCTGCCTGCAGCACATAGGACATTTTCACCAGCTTGGCTAAAGACAAAGAGGGCTGCTGGCAATAACCCTTACATTGGTGCAGCATTCTGTTGCTTGCACTGTGTTCCTTAATCTTGCCGTAGCCCTCCTGCCCATGGAAGTAGGCAGGGTGGGAGAAATTAGCCCCATTTGACAGATGGGAACAAAAAGTTGTAGAGAGTAGTGCTAGTGGTCAATGTTTACCAAGTGCTTTTCACCGAATCTTCACAAGGACTTTGGAGTCCCAGCCTCTTTTTACAGATGAGAAAACGGAGACTCTAAGAGTTGAAGTGAGATTTTCCAAGGTCACACAGCTAGGTCATGGCAGAGCTGCAGTTGAAATTCAGATATTTCTATCTCTACCATCTCATGTTTTCCATGATATCACTCTGCTCTGGGGAAACAGTAGGAGCTTAGGAAGTGAAGCACAGGATGCAGCAAGGTCATTTACACTGAGGAGTTGCTAATTAAGTCACATGGCATAAAGGAAAGAATGTGGGCTTTAGTATCAGACAGACTGAGATATGAATCTCAGAGTTGCCGTGTGACCTTGGGTGAGTTATTTCCCCTTTCTGAACCTCATTTTCTCATGCCTGAGGCTCACTGAAGGCCTCAGTGGCATCCCATGTGGGGAAGTGTCCTCTATGGTGCTTAACACACAGCAGATGCCCAATCAGTGTGGGTTCTTGTTCATAGATGTTCATTGGCAGAGGCCAGTGGCAGTGTGGCCAGCCTTGGCTACCGCCATCCCTGG
>NW_027531185.1:468642-469289 GCF_008692635.1 Crocuta crocuta | reverse complement strand
CCCCCCCCCGCCCCCTGCCCCAGACTCCTTTGCCCTCTGAAACCTTCTGGGACTAGGACAGCGGCAATGCCAATGCTCGGACAGTCCAACTCTCACCCTGGAACCCAGAAAAAAAAGGGGGAAGCATGAGTCTGCAGGTCTGAGCCCAGCTTCTCTCCCTGTGGCATTCTTCTCACCTTCCCTGTCTGTGGGCTAGCAGGAAAAACAGTTCTCCAAGCTTCTCTGCCCCTCCCCACCCCATGTAGGGGTCCCCAGGGAGGGCCCAGGGCTGGTTAATGGGGTGGAGCTGTCTTTAATCTGCTCCATAAATGTTTTCTAGATCCTCATTAGAAACCATAATGTCCTATGAATATGCTGATGAGATTTCATTTGGGGCTAAGGGAGGAAGAGTAGCTGGGATGATGTGAGATAGGATGGGGTGCTGGGCTTCACCACAAGGATCCCAGAGGAAAGGAACAGAGTGGAGCTCATGGTGTCTCCACCTAATCCTTGGCAAATTCAGAAAGATTCAGTCTTGGGCCCCATCATTTCCTCCACACAGGCCACCTGAACTAGCAGACATGCCCAATCAGTGTGGGTTCTTGTTTATAGGTGGTCATTGGGCGCGCGTGCACACACACACACACACACACACACACACACACACA
>NW_027531185.1:454928-468344 GCF_008692635.1 Crocuta crocuta | reverse complement strand
TAAGAACCAAGGACCTCAGAGCACTGAGAAATACCTTTCAAGGAATGTCTCAAAACCCTAACTCTTGCTTCTTTCTTGAGTTTAGGGTCCTAGCCTGGGTCAGCTCTCTAAGGTGTCAAGTTTGACCTGCCTGCAGCACATAGGACATTTTCACCAGCTTGGCTAAAGACAAAGAGGGCTGCTGGCAATAACCCTTACATTGGTGCAGCATTCTGTTGCTTGCACTGTGTTCCTTAATCTTGCCGTAGCCCTCCTGCCCATGGAAGTAGGCAGGGTGGGAGAAATTAGCCCCATTTGACAGATGGGAACAAAAAGTTGTAGAGAGTAGTGCTAGTGGTCAATGTTTACCAAGTGCTTTTCACCGAATCTTCACAAGGACTTTGGAGTCCCAGCCTCTTTTTACAGATGAGAAAACGGAGACTCTAAGAGTTGAAGTGAGATTTTCCAAGGTCACACAGCTAGGTCATGGCAGAGCTGCAGTTGAAATTCAGATATTTCTATCTCTACCATCTCATGTTTTCCATGATATCACTCTGCTCTGGGGAAACAGTAGGAGCTTAGGAAGTGAAGCACAGGATGCAGCAAGGTCATTTACACTGAGGAGTTGCTAATTAAGTCACATGGCATAAAGGAAAGAATGTGGGCTTTAGTATCAGACAGACTGAGATATGAATCTCAGAGTTGCCGTGTGACCTTGGGTGAGTTATTTCCCCTTTCTGAACCTCATTTTCTCATGCCTGAGGCTCACTGAAGGCCTCAGTGGCATCCCATGTGGGGAANCCCCCCCCCGCCCCCTGCCCCAGACTCCTTTGCCCTCTGAAACCTTCTGGGACTAGGACAGCGGCAATGCCAATGCTCGGACAGTCCAACTCTCACCCTGGAACCCAGAAAAAAAAGGGGGAAGCATGAGTCTGCAGGTCTGAGCCCAGCTTCTCTCCCTGTGGCATTCTTCTCACCTTCCCTGTCTGTGGGCTAGCAGGAAAAACAGTTCTCCAAGCTTCTCTGCCCCTCCCCACCCCATGTAGGGGTCCCCAGGGAGGGCCCAGGGCTGGTTAATGGGGTGGAGCTGTCTTTAATCTGCTCCATAAATGTTTTCTAGATCCTCATTAGAAACCATAATGTCCTATGAATATGCTGATGAGATTTCATTTGGGGCTAAGGGAGGAAGAGTAGCTGGGATGATGTGAGATAGGATGGGGTGCTGGGCTTCACCACAAGGATCCCAGAGGAAAGGAACAGAGTGGAGCTCATGGTGTCTCCACCTAATCCTTGGCAAATTCAGAAAGATTCAGTCTTGGGCCCCATCATTTCCTCCACACAGGCCACCTGAACTAGCAGACATGCCCAATCAGTGTGGGTTCTTGTTTATAGGTGGTCATTGGGCGCGCGTGCACACACACACACACACACACACACACACACACACACATATGCACATACTTCTCCACCCTACCCATGAGTACCACCCCAGGGCCCCACCCTGGCCACCAAGATTAGTCACCAAAACCTACACTCATTTTTCATTTGTTCCTACCATTGGCATCTAAACTGATTGTGCTGGGGCTCAGCCCCAAGTTAGGTTCCCAGCTCTACAGGCTTTGGTGAAATACAACATGGAACTTTCAGACAATGGAGGGAAGCAAGGTGTGTATGGTGGCCAGCACAGAGTCAGCCCTCAATAAATTGTGTTGCCCTTGTGCTGCTACTAGTCTAATGGGTGATGGAGGCAGTTGGGTAAGCGATTAAAATCCATTGTTGTGATGATGAAGGAGCTTGAGCATTACAAAATAAGGAGAGGCTGGGTACGTGAATGCTACTCAATAGGCATTTACAGATGTGGCCTCTGTGCCCAGGCCTTTGTGCCTGCTGTGCCCTCAGCAAGGAATGCCTCCCTATGTCTCAGCCTGTCAAAGTCCTAACACGGTTCAAGATCAGATCCCTGATTCTCCTGACTGACCCCAACGCCTGGCACCCCTTGCGGTCCTCCCCAGTGGGCCTAGATTCAGAGGTATTGGCATCTGTGCGCTATTTCCCAGAACAAGGGCGTGAGCTCTGGCTGGTGGTTCAAATGGTGTTCACTGATGGGCATCTGCACACTCTCCCACACCTCCTGTACAACATCCAGGGGCCAGTGGTTCCTCGACTCCTTACCCAACGAGAGCTTTATCCTTTCACTTCTTTCCAGGTGCCATGACTGTGACTGGCTGCTGGCTTCTGGCTCAGACCCTCGATTTTTGGCTTCTCAAAGTTATTCAGACTGGAACCCCTGATTCAGCAGCTCTGAGTGTCTAGGTTGTCCAACTGGCCTCATTTTGCAGATCCCCCTGTCTGATCCTTCTCCTATGGCTACCCCTGGGCACATCTTGGCCTGAGGTTCTTCTATTCCCCTCTGCCTTTTCTAGCAAATCTTACCCTCATGGCTCTTTGGCCTCTGTCCCCAACTGGAGCACATGTGCATGGCATTTCACATTTTGCAGGCTGCGCTCTCAACCTCGCGTTCTGTCAGCCATCTTGGCTCTGATCTCCTCAGGGTGGTCACCCATTCTTGTGTGCAAAATGTGGAAAGAGCAAGTGCAATGGGTAGCATCTAGGTCCTTCCTGATCACCACTTACTTGCTAGATGGCTTTAGGTAAGTTACTTTAGCTCTCTATACCGCAATTTCTATAAAGTGGGAACAATAATATCTCTGCCATAGAGCTTTTGGGTGGATTCATGGAGAGAGTGCATATAAAGCATTGAGCATAGTGTCTAGCACATAGGAACTGCCAAATAAATGCCGGCTATTATTCCCCAACCCCCTCAGAGGTTCACACAGGATATCTCCAAGTCCACACAGTTACTGGCCCTCCTCCAGGCTTTTTCTCTGGCCCCAGTTCATCTAATTTTACCTGCCCAAATTGTGTCTTTGGAATCAGACAGAACTGGCTTCACTCTTCATTTTACCACTTAATTCAGTGAGTATTTCTTTGAGCTTTAGTTTCTTTATCTATAAAGCGGGACTCTGAATCCCTACCTCTACAGGTCGATGTGAGGATCCAGATGAGATCATGATCATCAAAGTGCCTATCACAATACTTGTCACCTAGTAAGAATTTGTCTTGCTACATCCATAGAGCTCAGGTATGGGCTAGTTTGGCTTAGACCTGAGGGTGATGGGTACAAAAGGAGGAGAATGGCGGGGGAAACTGACATAAATGGCAAGGAAGCACTGACAAGGGTTGCCAAACACCAAAGCAGTGCCTGAAGGGCGTAGCAAGCTTAGATATGAGGCAGGCAGTGGGCACTGACAGTAGTGCTGATCTGACTCCAGCCAAAGCAATAATGTAAAGTCTTGCAGACTACAAAGGCCTGGTTATTCTCAGCAGGACTCGGGGAAGTTTCCTGAAGAACTTAAGCCTCTAAGAAGGAACATGAAGAGAGAGACTGGTTGGGAAGTGATCCCTTTGGGTGGCAATGGGGAGACAGGGGTTGAGAAGCGTGACAACACTCTAATTACCCAGACGTGGGGTGGTAGTCTGGGGGACAAGGGTCAAAGAGATTTCAAAGGCCAGTCCCTCTCTGTGACTAAGACCTACCTGAAGAGTTTTGTGGTTCCTGATCTCTCTCTGGATGGACCTGAGTGGATCTTCCCTGGATGGGGCTTGAGACATGGCAGGGTCTGAGACTGGAGTAAGGGGAAAACAGGGAACCACAGCCTGTTTGATGTGAAATATCCCCGATCTTCAGCCTCCCGGATGTCAGAGCAAGGAAAGACAGGGGTAGGGGGCAGGAACAAGGGGGAGACCTGAACACTAGGCAGCTTTGGGAGGGCTCTAGGAACATACGGGCAGCCTCAAGGGTGAAGGTCCAGGGTTCGTAGCCAGGGGCCAGTCGTGGAGGTTCTCCAGAGCTCAGCTGGTCTATGAGGAGTTGCTTAGATCAGGAAGTCATCGACCTGAAAACATTAAGCACTTACTACGCATCAGACACCAGGGCTGGGAAAACAGAGGTGAATTCCCCAGGCCTTGCCTTCTGACAGGTAGGTCATGGACAGGATGAGGGATAGGGCTGGGGCATAGAGCTTTATCCCAGCTCTGCCGCTGCTTTGCACAATACAGCCTTCTGCCTCTCTGAGCCTCAGCTCCCTCATCTGTGCAATGGAGAAAGTGGGGGAATAGACGCCTTATGAGGACCTATGAGTCTGAGTTGGTGAAGGGGTCTCAGTGGTCATGACAAGGAATGAGCAGCGCCCAGGGTCTCAAAGCAGACAGGGCTGGGAAGTCCTTTCTGATCCTAGAATGTGCCTGCTGCCTTTCAGGCTCCCTGGCCCTCTCACATCTCCCAGGGAGTCCCTTCGAACTGGATTCCGTGGGGCCGAGACCATATGCAACACCCCGCCCCCTGCCTTCTCACCTTCCCTGCCATGTAGTGTGGGCTTTCTAGACATCTGCTTGCCCACCAGGCCCAAAGCATTTAAGTTGTGGACTGCAGAGGAGCAGCCATGGAGGAATGATGTGGCTCTTTCACTTATAGGCCCCAGAACCTCTCTGGTGACCATAGAGGCTAATTAGCAGAGAACAAAATACTTCCTGCCCTGGGCCCTTGCCTACCACTGCCTGCATCTGCTCAAAGCTTAATGGTCATTTGAGCTGTCTCTGGGGATACAGAATGAGGTTTCCATGGACTGTCTGGCTCCAGGAAGCAGCCTGGGTCCTGAGGAAGGCTAGTAGAGGAGAAGCAAGGTGCCTGTGGCTGCTGGGGAAGCCCAATATGGCAGGAATACAGTATACTCGGTGCCAAAGGCCAGCATCCGGAGCTGTTCCTGGTGCTTGCCTGGAAACTGGTGCTCCCCAGGGTCTCCTCTGAACCACTACAAGGCCTCAGCTGGGTCTAAGCTGGTAGTGGGCAGGGCAGAGTAGTTGGCAGGGAATGAGCCCTGAGGACATCTTCTTAGTTTAGGAAGCTACTGGGGCCTAGACTCCTGACCGGGCTCTGTGTTCTTGAAGGTAGGATGTGATTACAGGCCTTCAACCCAAACTTGCTAGGCTGGTCTGGAAAATGGGTTTGTCTGTCTGTGTGCTGTGGGGAAAATGCTCAGCTGAAAGGGAGAGGAGCTAGATTGTGGCCACTGATGTGCTGTTTTGGAGTGAGGCACCCCTGTGCCTCGGTTTCCTCATCCGTCAAATGAGAATTGCTACCCTCCTTACCGAGTCAGCTGTCACTGCTTGTAAAAGTGTCCTCATAGAACTCAGATAGGCGGAAAGGCTGGAATGGAGCAGGGAGGGAGGAGAGAAGCTGACTCTAGAAAAGGCATAATCACTTCCTTAGAGGGGTCTCCACTGATGGCCCTCTCCCCCCCTCAATTCGAAACCCACCCCTGACACTTATTAGTTGTGTGGCCTTAGGCAAGTCCCTCAACCCTTCTGCACCTCAGTAAACCAGGCGTTAGGTGAACCTTACTTACTCTTAAGATCACGGGTATAAATGAGGTAAACTTTGTTTTTTGTTTTTTGTTTTTTTAAATGAGGTAAACTTTGTAAAGCACCTGGCAGTACTCAGACAGATCTAGGGTGAGGGAGAGGGAGGATTGGGAGCATTGTCCTGTGCAGGAAATGCCTGAAGGAGTCCTCAAACTCAGCTACCACCCACCGGCTGCCTGTCCCAGGCTCCACCCCTCCCCCATGAATAATGAACTGGTATTGATCCCCTGGCCGGGAAATTCCCTGTGACCTGTGATAAAAATACACCCAGTCTGCAAGTCTGGAGCTCAAGATAGGTTTTCAGCAGCTAGGGCTGAGCTCATTTGCGCTCCCCACCCAGCCTGCTGCATCAGGAGGGAGAGCTCAGTTGCACAAGGCATCAGAGACTGAGCTCTAATCAGGGCCCGCTGTCCTCTCAACTCCATGGCCAGGGACACAGGGATCAAAGGAGCAGGGTCACCTTTGGCAGGAACACCCCATAGTCGGGCTCCTGGAAGGGGACATAGAGCACAGGTCTGGGTTTAAATCCTGCCTCCACCACTTCAGGCAAGTGCCTCAGTTTCACCAACTATAAAATGGATATGGTCATTCCTTCCTCACAGAATTAGTCTTAGATTCAAAACAAGTTTAGGTAAAGTGCCTGCCAAAAGGAAACAATTAATGGCAGCTCAGGCTTTCCAATTCTCTGCCCTGTCCCCATGTCCTTGTTGTGAAACTCAGGACAGGTTCACAGAGGTATGAACCTAAGTGACTCATTTTTAAAAATAAGATCCTTATGGAGATATAATTCCCAAATCATCAAAGTCACTTTTTGAAAGTGCACAAGTCAGTAGATTTTCGTATATTCAGAATTATGCAATCATCACCATTATCTGATTTCAGAGCATTTTCATCAAGCCCAAAAGAAACGTTATACCTCTTAGCAGTAACTCCCAATTCCCACCTTCCCCACCCTATGCTTCTGACAACCACTAATTTATTTTCTATCTCTATGGATTTGCCTTTTCTGGAAAGTTAATACAAATGGGATCACATGATATGTGACATTTTGTTTCTGATTTCTTCCACTTAACCTAATGTTTTCAAGCTTCATCCAGGTTGTAGCATCTAACAGTACTCTGTTCCTTTTCCTGGCTGAGTAATGTTACATCATATGGATAAAACACATTTTGTTTATCCATTCATCAGTTGATGCACATTTAGGTTTTTTTTCCCCACTTTTAGGCTATTCTTAATAAAGCTTCTATGAACCTTCATGCACATGTTTTTCTGCGGCCATATGTTTTCATTTTTGTTAGGGATGTACATAAGAGTAGAATTGTTCAATCATATAGTTACTCTTATGCTTAACTTTTTGAGGAACTGCCAGGTTATTTTCTAGAGCAGCTATACCATTTTCCATTTCCATCAGTAGTGTGCTCCACTTTCTCTGCATCCCTGCCAACACTTGCCGTCAGTTGTCTTTTTGATTATAACCATCCTAGTATGTGTGAACTGGTACCTCATTGTGATTTTGATGTACATTTCTCTGATGGCCAATAATATTGAGGATCTTTTTATGTGTTCTTGGCCAGTTGTCTGTCTTCCTTAGAAAGTGTCTATTCAGATCATTTTCCAATTTTTAATTGAATTGTTTGTGTTTTTATTGTTGAGATGAAAGAGTTCTTTACTCTCAATAAGTCCTTTATCAGATATATGATTGGCAAATATTTTCTCCCATGTTGTGTTGTGTTTTTATTGTTTCATTTTACTGATGGTATCCTTTGAAGCACAAAAATTTTTAGTTTCGATGAGTCCAATTTATCTATTCTTTTTTTGTCACTTGTGTTTTTGGTGTCACATGGAAGAAACCATAAGAACTGGGAGTGCCTGGGTGGCTCTGTCGGTAGAGTGTCCAACTCTTGATTTTGCCTCAGTTCATGATCCCAGGGTTCCGGGATCAAGTCACACTCCCTGTGAAGCCTGTCTGGGGTTTTCTCTCTCTCTACCTCTGTCCTTCTCTCCCATTCATGTGCTAGTTCTCTAAAATAAAAGAAAAAAGAAAGAAAAAAGAAACCATAAGAACATAATTCAAAGTCACTGTTTTCTTCTAAGAGTTTTATACCTTTAGCTCTTACATCTAATGCATTTTGGATTAATTTTTGAATATGGTGTGAGGTAGTGGTCCAACTTCATTCTTTTTCCTGAAGATACTCAGTTTTCCCACCTCTATTTGTTGAAAAGATGAGCCTTTCCTAACTGAATTGTCTTTGGCACTCTTGTTAAAAATCAGTTGAAACTGTCTCTATTCACAGAGGACATAGCCCTATATACAGAAAATCCCAANTTTAATAGAAGTGGTGAAAGCAGACATCCTTGTCTTGTTTCTGACCTTAAAATGTAGTATCCAGATTTTCGCCATGAAGTATGATGTTGGCTGTGGACTTAGGGTAGAAGCTCTTGAATAGGTCAAGGAAGTTTCCTTTTGTCCTAGTTTAGTGTTTTATTATGAAACCTTGTTGGATTTTTGGCAAAAGCTATTTCTGTGTTCTTTGAGATTATTTCACTTTATTTGTCTTTTATTCTATTAATATGGTGTACATTGACTGATCTGTAGGTGTTAAGGCAATTTTGAATTCCTGGGACAAATTCCACTTGGGAAAGGTGGATAAACCTTTTTAATAAGCTGCTGGATTCAGTTATTAGTATTTTGTTGAATATCTTGGGGCCTATATTCCTTGGCCTGTAGTTTTCATGTAATGTTTTTAGTTTGGGTATCAAGTTAATATTTGCCTTATAGAATGAGTTGAGAAGTGTTCCCTACTCTTCTATTTTGTAGAAGACCTTGTGAAGAATTAGTATTAATTTTTCTTCAAAGTTTTGGNCAGCTTTTCTCTGTGGGATTTTTAAAAAGTTTTTATTTTAATTCCTGTATAGTTAACATACAAGGTGATAGTACTTTCAGGTGTACAATATAGTGATTCAACAATTCCATACATCACTGGGTGCTCATCATCACAAGTGCACTCCTTAATCCCCATCACCTGTTTCAGTCATGCCCCCACCATATCTTCCCTCCAGTAACCATCAGTTCTTTATAATCAAGAGTCTGATTCTTGGTTTGCTTCTCTCTCTCTCTCTCTCTCTCTCTCTCTCTCTCTCTCTCTCTCTCCTCCTCCTCCTCCTCCTCCTCCTCTCCTCTCCTCTCCTCTTATTTTTGCCTTTTACTCATTTGTTTTATTTCTTAAATTCCACATATGACTGAAATCATATCGTATTTGTCTTTCTTTGACTGACTTATTTCACTTAGCTTTATACTCTCTAGTTCCATCCATATCATTGCAAATGGCAAGATTTCATTCTTTTTATGGCTGAGTCAGGTTTGATTGTATATCTATAAAACATCATCTTTATCTATTCATCTATTGAGGGATACTTGGGCTGCTTCCATAATTTGGGTGTGGTAAATAATGCTGCTATTAACATAGGGCTGTATATATCCCTTTGAAGTAGTGTTTTTGTATTCTTTGGGAAATTATCCAGTAGTGTCATTCCTGGATCATAGAGTAGTTCCATTTCTAACTTTTTGAGGAACCTCCATACTGGTTTCCACGGTGGCTGCACCAGTTTGCATTCCCACCAGCAGTGCAAGAGGTTCTGCTTTCTCCACATCCTTGCCAACATTTGTTGTTTCTTGTATTGTTGCTTTTAGTCATTCTGACAAGTGTGAGGTGGTATCTCATTGCAGTTTTGATTTGTATTTCCCTGATGGTGAGTGATGTGGAGCATCTTTTCATGTGTCTGTTGGCCATCTGTAAGTCTTTGGAAAAACATCTATTCATGCCTTCTGCCCATTTTTAATTGAATTGTTTTTTGAGTGTGCTGAGTTATATAAGTTCTTTATAAATTTTGGCTACTAGTCCTTTATTGGATACATCATTTGCACATATCTTCTCCCATTCCATAGGATGCCTTTTAGTTTTGTTGATTGTTTCCTTCTTTGTGCAAAAGCTTTTTATTTTGATGTAGTCCCAACAGTTTATTTTCGCTTTTGTTTTCCTTGCCTCAGGGAATCTATATAGAAAAAAGTTGCTATGGCTAATGTCAGAGAAGTTACTTCCTGTACTGTCTCCAGGGATTTTTATGGTTTCAGGCTTCATATTTTAGTCCATTTTGAATTTATTTTTGTGTATGGTGTAAGAAAGTGATCCTGTTTCATTCTTTCGCATGTTGCTCTCCAGTTTTCCAATGCCATTTGTTGAAAAGACTGTCTTTTTTGCCATTGGATATTCTTTCCTGCTTTGTTGAAGATTAATTGACCATATACTTATGGTTAATTTCTGGATTTTCGTACTCTGTTCCATTGATCTATGTGTCTATTATTGTTCCAGTACAATACTGTTTTGATCACTATAGCTTTGTAATGTAACTTGAAGTCCAGAATTGTGATGTCTCCAGCTTTGCTTTTCTTTTTCAAGATTGCTTTGGCTCTTCAGGGTCTTCTGTGGTTCTCTATAAATTTTAAGATTGTTTGTTCTAGTTCTGTGAAAAATGCTATTGCTGTTTTGATAGGGATTGCATTGAGTGTGTAGATTGCACTGGGGAGTGTAGACATGTCAACAATATTTGTTCTTCCAATCCATGAACGTGGAATGTCTTTCCATTTCTTTGTGTCCTCTTCAATTTTTTTCCCCAGTGTCTTATAGTTTTCAGAGTACAGGTCTTTCACCTCTTTGGTTAAGCTTATTCCTAGGTACCCTATTATTTTTGGTGTAATTATAAATGGAATTGTTGTCTTATTTTCTCTTTCTGCTGCTTCATTATTGGTGTATAGAAATGCAATGAATTTCTGTACATTGATTTTTTTATCCTGCCACTTTAATGAATTCATGTATCTTTTTTAGCAGTTTTTTTGGTGAAGTCTTTCAGGTTTTCTAGATAGAATATCATGTCATTTGCAAACAGTGAATGTTTTACTTCTTCCTTACTGATTTCAATGCCTTTTATTTCTTTTCACGTCAGGTTGCTGTGGCTAAGACTTCCAGCACCGTGTTGAATCAAAGTGGTGAGAGTCGACATCCTTATCTTGTTCCTGACTTTAGGGGTAAGCTTTCAGGTTTTTTCCATTAAGGATGATGTTAGCTGTGGGTTTTTCATATATGGCCTTTATTATGTTGAGGTATGTTTCTCTGTGGGATTTTTTTTTATTACAAGTTCAGTCTCTTTACTTGTTATAGTCTATTCAAATGTTTTTATATTTTCTGCATCAATTTCAATGTTTCTCTCTGGAAATCTGTTTATTTCATCTAGTTTATTTCATTTATTGGCTGGCAATTGTTCATAGTATTTTTTATTTCTGCCCTACTTTCATTTCTCATTTTAGTAATTTGAGTCTATTTTTTTTTCTTGATCAGCCTATTTAATGATTTGTCAATTATGTTGATATTTTTATAGAACCAACTCTTAATTTTGTTGATTTTCTCTATTGTTTTTCTATTCTTTATTTGGTTAGTTTTTACTCTAATCTTTATTATTTCCCTTCTTTTCCTGTTGGAGGATTAGTTTGCTTTACTTTTTCTATTTTTTTAAGGTAGAAGTTTAGGAAATTGCTTGAAATCTTCCTTCTTTTTAAAATATAGGCACTTATAGCTATAAAACATCCCTCTGAGTAGTGCTTTAGCTGCATCCCTTAAGATTTGGTATGTTTTCATCTGTTTTCATTCATCTCAATGTGTTTTCTTATTTCCCTTATTATTCCTTCTTTAACCCATTATTTAAGATTGCACTGCTTAATTTATACATATTTGCAAATTTCCCAAATGTTCTTGTTTCACTGACTTTTAATTTATTTTAATTTTGAGTGGAGGACCCACTTTGTATTATTTTAATCTTTTTGAATTTACTGAGGCTTATTTTATGTCCTAACATGTGGTCTATCCTGGATAATGTTCCATGTGCATTTAAGAAGAGTATATATGCATTTATTTATTATTGAGAGACAGAAAGAGACAGAGCATGAGTGGGGGAGGGGCAGAGAGAGGAGGAGACACAGAATCTGAAGCAGGCTCCAGGCTCTGAGCTGTCAGCACAGACCCCAACACAGGGCTTGAACTCACAAACTGTGAGATCATGACCTGAGCCAAAATCAGATGCTTAACGGATTGAGCCACCCAGGCGCCCCTATGCAGCTGTTTTTGAGTAGAATGTTCTATATAGATATCTGTTAGGTTGGTTGACAGTGTTATTCAAGTCTTTTATGTCCTTGTTGATTGTCTGACTAGTTGTTCTATCCATGATTGAAAGTGAGGCATTGAAGTCTTCAACAATTATTGCTGAACTTTTATTTCTTCCCTCAAGTTTGTCAGTGTTTGCTTCATAGAATTTGGAACTTTTTTTGTTAGGTACATATAAATTTACATTTTTTATATGTTTCTAATGGATTAACCATTTTTTCTTTATTATTAATTCATAATTAATCATTAATATATACATTAAGTATTAATGGTAGTTTATTAATAATTAACTTTTAACATCCATTATTATTTTTCTAGTAACAATTTTGTCTTAAAATCTATTTTGTTGATATTAGTATAGATACTCTAACTTTCTTTTGGTTATTGTTTACATATCTTTTTCCATCTTTTTATTCCCAAACAAGTTGTGTCTTTAAATCTAAAATATGTCCCTTCTAGAGANTTTTATCTTTATTATTAATTCATAATTTATCATTAATATATCCATTAAGTATTAATGGTAGTTTATTAATAATTAACTTTTAACATCCATTATTATTTTTCTAGTAACAATTTTGTCTTAAAATCTATTTTGTTGATATTAGTATAGATACTCTAACTTTCTTTTGGTTATTGTTTACATATCTTTTTCCATCTTTTTATTCCCAAACAAGTTGTGTCTTTAAATCTAAAATATGTCCCTTCTAGAGAATGTGTAGTTGTCATGGATCTTACAATCGATTCTGCATTTTGATTGGGATATTTAATACTTTTACATTTAAAGCAATTGCTAGTAAGATTGGAATTATAATACCTGCTATTTTGCTATTAGTTCTCTATATATCCTATGTATTTTTTGTTCCTCAATTCTTCCATTATTGCCCATTTTTGTGTTAGATATTTTAGTGTGCCATTTTACTTCTCTTGTCATTTGTATTACCATATATTTTTTACATTTTTGTTTTGTTCCTTAGGAGCTGTCATGGATATTTTTTTAATGTTGATTTATTTTTAGAGAGAGAGAACATGTGTACATGTGTGTGAGTAGGTAAGAGGCAGACGGGGGATGGGGAGGGAGAATCCCAAGCAGGTTCCACACTGTCAGTGCAGAGCTTGCTGCGGGGCTTGATCCCATGACTGTGAGATCATGACTTGAGCTGACATCAAGAGTAAGAAGCTCAACCAACTGAGCCACCCAGTGACCCTGAAATGGATATTATAATTAAGATCTTAATTTATTTTTTTTTAATTTTTTTAATGTTTTATTTATTTCTAGGAGAGAGAGAGAGAGAGGGAAAGAGAGAGAGACAGCGTGAGCAGAGAAGGGTCAGAGAGAGAGAGAGTCACAGACTCTGAAACAGGCTCCAGGCTCTGAGCTGGCAGTCAGCACAGAGCCCGTCGCGGGGCTCGAACCCACGAACCGCAAGATCATGACCTAAGCGAAAGTCGGACGCTTAACCGACTAAGCCACCCAGGAGCCCCATTAAGATCTTAATTTAAAGCAATCGGTCTGGATTAATACTATCTTAATATCGATGTATTCAAACATTTTGCTGCCATATAGCTTAATTCCATTTCCTCTCATTTCTGCTGTTATTGTCATACAAATTTCATCGTTATATATTATAAGCCCATTAACACAATTTTATTATGCCACCGTCTCTTAAGTCAGAAGAAAAACATTACAAACAAAAAATACATTTGTGCTGTCTTTTATATACCTACGTAGTTACCTTTAACAATA
>NW_027531185.1:440769-454876 GCF_008692635.1 Crocuta crocuta | reverse complement strand
ACCCTCTATAGTCTTTTCCTTTGAGTCTGAAGAACTCCCTTTAGTATTTCTTTTAGGGCAGGTGTGGCGATGAAATATCATTAGGTAAGGCTAGCCATGAAATATCTGCTTTTTAAATCTTTGAGTACCTTAATTTCTCGTTCATTTTTGAAGGATAGCTTCACTGGACAGAAAATTCTTGCTTGACAAACTTTTTCTTTGAGCACTTTGATCATGTCATCTTACTGTCTTTTGGCCTCTGATTTCTGATGAGAAGTTAGGTTCTCATCATCTCATTAATCTTATTCCTGATCACATGCATATGATTTTTCTATTCCTTCTTTCAAAAGAAAAAGCTTACTCTCCTTGTCTTTTATTTTATCAACTGATTATAACATGTCTATTGTGGATCTCACTGCATTTATCTTATTTGAAGTAAATTGAACTATTTCTATATGTAGATTGGTGCAGTTGGGTTTTTAAAATCAAATTTAGGACTTTTGGGACATTTTTTTCTCCAAGTATTCTTTCTACCCTTTTGTCTCTTTCTTCTTAAACTACCATTATGTATATGTTTGTACACTTGATACTGCCCTATGTGTCTCCAAGGCTCTGTTCATTTTGCTTCATTGTTTTTCCTTTTTACTCTTCAGACCAGAAAATCTCAGTCAAGTTAGTTTGCTGATTTACCATTTTAACCATTCTTGTGGTAGCAAGTATAAATTTATTACACATATTTTTAAATTAAAATTTGTTTTTATTGTAGTAAAATATAAACATCATAAAATTTACTTTTTTTTCACTCAAAAAATAAAGAATAGGGGCGCCTGGGTGGCTCAGTCGGTCAAGCGTCCAACTTCGACCCAGGTCATGATCCCAAGCTTGTGGGACTGAGCCCCACATCCGGCTCTGCGCTGACAGCTAGCTCAGAGCCTGGAGCCTGCCTCAGATTCTGTACCTCCCTCGCTCTCTGACCCTCCCCCCCCCTCAGAAATAAACAAAAACCATTTAAAAAAATTTTTTTAATAAGGAATAAAGGGGAGACAGAAAAATCAAAAGGAGAAACAGTGATGATTTTAACCATTTTAAGTATACATGTAACTGGCATTAATGATATTCACATTGCTGTGAACCACACCACTATCCATTTCCAAAATTGTTTTTATCTTCTGAAACTGAAACTCTACCCATTAAACAATAACTCTCCATTCCTTCCACTTTTCAGTTCTGCTGACAACCAACATTCTATTTTTTGTCTCTAGAATTTGATTACTCTATGTATCTCATATTAAATGGAATCATACAATGTTTATCCTTTTGTGTCTGGCTTATTTCATTTAGCATAATATCTTCAATGCTCATCTATGCTATAGCATGTGTCAGAATTTCCTTCCTTTTAAAAGCTGAATAGTATTCTATTGTTTGTACATTTTGTTTGTCCATTCATCCACTGATGGCATTTAGGTTGTTTCCCTTTGGGTTATTTTGAATAATGAAGCCATGAATATGAGTGTGCAAATATCTGTTTGAATCCCTGCTTTCAATTCTTTGGGGTATATACTCAGGGAAGTGGAATTGCTGGATCATATGGTAAATCAATTTTTTAAATTTTTTGTCATACTCCTTTTCAGCAGCAGCTGTACCATTTTATATTTCTACTAGCAGTGCACAAGAGCTCTTTTCATCCTGGTCAACACTTACTGTTTTGTTTTGGTTTCTTCCTCTCCTTTCTTTCTTTCTTTCTTGCTTGCTTTCATTCTTTCTTTCTCTCTCTCTCCTCTCTCTCTCTCTCTGTCTCTGTCTCTCTCTCTGTCTCTCTCTCTCTTTCATACTAGCTACCCTAATGGGCATGAAGTGGTGTCTCATTGTGGTTTTGATTTACATTTCTTTAATGATTAATGATGTTGAGCATCTTTTCATGTGTTTTTATTGATCATTTGTATATCTTCTTAGCAGAAATGTTGGTTCATGTCCTTTGCCCATTTTTTAATTGGGTTATTTGGGGGGGTTTTGTTGTTGAGTTGTAGGAGTTCTTCATATACTCTGGATCCCTTATCATATATGTGATTTGCAAATATGCTTTCCCATTCCACGGATGGCCTTTTTATTCTGTTGATAGTGTCCTTTAACGCACAGAAGTTTTTAATTTTGCAACCCAATTTATCTATTTTCCTTTTGTTGCCTGTTCCTTTGGTGTCAATCCAGGGCCTCGAAGATTTTCTTCCATGTTTTCTTCTAACAGCTTTAAAGTTTTAGCTCCTATATTCAGGTCTATCATCAATTTTGAGTTCATTTTTGTGTATGGTGTGAGGTAAGGGCCCACCTTCATACTTTGGCATGTGGATATCCAGTCTTTTCAACACTGTTTATTGAAAAGACTATCCTTTCCCTATTGAATGGTTTTCATATCCTTGTCAAAAATTATCTGTCCCTATACACAAAGGTTTACTTCAGGGCTTTCTATTCTATCCCATTGGTCTATATGTTTGTCCTTATGTCAGTATCCTTCTGTTCTCATTGCTGTAGTTTTGTAGTAAGTTATGAAATCAGAAAGTGTAAAGTACCCCAACTGTGTTCTTTCTGAAGAGTGTTCAGGCTCCCTTAAGATTGCATATGAATTTTAAAATTATTTTCCTATTCCTGCAAAAAAAATACTGTTGGGATTTTGATAAGGATTGTAGTAAATCTGTAGATCTCTTAGAATATTGTCATGTTAGTGATATTAAGTCTTTCAATCTATGAACATGGGATGTCTTTTCACTTTATGTGTCTTCTTTCATTTACTTCAGCAGTATTTTGTAGTTTTCAGTGTACAAGTCTTTTGACACTTTTGTTAAGCTTATTCCTAAGTATTTTCTCTTTTTTGAATGTATTGTAATTTGAATTGTTCTCTTAATTTTCTTTTTAATTATTCATTGTTAAAGTATGGACATATAATTGATCTTTTTGTATTGAGCTTATATCCTGAAGCTTTGCTGAATTTGTTTTTTAGTTCTAACAGTGTTTTGTGTAATCCTTAGGGTTTTCTACATGTAAGATCATGTCATTTAGAAACAGAGATAATTTAACTTTTTGCTTTCCAATTTAGATGCCCTTTAATTGTTTAGACATGGTTTCCTCCATTTAAAAAAAAAAATCATATATTTGGGGCACCTGGGTGGCTCAGCTGGTTAAGCATCTGACTGCCTCAGGTCATAATCTCACAGTTTGTGAGTTGAGTTCCAAGTCCAGCTCTGCGCTGACAGCTTGAGCTAGGATCTCGGAGCTCAGAGATTGCTTCAAATTCTGTGTCTCACTCTCTCTCTATCTCATCCAGCTCGCACTCTGTCTCTCAATCTCTCTCAAACACAAATAAACATTTTAAAAAATCATATATTTGACCAACCTACTCAGCAACCTTGTTATAATTGCTTATTTGTTTCAGGAGTTTTTGTTGATTCTTTAGGATTTTTTACATAGACAATCGGTCATCTATGAACAAAGATATTTTTATTTCTTTGTTTCCAATATATATACTTTTTTTGTCTTTTTGCATTAGCTAAGCCCACTAGTAAAATGTTGACTAGAAGTGATGAGAGCAGGCATCCTTGCCTTTTCCTGATGTTAGTGAGAAAGCACCTAGTTTCTCACCATCAATTATGATGCTAACTACGTTTTTTAGATGTTTTTTATCAAGAGAATTTTTATTGTGAATTAGTAATGTTCTTTTCCCCTATATACTGATATAATCATATATTTTTATTCCTTACCGTGTTGATGTGATGCATTACAATAGTTGATTTTTGATGAATATTATTTGTAATAGTTGATTTAAAGTGTATGGAAACCAACTTGACAATAAACTATTTAAGAAAAAAATTAAAAATAAAGTGTTTTTCTAGTAAATTCCATCTCTGTGCTTCCTCAGGGACAGTTTTTATTGATATTTTTCCTGTGTCTGGTCCATACTTTTTTTGTATGTCTCATATTTTTTTGTTGAAAACTAATCATTTAAAAGAATATAATATGACAACTCTAAAAATTAGTTTCTTCCCCTCCCCAGGATCTGTTTTTGTTACTGCTTGCTTTAGTTTTTCTTAACTAATTCTATAAAGTATATTCTCTGTTGCATGTGGCTATTGAAATATATGCTTGGTTAGCTTAGTGGTTAGCTAATAATTGGACAGAGATTTCCTTAAATGCCTTGAATCAATCAATAACCGTCCACCTTCTGATAAGACGGTGTGTGTGTGTGTGTGTGTGTGTGTGTGTGTGTTAAGGCACTGAGATTTTGGAATGGTTTGGCAGCCTAGGCTGACCTATCCTAACTTGTGCACCTTCTGAGTCTCTGAGCCATCCAGTGCAAATTCATCTGCCCTTGTCTTTGTTTAGTATCCTTGGATTTGTACTATAACACTTATGATAGGCNTGTTAAGGCACTACTTCAATACTCCATCAGTTTACAACTCTACCTTAGCCATCTCTTTCTACTTCTGCGAAGCCCCAATGTCAGATAGACGTGAAAGCATAGGGCTTTTTCAGGTTTATTTGGTGCACGAACACAACCCTGCATATGCAAGTAGCCTCCTAGATCCCTGGAATAGGATATGTCAGAGCATGTCAAAGCCTGCATGAACTTCTCATTCCCCAGATTTTCCTTTCAAGTTTTTTTTAAAATGTTTATTCATCTTTGAGAGAGAGAGACAGACAGACTCTGAACGGGGGAGGGGCAGAGAGAGAGGGAGACACAGAATCCAAAGCAGGCTCAAGGCTCTGAGCTGTTAGCACAGAGCCTGATGTGGGGTTCAAACTAATGAAGTATGAAAATCATGACCTGAGCTGAAGTCGGACGCTTAACCGACTGAGTCACCAGGTGCCCCTCAAGTTTTTTTAACCAGACAGTCTCTTAATTGCTCCAATTGGTACTGCTGCTGTGATAATAAACAATTGTTTTGGTTGCTTTAAACAAATGCTCAGGGCATAGGACTTTCTCTCTGAGTGAACTCTGAGCCAGGTCAAATAAAAGCTCTGTGAAAGATGCTTTTCCAAGGAGCAGCTAGACAGTTTCAGTGATGACAATTCTCTGGAAATTGGGCTTTCTGAGGATCTCCAAACCCGGTCTGTCCCCTCTGGTTGCTGCTAGACTGCTGGTTTTCAAGGCATCTGGAAAGAAATAGATGGAAATAGGGCAAGTCCAAACCTTACAAAACTTGCTGTTCTTGCCAACAATCAACAGGATGTTTGGGTTTTTTTTGTGTTTTTGTTTTTGGTTTTGTTTTTGAAATTATGCTCCTTAGATTGTAGCAAACTTTTGGTTAGCTTCTAGAGTCCTGGAAAAGTTGATTTTGACCATTTGCAACTAGAGTTCGTATTACTTTTAGGAAAGAGAAGTTTTTTGGAGGTCCTTACTCCATCATTCCAGATGACCTGCTCTGGTTGACTCTTGTAGGATAGACAGACATCTATGAACAAAGCAGGGGGAAAGCTCTAAACATAAGCATGTGCAAAAGATGGAGATGTGAAAGTTTGTGGCTTATTTCAAACTGACAAATGGACCTGAGTGACTGGACCGTATGAGAGGTGAGGAAGGTGTATATTATTCAAGATTCAGTTTTTGCAAATAACTAAAACCCAGCTCAATCAGGCTTCAGTGCTTTTTTTCTAAAGAAAAATGTTAATCAGTTTACAAAATAAATAAGTTTGTCAGTAGGTCGAGATTTAGACACAGCAGAATGTAAAGCTTCATTTAATCATTAAGACTCATTCTTTCTGCTCTCCTTCTCTCAGTTCCACTCTCTTATGTATTGGTGCAATCCTTTGGTCCATTCTCCATTTATGATTATAAGACGGCGGCCGACAGTTTCAAGACGGCAGCCGACAGTTTCAAGTTAACATCCTCAAAGCTCCAAATTCAATGTGAAGAGAAATGATCTCTTCCTAACAATTCTGTCAAAGGTCCCAGAACTAAGTCTCATTGTGCCCATCCCTAAACTAATTTTCGTGGCCAGGGGAGTTGGAGCCAGGCCTGAATCATGTGCCTTTCCTTTGAGACAAGTGTGGTGTCATTCCCTAACTGAACCACAGAGACCACGCATGGAAGAAAGGTAGTTCCTTAAAGAACATATAGATTATCTTAACAGAAGTTGAATAATAAGTACTAATAAGGCCAAACCGAATAAACATATCCCCTAGGAGGGATAGTAGAAAGTGAGACTAGGAAGTCTCTAGAGAGATCGTCTCATCTCAGGCATCATCCCACAGACCTGACAAACCACTCAACAAGCACTGGTTGAGGACCAGCTCTGTGCTGGGGTCTGTGTAGAGTACTGGGATACCAACCCTCAAGGAGGTTCCAGTCCAGTTTTAGATTGTCTCAACCGACAACTTCCTTGTTGACACTTAACCAAGAGATAATTTCATCTGGGGCACTTGGGTGGCTCAGTTGGCTAAGCATCCGACTTCACCTCAAGTCATGATCTCGCAGTCCATGGGTTCAAGGCTCGCATCAGGTTCTGTGCTGACAGCTCAGAGCCTGGAGCCTGCTTTGGATTCTGTGTATCCATCTCTCTCTTCACTTCCCCCCCTCGTGCTCTGTCTCTGTCTTTCAAAAATAAATAAACGTTAAAAAATTTTTGTTAATGAAATAACTTCATCCAAATCTTTAACTGCTCTGCCTAGAAAATTGGTACTCAGAGAGAGCTAGGAACCTTACCACTGTCACATAGCAAATCAATGGCAGAGCTGGGACAAGTGCAAGGTTGGCATCTTTGTGCTACATGCATGGACCATAGTCATTCTTTAAGTTGTCTTTCCCAACCACCTCTGGGAAGCCTTCTCAGTGTACCTCTACCCCTGTTAGTACCTCCAACAGAATGCTAACTACCCTTGGGTTCACCCTAAATAACCCTTTTTTGGGACTCAATGTTGAAAATTTCCCCGTTTGTTGTCTTGCCCTCTGTCCAGTCCCAATATATCTGCCTCTCATCTCTATACTATTGGGTATCCTCTTTCACCTTCTTTTGTTAACTACTAAGACATATTTACAAGTAGCCAGTTTTACATGGGGTCTCTTTGAGCAGCCCAGAGAGGCAGCAGTCAGATACAGGTAGTGTGAACTAAGGGGTGTTAGGCATCACTCTGGAGAACATGGAAACCCTTGTGATCCCAACCCTGAGGGGGGCTCTCTGATGGGGAAGGCTGTCACTCTTCCCACTCTGCCCTAACCAAGGAGGAGACATGTACAGAACAAGTCACAGAAATACCCTGTCAATACTCGAGTAAACTGACTCTGTCCTCCTCCTCAGAAGATAGTATTTCCAGGCCCATCAATCAGTGAGGTCATCTCTGCATGCACTGGGGCAGGGCAGGGAAGTTCTGGCCCTTTCTTGATCCTCTTCTCTGACACACAGCTCCATGACAACTTCCCCCTTTATGGAAGCTACTCCACTGGCTTCCTTGCCAGTTTCTTTTACTAAGACTCACTGTAGCCTTTCTATTCCACCATCACCTCTTGCCTGGATTATTGCAGTTGCTTCTTGATTGGTCTTGCTGCTTCTACTCAGGCTCTCTTCTCACCATCAGTCTATTCTCTGAACTGAAGCCAGAGGAATCCTGTTAAAGCATAAGCTGGACCATGTTCCTCCTCTGCTGAAAAGCCTTCCCACAAGATCCTCATTTCTCTCAGAATAAATTTTGAAATCCTTGTAATGGCCTACAAGACCATTCACAAACTAGCTCATATTAAATCTCTGATTTCATCTCTTACAACTCTCTCCCTCTCTCCCTCTTCTCTAGCATACTGACCTCCTAGCTGTTCTTCTAAGAGCTAGTCATACTTTTACCTCAGGACATTTGCATAGGCTGTTTATTCTTCCTGGAATATTCATCTCTCAGGTACTTGCATGGTGTGCTCCCATATCCACGTCAGATCTTTAATCAAATACTGCTTCCTTGGTGACATCTTCCCTATTTGTTAAAGCTTTCAGCCCCTGCCCTTCTCCAACATTCTTTATCCCTCTTTCCTGCTTTTATTTTTCTCCTTGGGGTTAACATCTGTGCATACAACATATTTTATTGATTGATTCTATTTATTGATTTCATTGAGATTTATGAAGCAACAACTTCTATTTTTCCAAATGCTTTATTCCCAGCACTTAGAACAATGCCTAGTGTATAGTAGATACTCAATAAGTATTTGGTGACTAAATACATAAATATATAGTCCCAAATAATCAGAATTTTTGATAGCTTTTTGGTCATGTAGAGTGAGTCAGGAAGTTATTTAGACCACTTCATCTCACTGCCCACTCTCATTTGACAGGTTGTGTGACTGAGACTCAGAGAAGGGAAGAGTTTCCCAAACTCACAAAGGGAGTTAGTTTAGTCAGAAAGTAGCAATTTAACCCATAGAATTAGGGAGGCTTCTGTGGGCTGTTTTCTTGGGACCTATCCTCTACTGAAAGAAAGCACTTTCCTTCCTACAGGGAAGCACAAAGCTGAGTTCCAACCCCACCTCCATCCTGTCCCTCACCATCCCCTGCCCCACCCGTCTACTTAGCCTTTCCATTCTATCTTGCTGGACTAGGGTTGGGGTGTGACCCCAAGGCAGTGTTGCTCCACCTTTGGGGGGGGTCTTTTGGGAATGCCTTGCCTTGTGACTTTCTTGGGGGTGGAGGATCAACTATGGTTGAAGAAGATTATAAGCAATTAAGGTTATGAGGAGAAGGTAGGGGTCGTGTGGGGTAGGAGGTAATAAGGTGGTGAAGAGTAGTATATTGAATGCCTACTTTATGCCAGGCATTTTATATTGGATGTCTCACATTCTGTCATTATCCTTAACACTTTGAATAAGTATTCTTTTTCCCCATTTTATAGATAAGGAAAATGAAGCTCAGAGAATAGAAGTAACTTGCCTAAGGTTACATAGTCAGTAGGCAACAGAGCAAAGCTTCAGATCCAGGTCTGGAGTCTTTCTTTTAAGTTCTGTCTCCAGCTAGCTCTCTGGGGACTCTAACTTTAGACTAAGTCTCAATCAGGGGTTCAGAAATGAAGGCACCTCTTTTATTGCTTTTATTTTATTTATAATAGTTTATTGTCAAATTGGTTTCCTTATAACACCTAGTGCTCATCCCCACAAGTGCCCTCCTCCATGCCCATCAACCCCTTCCCCTCTCCCCCACCCCCATCAGCCCTCAATTTGTTCTCAGCATTCAAGAGTCTCTCATGGCTTGCCTCTCTCCCTCTCCCCACTATTTTCCCCCTCCTTCTCCCCCATGGTCCTCCATTAAGTTGCTCCTAATCCTCCTCTACGTGCAAACGTATGGTATTTGTCCTTCTCTGCCTGACTTATTTCGCTCAGCATAACACCCTCAAGGTCCATCCATGTTGCTACACATGGCCAGATTGCATTCTTTCTCATTGCCATGTAGTATTCCATTGTATAGAGAGACCACATCTTCTTGATCCATTCGTCCGTTGATGGACACTTAGGCTCTTTCCATGTTTTGGCTATTGTTGAGAGTGCTGTTATGAACATTGGGGTACATGTGTCCTTATGCATCAGCACTCCTGTGTCCCTTGGATCAATTCCTAGCAGTGCTATTGCTGGGTCATAGGGGAGTTCTAGTGTTAATTTTTTGAGGAACCCCCACACTGTTTTCCACACTGGCTGCACCAGTTTACATTCCCACCAACAGTGTAGGAGGGAAGGCACCTCTTTTAGGTTCTTATGTACCCTGGAAGAATAGCAGGTCTAGAACAGGCCATGGCAAGCCCACAGCTGTGAGAAGAGTGTCAGAATACTACTGCATTACCTGGCCCTTTCTCTCTGTCCAAGCCTGTAGAGCTGGACTTATTTTCAGGGCTGGACATACATTTTCCCCATGGAGTGTGGATGGTCCACAGTTAAGCCAAAGGAAAGTCCCTCCCACATGTGGGAGGAGAGGGGAAAAGGGGAAGGGGAGTGGAAGCAGCCTTCCAGAAGGGATAACTTTTCTGAGTTTCAGCCTAATATCCTGGAGCTATTCCTAGGTAGATTGTGGTCAGTGGAATTATGCTTTTATCAGGCTGCTGGGAGTTTCAATAAAATCTTTATGGCCAGGAAAGTTCTCTTTATGGAAATGAGATTATTGAAGTGCCTGCTGGGGGGAGGGCTTCACCAGCCTGCCTTGCTCCCCACTGCCTCCCTCCACCCCGTCAGAACAGCTCCCCCACTCAGCTCCTTTCTTACCTTCCCCTTAGGCCCCAGCTCCCAGAAAAATATGAGCTCCTCATGCTGAAACATGAAGAGGTCCTTGGCAAAGAGAGTGGCACTGAGAGGGCACATCAAAGGTGTTGGTGATATTGCAAAATTAATGTTGCAAAATAATTCATTCATATTCCTCCACCATCACCTCCTTTGAGAGCCCTGGTTTTACCATTTCTGGGTCAATATTCTGTGCTTCTGGCTCAGTTTATTGACAAGTCCCAGAATCTGGTCCTGAGCACACAGCTGAGCATCCGACCCCACCTTATCCCCCATCATTCCTAACCCTGCCCATCTGTCTAGAGAGCTCTCCAGCCTGGCATCCTGTGGGGCTGGATTTGGGATCTAATTCCCAAGCAGTGTTGCTCCATATCTATGGGGACTTTCTTGGGAATGCCCTGCCTTGTGGCTCTTTTTTGGGAATGGGTCAGCAAGTATAGCTGAGACCCCTCACAGTCTACCCCATAAACTGCCTGCTTGGGGAGGGCCTACCTTTGCAGCTCTCTCAGAGGTTTTAATTTAGCAAAAGGAAAGTGGTTTGGACCAAATGGTCTCTTTCAGGGACAGGATTTTTAAAAAGCTGTCTGAAATTTGGTGCCTTTGCCTACCTAAATTCTTCCAGTATCTCCCAACATTTCCCAGCAATAACTTCTTCCATTAGATGCATAGGTCAAGAGTCAATATGTCCTCTCAGGAATGATTGAAAGATCTGGAGAAGAGAAGACTGAAAAGGCCAGAGAAATGTGCTCAGCCCTTTGAAGGACCATCATGAGGCAGAGGAAGTGGATGTGACCTGTATGGTCCAAGCAGTAAAGCTAAACCAGGCCTTTGCTAGTACTTTTAGTCTATTATTATACAGGATCATCCCAACAACAATTTGAGGTAAGGAATATTGTCTCCGTTTTATAGATGAGGAAACTAAGACCCAGGTCTATACAGTTATGAAGTAGTGAGGCTGCCTTTCAAAACCAGGTCATCCAACATCAAATCTAACATTATCCACATTCTGCTGTTCTGACCAGTGGACAAATTAGGCAGTGTTAGGTTCTTTGAAGAACACACAGCTCTTTGAAGCCATTGCAACCAGCATCCCCAATCCCACTCATGCACTGCACTGTGGAGGCTGAGCTGTGTACACCCTCAGGCTGTTCTCAGCAACTGCTTAGAAGCTACTCCCTATTTAACTCCACCTGTCCCCTACCCCTGACCGCCATCTAGACCTCTGGCCTGTACTCCATCTCCACAACTGTCCCTGGCATTCCCTTTCACCCAAGGGCAGAACTCATTCTCCCAAATGGACTTGACCCTATACTCTCCTTACTTTGGATGTCTCAACCTGAACCCAGTCCAGAGTTTGCCCTCTATTCCCATCCTGCCCAGCCCTTCCATTCTGATTTGACAATAAGGAAGAAATTTCTAATAGTCAGAGATGCCCAAGGATGGATGGGCAAGGCCAATTGCTTGGCCACAGGCATTAGGTGTGCAGGGGGGTTGTCTAAGCTGGGGATCCTTCCAGAAAATTCTGTTGACATAGATATTTATTTTCCTATATGAGCCCTTCTATTATTCATGGATTTTGCACTCAGTCTCTCATTTACCATTCTTTATCTCTCTCTCTCTCTCTCTCTCTCTCTCTCCATCAGTATCTGTCTTTTTATGCCTCTTTATTTTTCTCTTTCAAACTTCTTGTATCTTTCTTTGTATATTTACCTCTTCTTACTTCTCTCCACCTCTTGGTTTTGTTTCTGCTTTTCTGTTTCTGTCTTCTTTTCCTTGGTCGCAACCAGCGTCTTTATCTCTCTCTCCCTCTCTCTGTCTTTCTCATATTTCCCATATTTCTATGTTTCTCTCTCTGCCTCCCTTGCCACGACCCTTCCCTTCAGAGCCTCCCCTGACTTAGGACCTGCTCTACTTGGCACACCCTGCCTTCCTCAGCTCTCTACAAAGGAACCAACTATTTCATTTATTTTTCTCTGGTCTCAGGTTGTGATCTCTGTAGTAGCTGGTATTGGGGGGTTAGACTTGTGAAAGATCATCTGGAACCCTTAGAAGCTGGAGGAAACTCTGGGTCCTGGAACTTCTCTGCCCAAAACAGGAGGTGACAGCTTTGGCTTCCTTCAGGCCCCAACAGGAATTCCTTGTCTGCTCAGAACTTGAAGAATTCAGGAATGAGTCAATGATACTTAAGAGACCCCATCATTGAACCCAGCTCCTACATGTCTACCCTTTATCCATATCTAGATGTCACTCCTCCCTGCTTCAGTTCAGTTCAGTCACTCCTCCCTCACTTCAGTTATGGCCTTAGCCTCATTCGGAAGAGCTTGATCCTGCTACTGAAGGAGCAGAAAGAAGCTCAGTATTGTTGGAGTCTAGAATGTGGAATGGCTACATGGGAGGGAAGTGGGAATAGACGTCAAGAGGCTGCTGGGAAGATAGTGAAAGTTGTTAAGCAGGGGAAAGGAGATGATCTCTCTGCAATTTATGAGATCATTCTGACCACTGGGTGGATACTGGGTTATCGAAAAGCAAGAATGGAAGCAAGGAGACATCCTGAGAAGGCTGTTGATGTAGTCCAGGTGAGAGATAATGGAGGCTTTGACAAAGGTGTGAATATGAAGAGAAGTGAGTTTTTCTGGTCTATTTAGTATGTAGGAGTGGGGCATCTGGGTGGCTCAGTCAGTTGAGCATCCGACTTCAGCTCAGGCCATGATCTCACAGTTCATGGGTTCGAGCCCCACATCAGGCTCTGTGCTGACAGCTAGCTCTGAGCCTGGAGCCTGTTTAAGATTCTGTCTCTCCCTCTCTCTCTGGTCTTCCCCTGCTCACGCTGTCTCTCTCTCGCTCTCTCAGAAATAAATAAAACATTAAAAAAAATTTAGTATGTAGGAGCAATGAGGCTTGGTGGGTGATTAGTTGTAGGCATGGCAGAGAGGGGGATACGAAAGTAGATTCTGGCTGGTACAATTGGGTGTCTGGTGATGCCTGTTACTGGCACATAAATCATGAGAGAAGAAGTAGTTTGGAGACAAGCTCAGTTATAGATTAGCCATGTAGAATTTGAAGTGCTCATGCACCATCCAGATACAGTGGTCAGGTAGTGGCAGATTCTGAAGCTGCACTCCAAACTTAGATATGTGGGAGATACAGGCAAAGAGATAGTCACTGAGGCCATGGGAGTGGATAAGCTGGCCAAGAGCAAAAGCATGGCATTAGAAAAAAAATAAGGCTAGGGTTAGGATCTGGAGAAACTTTCAAGAATGAGTACAGCAGGATAATTTTTGTCAAGGAGACTGAGCAGGATTGGATCAGAGAAGCAGGAAGTACCTTTAGAGATTATAGGGGCAGAAAAAAAAAACAAGAAAAGAGAGTATTGCCAAAAAGAGAGGGTAATTAACTGTGTCAAATGTTGTGAAGTCAAATATAAGGAATGGAAAGTGTTCAGCAGATTTGGTGATTAGAAGGTCCTTGGCAACTTTTATAAGAGCATTTTTCATCAGTGATGAGCATAGTAGCTGGACTGCAGTAGTTGAAAAGGTAGGGACAGCCCAGTGTGTCTGCCCTAAATTCTGCTACATTCCATTCCCTTTAATTGTGTTTCTCTGTTTAGGAGTGAAGAGGAGCTAGCAAACTTCCATTGCTTTCCAGTATCCTCAGGTCTTGTTCTCCCTCCCTCCCCCCATTCCTCTACACACACACACGTGTGCACACACACACACACACACACACAAGACACATGCTTCCTAGCTTCTTTTTGCTTCAGCAGGCTAAATTCTAGGACTTTCCCCCTCCCTTCCCCACTTCAGACTCAGAACTAAATTGCTCACTGCCTCAATGGTGAAACCTTATCTGGTCTGGTAAAAACGTGTGTCTGGAGAAACTGAGCTCCACGTTTCAGCCAAGAGGATG